>NC_044907.1:75818432-76143130 GCF_001633185.2 Quercus lobata
AAAGAATTGATTCATTTTCTGGACTTAGAAGCTTTTTGTCATAATGAAAAACAACGGCAAAGTTCTGTTTGTTTCGAAATTAATAAATTCTCAAAAATGAATCATTTTCCAAAAAGCATTTTCTAGAAAGCTATCCCAATTTCCTGTGTTTGGTAGCAACTTTAAGTTAGAAAACTTTCATTTTAGTTCCCATATTTAGATTGGCAGGAAAATTTTAGGGCCTGTTTGGCAAGCCATCTCAAACACAAAACTACACATTTTAAACAACATTACACACATTTCCACATACTTTTTCACCCACACATATATCGAAAACACCCAAACAACCTCCCAAACAGTGTTCCATGGTTTTAAAACATCAAACATTGGAGAACACCATCAAACAATCACACTTTAATCAAATAGGACTAGTAAAACTATGCACATATGTACTAGAATCAAGTACGAAACATGAAACACTAGCTCAAACTAAAGAAAGAATGTGTGTGTGTGTGTGTGTTAATGTTAAGCCTCTTCAGTTCAGGTCTCCAAATTTTTTCCACATATAAAATCTCCGAAGAAGGAAAGTAATTGTTTATTCATCATCAGAGACAATATCAACATTTTGAAGTCTAATATTGACTAAATCTCAAAGAAGGGTTAATACAACCATAACTTAGAAACAAACTTTAAGAACATTCCCAATGTGCAAGGGTAAGGCCAAAAACTTTCACTTCCCTTCGTTTTCTCAACAAACAAACAGCACAAAATCAAATAAATAGAAAATAAATCAAACTGGAAAACAAAGAAACTGATTACCAAAATAGATGGGAAAAAACAGGTATGACCCAATAAATTGTCCCTTCAGTTCAGGTCTCCATAAATATTCCTCATGGATTTTCTTTCTCAAAAGAACGATAGTTTTTCAACTTAGACCCTACAACCCATAGAGAATACAATCTCTAAAAATAAGCCTTACATTTTCTGTTGACTAAAGATAGTTTTCCTTTGACTAATTTTTTTTGATCCTACCAAATACTGGAACACACAAAAAACTATCTTTACACAAGGTTTTCTGTCGAAACAAATGGAGTAAGAATAAATATTGATCAGTTATTGCATTGCCTTCTAAGTTACCAAACTGTCAATGCATTAATAGAACAGGTTTTTAAGTGAAAGTAATCTTAATGTTTAGTACTTTACTTCAATTACTATTAAATACATACAACGAATTAATGTATAAATTATTTTGTGAATAATTTCAAACGTAGAAACGTTTATATTAGACTACAGACACACTAACCAAGATTTATGTGAACATCATCATCAACTTTTATATAGAAATCAGCATCCCACTTAGCAACAGCTGTTGAAAAGTATACTTGACTTTTTGTTGACAATTCATGAGATCCTTCTATATGATTTTGCAAAATACAGAAGTAAAACTAAATAAGCTCAGAGAAGAAATTTTAATCAAAGGATTAAAACTGCATAGGCTCAGAGAATAAATTTTAATCAGATGATTTATTCTAAACAATATGTAATTCTGATCAGTTAGTTCCTTGGGTCCTGATTTATTCTGGAACATTAATTAGCTGGCTTAACTAGATTTAACTGAATTTACATGTAAAAGAATAGTTAAGTTCCTGCTTACAGCCCAGACTTCTGATATTTGATGGCTTAGTGAAACATTATCAGCAAAGTTTTCCTGAAAGCATTGACACATTCATGTGTCATTTAAAATAATTACATGATATAGAAGGGTGCACAATTACAACATCTAAGATACTGCCTAAATTCTTTAAAACGGTACTGAGAAGGATATAGAAAGTTACATGATCACATCATGTGTTTGTGAAACTTGAGAAAGTATGTCCCCCGTCCGAACAATCACATCCTGTAATAATTTGAAGAATATTATTTGTTAACAAAGGCAGTGGAGCCTATGATAAAAATATTCTTCAGACTTGCCTTCTTCTCACAGTCGTCTGTGGGATTAAGAGCTCTTGATTTACGTTTCTCCACTGATGAAGCCTCCTCATCCAGCTTATCCGGATCAGGAATAGCCCAAAACCTGTGAATGTATAAGCAATTCATTAATGGATGTTCACAAGAATAACAAACTTTTGGAAAAGAATCTACCTTTAGCTACAAGTCTAACAAGTTTAATCACATTCACGATGAAGACAAATAGATCAGCATATAAGGAAATGCGGAGATCTTAATGTCTTATCTAGTATGATAGAGGACCTCTTAGACCTCAATATATGACAATTTATTAAACCTGAAATATGAATTCTACTAGCACTTTGGAACCCTTAAAAATCTTGACAAATCTGCAAGAATACAAAGTAAGTCATATGATGCATGAGTCAAACCAAATGATGCCATATTATCATGTTTGGTGCCTTGGTTGTCAGCTGCTGACAGGGGATCAAATGATGGTTATTTCCACTTACAAATCTTGTGGATTGATGAAGCACTAATAGCAAATAAACCAAAAAATATATATATCTACTTGCTTCGTTGGAAAGGAAACTACTCTGTAGCTATCTCATTCATGGATTGTAGACTGATTTTCGGCCCAGTATTCAAATTGAATGAATGTGCGCCATTGGGTTATACTCCCCTTTTTTTCGTAAGTAATTGAGCTATAGTTACACACCATTTGTGTTTTGTATAACCAATGTTTGGCTTGGATATTATGGTAATGATCTTTACAGACATGAGAAGATGACAGCTTAAACTTCAACAAAAGTCATACTTCCTATATTTTTGATACCTGCCATCAGTCCATCCTAAAATATCAGCTTTTGACAAATTCTCCAGTTCATTGCAATCAATCAGGATCAAAATTTCAGTAATTTGACTAACTGATGTTTTGCATATTAGCTGCTCTTACACTTGAGAGCAATCAGCAAGCTCCAAAAAATCAACTTAACTACAAAGACCAACTTCTAAGCTTTGGACAATGGCCAATTTAACTAAGCTCTCCATTGTCCAAAGCTAAGCATCATCAAGTTTACACCTTGCTTTACTGAAGTGCCCCAAGAGATCATACCACTCAATAAATTAGCACCGTTGGTCTTACCCCCCAACAACTAATTGAGTATTAAAAATTTATGTATCTTTGTAAAAACAGCCCCCATCAACCCAACAATAACTTAGACACAGAATTAGAAAGATTCTAGAATAGCACAAGTCTGAAGCTGGAACCAGAAATCCAAATGCAAAGACCCTTATTAAATCTAGAAACGAAAGGATCAAATCTATTCATAAAGACAGCACTTTTCATATTTGCACAAAAGATCCATTTGCACAAAAGATCAACACGGAGAAAGCTTACGGTGGCAAAGTAAAAAACCCAAAAGACAAGCACAACCAGACCAACATTCTAGTAATCACCCAAAAAAAAAAATAACTAACTAAATTGAATTGAATTCCTTAATTAATTTCTGGATCAAAACCCAGAATCAAATTATGCATAAAAATACAAAATTTACAAACACAAATACCCACAAATACCCAATGCTCAAACTGAAGATGCAAGCTGAGCGAGACATACCTTGTGAGAGGGAGACCGAGAGCGTGAGCAACAGAGCGAGAGGGAGACCGAGCAACAGAGCGAGAGGGAGACGGAGAATGAGAGCGAGAGCGAGACTGAAAGGGAGATTGAGAGCGTGTGGGAGAGTTTGATAGCGAGATTGACCAAGTCAAAGAGAGTTGAGAGGGAGATTGAGAGAGTGAGGCAGATTGAGAGAGTGAGTGATGAGAGAGTAGCTGTGGGAATGAAGTTTATCAGCTGGGTTTTTCAGTTTGTATTGAGAGAGGAAGTTTTGATGTTGTTATAAAATTGAGAGAGTGCGTGGTACCCGAGCTTGATTGAGAGAGTGCGTGGTACCCGAGTCCCTCAAGCTCGGGTACCATTCTGTACTGGTTGGCCAATTTTTAAGGAGTTAAGTCCATACAGTCCATACACTGCAAGTACAGAATGGTACCCGAGCCCATTTTTAAGGAGTTAAGTCCATACAGTCCATACACTGCAAGTACAGAATGGTACCCGAGCTGGATGGGCTCGGGTACCATGAACAGTACTCGAGCTCACCAAGCTCGAGTACTAAATGGCCAATTTTTTTTTTTTTTTTTAATTAAACTTTCCATGTCAGCAGGCCAAGGTGGATTAAAAAAATATGGTACTCGAGCTCATCAAGCTCAAGTACCAAAAAAAGTGGTAGATTGCTATATTGTTCGGAAACAGTGTTTCTGGGCAAAATATTTCCAAAATTAATGATAATGGGCCATTTTGCCCCACAGTCAGCTCTCAAAGAATGTCTTTGCATATCCAAAAGGTTTTGGAATTGGACCTGATTGGCGATTTAGATTTGAGGGTCCAAAATTCTAAAGGCACTACTCATGAGCAACCTTTTAAGATTTGGACATCAGGCAATCTACTTGCTTTGGCATTCAGTTTATGGATGCATGGTTCTAATGTAAGCAGGATTTGTCCTTTAGGTTGCATACTATATTTCCAAATAGTTTTGTCCGCTTATGTTCTAAATTTGTGATTTTTGTTTGACTACTTTTTGGAATGGCAAAGCCTAAGCCCAGCTTCCATATTTTCCATTGATGTTGCCGCAGTTGGTGGGTTTTATGTTGATTGGGAACATAGTGGTTTTCCTAAATGAATTTCTAAGGTGATCAAAGATTCAACACATGTTCAAGGGGATGTGGTTCTTCACAACCTAAATTAAATTTAACGTGGTTAATATTCCACACAACATGCTCAAGTATCTAGGTATAGATACTTAAGCATCTTGTGTCAACTTATATACTAATCATGAATTGACGCATAAACATTATATAAATTTTGGTGCGAGAAGGGGTTTGTTCTAGGCATTATTAATATCGAAAGCACTCCTAGTCCCTTATAATAATAACCGAATCCAAAAGATCCATAGTAGCTACCGCCTAAAAAACTTGCAAGATTCAAATTTTTATAAAAGAGAATAAGAACGCAAGCTGTACTTTAATTTCGTTTTCATACATATTCAGTCACAAAAAGCAAAATTTGAAAACTATAGTACTCATCCATTACATGAAAGAATATCAAAGAAAAAAAAACTTGCTACTATAAACTACAATCTAATTAAGTCGGCAACTTGAATCGGCAAACAGGACAGTAATGGCTATTATTCAGCCACTCAACAATGCATTGCCGATGAAAGATGTGAGAACAAGGCATGCATGAGACATTCGAACCAACTGGAAAATCCTCCAAGCAGATACTACAAGAAGTATCAGTAGAGCTCGAGTTAAGCCTTCCTTCCTTCAAAGCCACGATGGCTGATGGAGCAGCAGGTGTATAAGTATGGTCTTCTCCTTCAAATTCCAAACTCACACTGTACGTTGTGACAATATTCAAATACACACGCATCAACAAATTTACAGCAGTAGGGAAATATTTGGAATAATCGAGCAAAACCCCGTAAGCCCTCGCAATGATCTGAAGCACCAACTCCTCTCGTTGTCGGGGTTCGAGTTGATCTAAGGAAGGAGGCAAAAGCTGAGAGAGTTTTAGATACAAGAAATCAACATCTCGATTGAGAAACTCTTGTTGAAGAATCTCAACGGTGGTGAGTCCAGTTATTGGGAGTTGGGTTTGGTGTTGAACTTCATCATATTCAGCATCTCTCCAGATATGATGATGGGTGGAGTCGGGTTGTAGATGAAAGACAACAGTGGATGAGTTATTGTGTGAAAGCCTTTCGTGGGTTAATCCCACGTCCCACGTAGTAGCTTTATCTAGAACCACCACGGCCATGGCTCACTACACTACAGTGTCACTGCAACTGGAAAAATAAAGAGAGAGAGAGAGACTTATAATTTTGCAAAAGAGAGAAACTGAGTTTGTGATATGAAAAATGGAAAGTAACACCTACTTTCACTTATATGTGTAGAATTGAGAGAGGCGGTGGATGTTTCCGAATGAGAAGAGGAAAGATTATTTTTCCTATAGGCGGTGATGTTTTTTTTTAATAGACCGACTTTGAGTTCGAGATAATTGATTGTAAAATCGGGTTGGCTCGTGTGATATTTACTTATTTAGGGTTTAGAGGATTGGTCGGGTTTTAAAAAAAATAATAATAATAATAAATAAAATAAAAAATTAATTACACTCCCCTCTTTAATTACACTAACAAGGATTTTTTTTTTTTTTTGGATTAGAATTAAAGTTAGACAATTACACTACAAGTTGGTCTTTCGGTACTGGGAAATAAATTGTCCTCTTTTACTAAATTGTTTGGAGTGATTTGGAGTTTATTTTCACTATGATAGAGGAATTTTTTTTTAACTTTATAATATATTTTTTATTGATATTAGTGAAGGTAAGGAGTTTTTTATTTTTATTTTTTATTTTTTTTAGATTTAGGATGGAGTGTCATTCCTCAAATCTCAAAGAATAGAATTAGCTTAACTGATAAAGTCTTTTATAGTTTAATAAGAGATTTGGAGTTCAATTCTTACCTATACTAACAATCAAGGGCGGCTCCACTTGGAGCCTAGGGGTTCAAATGAACCTCCTATACTAAACCATTATATATATATAAATATATATATATATATATATATATATTTATATATATATAAAATATGTTTTACTCTTTTTTGGTTTTGACCCCCTAAAGTAAAAATTTGAACAACTTGACCTTAGAATTTTTTTAAGCCCAGTCGAAATATGTCTAAATATGATTCTTTTAACAATATCTTGATATTTTAAAACACAAAAAAAAAAAAAAAAAAAAACCCTAATTACAAACCAATTTGATATAAAATTTGGAAAAAAAATTAATAAGCTCAACAACGAAAGTAAAAATTTGTTGATGAATAATTACTTAGTTGTGTACATTGAAAGAAATATAACTTGTAGGATTAATAATGAAAATATCATGCAATGATTTCAAAATATAAAACGTCGTAGAAAGTAATTGTAAAACTTTATGTATTTTAGTTTTTTTTTTTTTTTTTTTTTGGTGATATTGATATATTCAAGTTCTCTTACTCTACTGATACTCTGCCAAAATAGAGATTCATGTCTAAGTCCAAAAGAGCACGCTTGCTCCCACAAAACCAAGGCTCATTCCTTCTTCTTCAATTCAAAATAGGGATTTTCCTTCAAGTTCCTTTTGATTAGTTTGAAATTAAGCCAACGGCCCTCGACGTTAAATCTAGGCAAAAATGCAAAACTGACCTTCTAATTTTCAGTCTTTTTCATTTCAGTCCTCTAATTTTCAGTTTTGTCATTTCAGTTTTCTAACTTCCAATTTTTGTCAATGTAGGACTCTGTTAGAACTCAGTTAGGGGCTACCATTAATTGAGCCAAAATAACGTCATTTTAGCTCTTTTTTAAAAAAAAAAAAAATTTGGAATTTAAAGAAAAAAAAAAGGAAAATCCGTAAAAAATAAAAAAACACAAAACACAAAGTCACAAACACAACAATGGTCTAAACCTCTTTTACTACAACCTCCTAACTCTGTACCTCATAAGGCCCCCAACCTTCATCTCCCTCAGGTTCCTCCAAGCCTGATATGGCAAACACAACCGTCTTGGTTGGGGTCCCACCATGTCCACCTTTCTTTTCCATTATTTCCACAGAACTTGCATATACCCACTTCGCCTTCACAACAACAACAAGAGTAAGACCAACAATGGTGGCTTCCAGTGTCAGTGGCAAAGATGGCTTTTGTGTTCAATCTTTTGAATGCTTACTTACAAGCCAGATGGGTGTCTCAATATAAGGATTATGAAGGTGATGGGTGGTTCTGGTTGAGGTTTTTTGTTGGGTTGGGGGTGTTTTTAGGTGGCATGGGAGTGAATATTTGGTTAGTTAGAGTTTTGGTGGCTCAACCAATGATGGAGTTCTGAATCAGTTTCTTTGTTTTGATTTCAGGGGAAGGAAGGGGAACGATGATTCGTCGTTCCCCTTAAATGTTTTTTTTTTTTTAATTCCGAAATTTATTTTTTTTAAAAAAAAGAGTCAAAACGACGTCGTTTTGGCTCTCCTTAAAGGTTTATTTTATTTTATTTTATTTTTTTAATTCTGAAATTTATTTAAAAAGAAAAGAAAAAGTCAAAACGACGTCGTTTTAGCTCAATTAATGGCAACCCTTAACTGAGTTCTAATGGAATTCTGTATTGACAAAAATTGAAAGTTAGAGGATTGAAATGACAAAACTGAAAGTTAGAGGACTGAAATGAAAAAAAAAACTGAAAGTTGGAAGGTCAATTTTACATTTTTGCCTTAAGTCTAATACATCTAATCACTCATCCAGCTTGGAGATCGACATCAAAGCATGATTCTAGATCAAGTTTCATAACCCTTTGGATCGTAAAACACCATGGAGATCGAATCAAAGGAATTTATTATAGTATTTAATTATAAGAATCATACAAAGAACTGTACTATTACATTCATATAAATCAATATAAATTGATAATTTGTTATACTCTTTTTTGACCGTGTGATTTATCTTTTATGAAACTTGTGTGTACAATGACTAATAAAATAAATAATAAAATTTTTATTTGGTATTTAAAAAATGTCACATTAGAATTTTAATAAATAAAAAAGCCACGTTAGAAAATTTAAACAAAAAAATAAAATATAATTTTAAAAAACCTACAATATAATTAAATAATATATATATATATATATATATATATTTTTTTCATTATTTTGCGAAAGAACATTTGTGTTCTCCCCAAAGAACATGTTTTTTTTTTTTTTTTTTTAATTAATTTATTTAGCAACTAAACATGCAGAAGGACATGCAAAACTATGATTAAAAAATAAATCAAGACATACCCAACCACTCATGATCAAACTCAAAAAATTCTAACACAATCAACAAATTGATTTCCAACAAAATAATCAAACCTAGAAAAATTCGAATCCAGCATACACCATCAGGCCCAATAACACAGAAAAGCCACAAAATCATTCAATCCGACCATGCATAATTCAGAAAATTTCGTTGAATTTCTGGGCATTGAAAATTTTCCGAAAAATCAAAACCCATCTACTTCAAACCCAACAACTATACAGATGAACAAGATGAACAAACCCAGCAAATTCAAATTGATTTTCTCCAGCAAATTCAAACCCGACAAATCTAAAACCCATATAATCAAGAAAAGTCTATACATATAGATGAACAAGCCCAAAAAATTCAAATTAGCACAAGAACACGATGAACAAGCTGGCAACAAAATCAAACCCTATAAATTTTTTACATCTATTTTTTTTTCCTCTCACAACACGATGAACAAGCTAGCAAATTCAAACTCGTTTGCACGTAGAAAAGAAATTAATGAAATCCAAATCAACCTTCATAAAAACTAGAAGAATAACAACCCAGAAAAATGAACTTAGAAAAATAAAACTCAAATCAACTTCTATATATCTCAGTTCTAGATCTAAAATACTTAGTAACTCTGCAACCCATTCGGAACTCCAAGGCCAACCGATTCTCTCGTCATAAATTAGAACCAATCTAAGAATTAAAGAGGGTTTCAACGGAAGAAGAGAGAGGAAGCTTCACCTCACGAATATTGAAAAGAGAGAGAGGTTTAGACCAAGAGAATTAGAGAGGGAGGTGTGGATTTGAGAAGCACCTCCTGGGGTGGTGGCGTTGATGAACAACGACGGGCAAAGGCAGGGGATTGGGCCAATGAGAGAGGAAAAGAGAGGGTGAGGTAGAGAGAGAATGTTCGTAGGAAATTGGGTGAAAGGCTTGGATTTGGAGGAGGAAGTAATAAGAAACAACTCAATTTGATATGTAATTTTGTATGTGTTTGTGTTTGTGTTTTTGCTGTTTGGTGCTAAGAAATTGCAAGAAAAGAAAAGAAAATTAATGTTTTAATTTTTGTGTTTTTTTTTTTTTTTTTTTTTTTTTTCCTGATTTAGATTTTTTTTTTCAATTTAAATGATGACATGGCAGCTTCAAAAATAATAATAAATGCTAAAGTGGCATTTTTTAATAATGTAAAAATATTTTTTTTATTATTATTTTATTAGCACGTCAACATTTAGTATGGCACTTTGTGTCACATAAGGTATTTTCGTTAGTGAGATAATAGTAAAGACAAAATTGAATGTGATTTCAAAAATTTAGAAACCCAAATGGGAGTTATAATAAAATGAAGACCAAACTGAAAATTGGTCCAAAATATAGGAATCAAAAAGGTATTTTCGCTTTTAAGTTTTAAAAAATACAAATAAATATTTTGTAGCCAAAGATTGTGTGACTTACTAGGTTGATCATTCAGTGATGATGGCAAAAATGATAATAAAAATAATGGATATCATATTTTACACGAGGAAGCATTCACATTTGCATGAACGAATAAAGGAAATAATATCGAAAAAAAAAATTACTAAAACATCAGACGAAAAGTTGATAAAATCTATTATTTCTATTTATAAAATATTACTGTAATTCGGTGCAATCATTTGCCATCTAAGTAAGATATCTACTTGGTGCATCTACAGCTTTGTTGATGCTTGTCATCTCTTCCCGAAAAAACCCTTACGATCAATATTTAAACCAAAAAAAAAAAAAAAAAAAAAAAAAAAACCCTAACAATCTCAAATCGATTGAGTCGAAACCGAACTTGTTTAACCCAACCTGTTTGTCAGGCCTATCGGTGTTGAATAGTGGGTATTAACTGGAAATTGTGACCTTTCTATTTGTAGACACAAATTTTTCACAATTGTAGAAAAACCAAACAAAACCAAACAAGTGAGTACAATCTTTGTTTTGACTCTTTTACAAAAAGTGCTTATTTGATTCTATCTTCTTTGTAGTCTTGACTCGAATGCAAAATTTTCTTCACTTTGGTTGGAAGACAAATCGAATGGTCTTTATAATGAATCTCTGACTTTGAGCTTATTAGAGATTTGTTGTCCTTCAAGTTCTTCTAGTCCTTTGAATGTTCTTCAATCTCTTCAAAGATACTTTAGACGAAATTTCTTTAGAGCTTGCGCTTCTTGAAAACTTGGTGTTGAAAATGAGAGGAGATGTCCTTGAAAGTTCAAATATGTGTATAGACACCCTTGAACATTTAGACCCCCAAATTACAACTTAACCAATTCAAGCATTATGTCAAACAACTAGTGTGCGGAAACTTAATATAAGTTATAATATGGAATTGGAAAAACTATATAAGCCAAATTAAAAGCACAACCCACAGCAGTTAATAAAATGCAAAGATAAAAGGGAAGGAAGATGCAAACACAAAGACAACACGCGATGTGTTATCGAAGAGAAAATCGAAGCCCTTGGCGTAAAACCTCTCCGCCGCCCTCCAAGCGGTAAACAATCCACTAGAAAATATAGTTGGGATACATGGACAACAATAGACCCTCCAAGCCTAATCTACCCAGTGCACCAAAACCCTCCAAGCTTCTTACTCCAACGAGGTTGCGCCGAACCTTTTTCTTTTCTAACTTCCCGGATTTCGCTACTAGACCGTAACATCAACCAATGAAAATTGGTTCCTTCCTAACTGTTTCCTAGAAATCCAAACAGCCTTCTCACAGTGATGATTATGGTGAGAACAAGGTTTGGTAAAAAGCCTCTCAAGGATTTGACAATGGAGAAGAAGAGAGTTGAGGAATTTGAAGAGACTCTAATGTATAGATTGTTGGTGAATCAATCTTGTTTTTCTTTAGGGTTTCTCTCTCAAAATTCTCTCTGGAAGCTCTCTTACATTTGTGGGTAAAAAGGGTATTTATACTGGAGTGGGAGAGGAATGTGAAACGTCAGGTTTTACAAAACAGGGGTGGCTCGCGGCTTGACCTCGCGACTTGACTAAGTCGTAAGATCCAGTCGCGAGATAACCGTATGGCCAGTTGTCCTATTTTGTCCTGTAGTGCTCCAACTAGCATGACTGTTCACATTCCGGCATGCTTGGCACGTGTGCTGCGTTTAGCGGCTTGCAACTGCGAGTCACCCGCGAGGCCAAGCCGCGAGTCTCTGGTTTCTTGCACACTCTTGAGTAAACTTCACTCTATCTCACTCACTACCCTTACAACAAACCCACCTAAATACAGGGTTACTAAATGTTGAAATACAAGCAAATTTGGCACGGAATAAAGCCAATTAGATGGTTGAATAAATTCAACCTTACAATCTCCTCCTTTGGCTATTCCGTGACAAAACCCTAAAACAGACTCTAAACTTAATATGTGAGTTGGGAACAGTTGAGCAAAACTCACTCATACCTAACTCTAGAAGCTGTGAAGCACTTGAATCATATGAACAAAAGACTCCTGAAACACAACAATACACCATGATCATTGTAAGCAGAAAATCCTAAAATGCATATGAAACAGGCAATAAGTGATCAAACAAAGAGGGAGTTAAGAAACAAACCATGGCTTGATCAACCAAGTAATCACTACAAGGTAGTGATCACAGTGCTCATTTTCACTTAGAATGAACACAAGGACATACAAGTTAACAAGCACAAGGCAAGATACTTGTATGCTCAACACTCAATCAATACATAAAACACAAAGTATATGCATCTAGGAACAATCCTACAAGGGCACAAGAGTGACAGTACATAAATCAAAATGCAAGACATTTAGATATAAGTACTGATTTCAACATAGTATAAAAGGCTGCATTAAGCAAGGTACAAACCATAAAGCCTACAAAATATGCATAAAACATTAACCCTAAAAGCTTACGTAAGCACATGGGTACAAACTACAATATTAAACTGAATAACATCAACAAAACATATAAAAGATTAAACCAAGAGTATAAGTTATGAGTTAGAAACAAATATACACCAAAACCATAGTGTATCAAACCCATATAAACATTAAATAGTCCAAAAACATAAACCTATAAGTTTAGAGGATAAGACTTAAAACAAAAGTATGACAAAAGTATGTGTGTACTCCCCCTATCACTATACACACTTCCCTTTGAACTTTCTCCCCCTTACTGAATGCTCTCCCCCTTTTTGGCATGAATAGCTAAAGGCTATCGTCCAACTTTTGTTGAATAGCGTCTAGCTGATTCTCCATAGTCTCGAGACGCATTTGAACATGGTTGTTTGTGGAGTAGAGAAGTGTCACAATCTCATCAATGCGTTTTTGAATCTGTTCAAGTAAACTGCCCACTCTATCAGTATGAGAATCAGTCTGTGCTTGCGGAACTTTAGGAATAGCATGCGAAGTAGATGTGGTACGTGTAGGTGTCTCTGACTCAGGGGCAAATGGAGTAACCGGAGAGATGTGTGCACTTTTTGGTGTTTTAGAGGAGTGACTTCTGTTAGCTTGAAGAGTGTACATAGAAATAGGACGCTGACGGGTCAACATTTTTCCATCTGTAGGAGGAACAATGCCTTCACGAAGAATGAGCTTCATGATGAGACTGTAAAATGGAATGATTCCTTGAGCTGCAGTTCGAACTGTAGTCTTCCTCATGGTGTAATAGATGTGAGCACATACATCAATGGGGGCTCCTGTAATAAGATCACAAAGGAATAGAGCTCTCCCAAGATTGATGAATGTAGTGTTGGACAGTGGGTAGAGATTAGTGAACATGATCAACTTCAGTGTGGTCAGCTCTGGTGCAAACTTTGCGGTGCTGGTGGATGTTCCTGTATTGGATACTTCATGATCGGATCCTAGGATTTGTAGAATTTCTTGAATCTCTGGAGTTCGATCATCGTACGGAGTTAGATCCACATTTTGAGGTCTAGTGATGCTGAGAAGATCCGCGATGGAGTTTGGGGAAATGCCAAACTCTTTTCCTCTGACCCAGAAAATAAGTTCAGCTCCAAGATCAGTTGCATTGGAGAAGCATTCTTTGACCAGTTCATCCATTGGATCGTCAAAGTTCCCAAACAAATTTGCCCAATCTCGTTGCTCAAAGATTCGAGGGATAAAAGTGGTCCCTAAGGTGTTAAACTCCACCACCCGTTCCACTATAGGAGTTGACTTGTCAAAGATGTTTGAGTAGATGTGTGAGGTAAGCGGAGTTCTGAACCTCTCCTCATTGGGGTCTTGAGATGCCTGTGATGATAGTCGAGTCCTTTTAGCAACTGGTGTTGTTGGATCGTCAGCAACAATGTCTTTACCCCTGGAAGATCGACGAGACATTTGCAAGAGAATAGGCCCACAGCAAAGAACCAACAACAGTACCACACAAGATAAATATCAACATGATTCGATGCAAATAGAAGTGAAAAACAGAGATTTCAATACATAAATACAAACTGAAGATAGTGCAGACCCAACCAAACTTCCATCAATACTGAGGTGCACAATATGACAGGTGCAGCAAAATGGTGATAGCGCAAAAAGGCATAGAGAGACAAATTCAAACAGAACTGTCAATGAGACAATTTACCATGACCATGATATGCATACAAAGACAGCATTTGAACATTAAGAACGGATATCATAAAACATACCACATAAGATATGAACATGGGAAAAAAAATTTCAAAATGAAGGATCAGAGCACCCAAACTAGAGCACATGGCTGTGAGGCACAACATACAGAAAAAGAAGTTGTTATAAAGGAATACTTTCAAGATGCTAACAACCACACGTTATATTAACATAAAAGCACAGTAAACCAATGCCGTAAACCAACATCAACACACAAATAAGTGAAAGGAGCAAGTCATATAAAAACCAAACCCATTTAACAAAAGATTTTTAGAATCAACAACAGGCAAATATCAGAACAGTGAAAAAGCACATTGTGACCACTCAACATGACAACAGATGAAATCAACAACAAACATAACAAGCCATACCCATCACACAAAGAGAGGAATGTTTCAAACACAATATCAATCCAAATGGTAATAAAAACATCTATGAAATAGGGAAAATGAGATAAGGAAAACAAGACTCATACCTTTTCTTGATGATTTGGATAGGAAATGAAGCACCAATGAGGTTTGAAAATGAGTACCAGGAGTGTTTGGGAAGGAGACAGTTTAGAGAGAAGATGAATAGTCACAAAAGTTCGAGGGAAAAACTGAAAAAGATTTAAAAACTGCCCCTATTTTTGCCAAACACGCGTTTTTTGCGATTAAAGAGAGTCGCCAACAAGTCGCCAGTTCAAGCCGCCAAAACACTCAAAGACAAAAGTTTGAAAAAATTTTCTAAGTGTTTTTCGCGACTGGAAGGCCTACCCGCGAGTGAGTCGCGAGCTGAGCCGCGAAAATCTCTGAGTAACCCTCGCGACTGGACCTTCCACTCGCGAACAAGTCGCCAAAAATGACCCGCGAAGACGCGACTGAGGCTCGCGACTTGACTTACTCGCGACTAAGTCGCCAAAACAGGGCAAAACTGGATTTTTGAAATTTTCAGATTTTTAAACAAAATACTTTCCAAAAACACCTAAAACACTCAAAAATCATTTTGTGTTTGAATTAACAAAGATTGAGCATATGAAAACACATTTCATCAAGTACAATCACACAAATGAATATGACATTTATTAAACATAAACTTGTGTGTTGTGTGTGGATATCAACAATGAGATAGTCCTTAGTCTAAAGTGAAGTTTCAATGATCAATTCAACCAAGACATACACAATTAGTACTAGATCATGTGATCTATCTCAATTATAGAAATATGTATATATGACCTCCCACACAACTTGATAACACATCTTGGAGTTTTACATTTGACTCCACTTTCAATCATAACATTTGATCATTTTGATCTTTTGAGGCAATCACCTCTCATTGTGAGAGTGATATTTGATATTTTACTTTAATGAACAAGCCTTTGGCTTTTTGAATAAACATTCTCTTTAATATAAGGTCGCTTACCCTTTTTCCTAGTCGAATACTAGAATGTGCGACAGGCTTTTGCAGTTCAAAATCTCTTTTCATTTGGAGATTTACATTTGGTGAGCTCTTCTTAGCAAAAACAAAAATAAAGAGTGGGAAGATATATAGACACAAGTCTATGCAAGTCTCAAGATCATCATAACCATTCATTAATCATTCATGACAAGATTGAAGATCTATTTACAACAATCACATAGATTTCAAAATTTCTCCCACAGTGATATGAGTGCAAAGAAACAAGCAATGCTCGAAAATGCACAAAACCATTAGCACAAAGGTACAAGGCAAAACAAGTTTTGAGACAAAAGCTCAACAATGTCAATCAAAATTTTTGATTTTCTAATTTTTATGTGATTTTTGGATTTTTGACACTTGAAGAAAAAGATTGAAAAAAAATGCACAAGTAGACAAGCAAATAACCAACAGCAAAAACAACAAGCAAACAAACAAACATCGTCGCAAAGCATAAGAAGTATTAATGCATGGACATGTTGTAATGCTTATGCATGAGTACCCTTTTTCACCCACACGTCACTTGCGTTTGGGGTGATTTCCTTATAGGATTGGGTACGGGAGTTAGGGCTTTCAAACCTTCGTGAGAAGCTTTCCAAACAGTTGGTGAATGCACCAATCATCTTCATCATTCCGGGATCACCATTTTGATCTTTAGATTGTTTACCTGCCCAATTTCTTCTATCATTTCTAGGTCCTCCTGACCTTTGAGGAGTTGCACTATTCTTTGCTCTCAGCTTTTGGCAATTTGGTCAAGTATGCCCTTGAAGTCCGCAATGATGACACACATAGGTTGATCTAGGACCTCTTTGTGGTCGTGAACGAGACTTGGCACGAGATTCAGACCTGCCCACATACTGATTGCGGGGATTCAACAACAGTTGGTTCTCCACATTCTTCTTCTCCTCCATCTTGAGCTTCTCAACAGTAAGGTCAACTACAACTGAATCTTTAGCCTTTACAAACTTTACTTCTTTAGTGACAGTTCCAAATGAGCTACTTCTACCGGTATATCCCAATCCGGATTTGTCTGAAAAACTCTTTTGAGATGAAATAACATCATCTAGCTTCTTGGTGGTGACCTTCTTTATTTTAGCATTTGCTTGCACAACCTCTTGCTCAAGAAATCTCACTTTTGTGTAAGTTTCGGACAGCTCACCATTCAGTGTTTCTATCTCACATTTGGCCTCCCTATATCGGATTAGGAGACTTTTGTAGTCCTCCTTTGCCTTCTTCATTTTTCTCACAGCAGCCTTGGCCACCCTTGTGTACTCGCCCGACTTTTCCAGAAATGAGTTATAATTTTCTTGAAGATTGGCTGTGCTTTCATCTTCTTCAGCATCTGATTCTTCAACAATTCCCAGTGATTCTTCATCACTATGTTCTCCAAGGTCTCGTACAAGCAGATTCAACTCGTCTGAAGACTCAACATGAGTAATAGTCATAAAAGCTGAGTAGTTCCCCTCTCCATCACAGCTTTCTTCAGATTCTGAGTCGGATGAATCCGAGTCACTCAATGTTGTGGCATACACTTTGCCTTTCGATTTCAAATAATTCGGACATTCTTTCTTAAAGTGTCCATGCCCGTTACATTCGAAACAAGTGACACCTTGTGTAAGTTGGGATTCTTTTCCATCTTTCTTTTTGAATTCCCTTTTCTCCCTTCCAGAACTTTGGAATTTTCTTTTATCATCAAATTTGCCATTATTTTTGAATTTCAAGAACTTTCTGAAATTTTTAACAAGGTATGCAACATATTTGTCAACCACATCTTCTCCCGATGAGTCTTGATCTTCCACCTTCTCATTAATGGTCTTAAGAGCAAGAGATTTACTCTTTCGTTGATTGGGCAGCGACATCTCATAAGTCTGAAGAGAACCAACCAGCTCCTGGACTTTGATGTCATCAAGGTCCTTACTCTCTTCAATCGCTGTCACTTTAGCACGAAAACTTTCCGGCAATGATCGAAGGATCTTCCTTACAATTTTAGAATCCTCCGTTTTCTCCCCCAAATTGAACTTGCTGACAACCACCTCATTTAGCTTCCCATAGAAAGAGTCAAAGGACTCATCCTCACTCATTTTGAGCTCCTCAAATTGAGTGGTCAGCATTTGTAACTTGGTGTCTTTCACTTTCTTCGTGCCTTCGTAGGTGGTTTCCAATATCTCCCATGCTTCTTTGGCAATGGTAATGTGAGAAATCCTGTGAAATTCATTTGGAAACACACCACAGAAAATAGCATTGAGTGCTTTACTGTTAGCATTAGATGCAGCAAGTGCTGCCTTATCCCATGTGGATTTGGCTTCCTCAGGTCTGGTCCAACCTATCTCAATAGCATCCCAAACAGATTCATCAATAGAGCACAGAAAAACTCTCATGCGAACCTTCCAAAAAGCATAATTACTACCATCAAAATATGGAGGTGCATTTAGGGATTGAGACCAATCTATCTCAAAAGGGAGTCAAGGATCACACAATGGTAATGAAACCAATAACAGTGTACTTGCTCTGATACCAATTGAAAGTTCAAATATGTGTATAGACACCCTTGAACGTTTAGACCCCCAAATTACAACTTAATCAATTCAAGCATTATGTCAAACAACTAGTGTGCGGAAACTTAACATAAGCTATAATATGGAATTGGAAAAACTATATAAGCCAAATTAAAAACACAACCCACAGCAGTTAATAAAATGCAAAGATAAAAGGGAAGGAAGATGCAAACACAAAGACAACACGCGATGTGTTATTGAAGAGGAAACCGAAGCTCTCGGCTTAAAACCTCTCTGCCGCCCTCCAAGCGGTAAACAATCCACTAGAAAATATAGTTGGGATACATGAACAGCAATAGACCCTCCAAGCCTAATCTACCCAGTGCACCTAAGCCCTCCAAACTTCTTGCTCCAACGAGGTTGCGCCGAACCTTTTTCTTTTCTAGATTCCCAGATTCCGCTACTAGACCGTAGCATCAACCAATGAAGATTGGTTCCTTCCTAACTGCTTCCCAGAAATCCAAACAGCCCTCTCACAGTGATGATTATGGTGAGAACAAGGTTTGGTAAAAAGCCTCTCAAGGATTTGACAATGGAGAAGAAGAGAGTTGAGGAATTTGAAGAGACTCTAATGTATAGATTTTTGGTGAATCAATCTTGTTTTTCTTTAGGGTTTCTCTCTCAAAATTCTCTCTGAAAACTCTCTTACATTTGTGGGTAAAATGGGTATTTATACTAGAGTGGGAGAGGAATGTGAAACGTCAGGTTTTACAAAACAGGGGTGGCTCGTGGCTTGACCTCGCGACTTGACTAAGTCGCGAGATCCAGTCGCGAGATAACCGTATGACTAGTTGTCCTGTTTTGTCCTGTAGTGCTCCAGCTAGCATGACTGTTCACCTTTCGGCATGCTTGGCATGTGTGCTGCGTTTGGCGGCTTGCAGCCACGAGTCACCCGCGAGGCCAAGCCGCGAGTCTCTGTTTTCTTGCACACTTTTAAGCAAACTTCACTCTATCTCACTCACTACCCTTACAACAAATCCACCTAAATACAGGGTTACTAAATGCTGAAATACAAGCAAATTTGGCACGGAATAAAGCCAATTAGATGGTTGAATAAATTCAACCTTACAGTCCTCTATTTATAGTAGTTTCAACAGATAAACTCCACTTTGAACTAATATGCTTGAAGAGATGTAAAATACTCTGACTGGCCCAAATTTTGCTTAGAGATAATTATCTTTATTTATCTATAAAGATTATATTTTAATAAAGATAATAATCAACAAAAATAAATGATTATCTCTATCTTATCTATTTATTTTAATAAAGATAATTATCTATCAATTTTGAATAGGAAATTTGTCTTTATTTTTATTTATTTATTTTAATAAAGATAATTATCCATCAATATTGCATAGAAAATTCATCTTTATCTTGTAAGCCAAATGACATGTGGCAAATTTTAATATGCCAATGTGATGTCAATTTGGATGACACATGTCATCATTTGATTTAATGACATTAATTTAGAATTTGCCACTAAATTTTGATTTTTCATTTTATAATTGGCTCAAAATTTTGCCTCCTACACTATTAAAAAAGAAAGGTTTTTTTCACATTGGAATTTTGAGATGGGTCTTTGTTTGAAAAAAATTAAAACAAATGATATTAGATTCACTTTTGGAAATGTCCAAATAAACACTATGTGGGGTAAATATTTGGCCTTATTAAAATGGGATAAATGTTCTGCCCATTTCAAGCATTGGCCTAAACACAAGAAACAAATCCAACATAGACTGATCCATTCTAATAATAGGTATAGAACCTCGGACTATTGATCAAACCTAATCCCCTTCTTGGCCTAGTGTCGAGGTCGTGTCTAAACTACTGAGGTAAGTCCCAAAAAAGATCAACTTCATTGAGGTAGCTGTCTGAGATTTTCAGATGATTCCACAACAATCCCCACATTAATGAAGGTCACTTGCCTGACATCACCACATTTAATATAGAAAGACAAGCTTGAACAGTAAAAAAAGGCCCGAGAAGTTTTCATTCATGATGAATAACTAGAAAAGGAGAGATAAGATCAAAAGTTATCCAAGTGAATGCCTGAACAATAAGAAGCCCTAGAAAGCTCTGTTTATGATGAAAAACCAAGAAAGAAGAGCCCGAGAAGATCAGAAGTTATCCAGATATACAAGGACAAAACATAAAAGAGAAGAAGATGACTAATATAAAAGGGAAGAAAGAAGAAAGAGAAAGGGGGACACAAAAGAAAAAGAGAGATACATAGAGTGAGAATTGTAAGAAAAAAAGAGGATATGAATAAAAGCTTTTTTATATACTTTTACAAGAGGGAAACAGTCTTGGTTTCTTGTTCAAATTTCTCATTGCGAATTATTTTAGCCCATAATCTAGATTAATTGTGTTCTTAAGCAAGTAATTAAGCACCGGTCAATTTCTTGCTTCCACATGCACATAATCCAACTTTTTATGCACAAAGGGTTGGATTAGCCAAAGAAAGAAAGTAGACAAGCATAAAACAATTCATAGTGGTTGCCATGTGCAACTAAGATCTCTTCTTGATTCGTGTACATGAAACAAAAACGAACACAGTTACCGGTCTTTTAGTAGGACCATATTACAATCATAAAAGAATTAGTTAATCACCATTACATCAAGTTAACATCTAATGGTCTTTTTAGTAGGGTACAAGTACAAGAGAGAGCATAAAAGAACCCATCATCACATCTTGTTGCCACGCTATGAGAGTGTCACACACACGTACTGGCAGTGATATAACAAAAAGATAGTCACAGATATAAATTTGTTAACAGACTTTCACCAATCTACACACCACTCCACTGGACTATCATTTTTTGACCAATAAACTTGTCTAAGAATGCAACTGTTGTAATAATTGTTTATAACCCATATATATATATATATATATATATATATATAGAGTTTCAACTTATAACGTCCGCTCTTGATGATAGCTCTCTATTATCAAACTAAGAGACTAATCAGTTTTTAGTGTAAGCGGAGATTGAACTTCAAATCTTTTATACAACCAACAGAGACTTTACTAGTTGAGCTATTTGAAACCCACCCCTTAGGACATATATTACTCATTTATTTTAGGAAATTTTTTAGGCATATTAAAACAGCTGTCAAAAAAATTCAATTGCTTTTTCATTTTTCCATAAAAAAGTTTCCTATATTGGTTTAACTATTATAGTAATAGGATAATCCATGTCCTAATGAAGAGTATGTAGGCCTTCCTAAAAAGTAAAAATGACCACAAAACGTCATATATCTCTTCCCAAAAGATAGCCCCCCAAATATAAATTTAATGCTTCGATCATAACTTCTGTCACAATTTTGCCATATAGTAAGCTATAAGTGGTGGAGTTGTGAATTTATATAAACCTACCATTTTTACTCCAACATTCACAACTTGCCGTGTGGGCAAGTTATGGCACAAGTTGTGGTAAAAGTTATATTCCTAACATTTTCCTTTCTCATTTTTCATTTCATCATACATATCAACATAAAACATTATAGACGGTACATTATATTGTTTAATAGAAAAAATGCCACACTTTAGCCAATTAAATTCAAAATTTACCTACATTAGGTCATACAAAATTGTGTAAAAGTACGTGATTACTACAATAATTGTGTAAATTTATAAAGTATTTTTATTTATTCCTTTTTTCTTGGGCCATTTATATTGAGACTCATTTAAGTTTCAAAACAAGCTAATTTGTTGCTAGAGACTATGTGACTTACAGTTAATGTTGGCAAAAATTATAATAAAAATAAATGAGGTGTTATGTCCACAACATTTTCACAACAAATTATAGGTAGTTAGTTGTTATTAGTTTAAATTTAAACCTAACACTAATTTAATTTTTTTTTTCTACTCCAATAATAACAACCAGTAATAACTTGTCACTTAGAATTTTTTGTAAAAATATTGTAAAAATGTTATGAACATATCATTTCTTTAAAAATAATGGAAATCATACACCCAAAACAGGGTAGGACTCACAGCTTGTGGGTCTCACCAGCTGTAAGGGACAAAGAATACACCCAAAACAGGGCATACGTCCTCCTACACCATCACCATCAACCATAGAACTTTAAAGCATAAAGCTAAGGGAAATGTCTAGAGCACATCCCTTAGTGCATACTTTTCCCTGAAGTCACATTTCCCCTTGTTTTTGGAGTGTTAATTATGTGTACAAGAGTATGTAATATGTATTACACTCCCATAAAGCCAAAAGAATGCTAGTTTCAAAGGATTGAAAGAATTTCTGGATTTGCAAATCTTCATTAATTAAATAATGGGGTCCATATCTGTAGCCCTTTTGAGGAATAAAACCTAGTGGTGCACTATCTAAAAAGGAAAGGGAGGACCTCTGGAAATTGAAAATGCATTTCAAACTAGTCGTGTTTATCTGGAGAATTTGCAGTAACGCATTACTACTGGTGAGGCCTAAGTTGGTTCATAGGAAGATTCACTCTGAAGACCTGTGTACGATGTACCCTTTGTAATGACGAGGAGACAGTACGTAGAACACTTGTTTTAGCATTGTAAGAGCATTATCAGTGGCGGATGATCAAAGGGACTAGAGGGGGCCTAGGCCCCCCAAATATTTTGAAAAATATCTATTTTAATATATGATGTAATAATATTTACAACTAATTGGAAAAATACAACTTGTCCCCCTTTATTTATTATTAAATTTCTATATACTTTTTAGTGTAAGCATAGTCAACAAATAATTAAGTAATAATCCTCTCATAATATATGTCAAGAGTGATGATATGTGTGTGTATTAGGTTGTAAATAGCATTAGTTTTTTTTTTTTTTGGTGTGTAAAATGTAATAATATCTTTCCAAGTGTAATTTTTTTTTCTTTATTCCATGTAATTTTCAATCGTTTTAACCACATGTCTATAATTTATAATTGATTTAATTACAATACTTGGCTGCCAGCAAATTGTTAAAAAAAAACTGTGTTTTATTTAATATTCAGATAACTTATAAATTATAAAGTAAACAATATACAATGACCCAGTATTCTTTTACATCTAAATAAATAGAAACATAAAATATAAAATGAATTCTTCAAAGCATTTTAAATATAATGATAATGATATGAATTTTTTTCTTCTTCTTGAGTTTTTTGTTGTTTAGATATATGGTTTATGTTAATTGTGGCCCCCCCAAATAAAACTTCTTGGCTCTGCCACTGAGAGCATAGCATTAGAGCATTCACGTTAGCTTGTGCAAATTTTTGTCTATTTTAACTTGAAAATTTAATTTTTCTATTTTACATGCTTTTGAAAAAACTCAACATCAGATTATCTATTTTACATTATATTTTAATAAAATATAAATTTTTCTTGATTTTCTAAATAGTTTCTCTTTCTTCACACACAACAATTATCATCCACTATTTTCTTTTACAAGTTTGATATAGTAACCGTGTAAATTTACAAAATTATACACGAATTGATGTGGGTTATTTTTAAGTAAAATTGTATAAATTTTGCACATTTTTCTATTATGTATAAACTGATATGAATGCTGTAATGTGGCTACGGGCAGTGTGGTTTGATTGTCCATTAACATTGAGGACACAGACACAGTATATCATACCAGGATCTATCAAAAGCAGGTTATCTTTATTGCTTGAAACTAATTTTACAAGAAGCTAAGGCGCTGGTCACTAGCTTGTGGGCAATTTGGATAGGCAGAAATAAAGGAGTTTGAAGCATTGGTGTTAATGCTTTATCCATTTATAATTTTTCATCCAAGTCTGAATCTTTATGTAGGCACAATTCACAAAGAAGCTAGGTTGGTGGGAAAGGACAGTGAGTAGCCAAAAACCGTTGCAAATCTAAAGACAAACATATCAAGCACAAAAGCGGTGACCTTTCCCAAATGGAGTTAAACAATCTTACAACAAAGATGACCACCCTACGAAACCACACGATGCACAGTCAACAGAATAATGCCCTTCAAGCTAGTTGCAAACTTATTAGGCATAGGCATTTAAACTATCCTAACTAAATGGTCAGAGCAGATCATGAAATTATAAGAAATGCATGATTTTGAAAGTTCCCACCAGACATAGAAGCTCCAATTGAAGAGGCTAAGACAAAGCCCCAGTCAGTTCATATATTCAGAGGTAGGCTGCAGTTCGAGACTGCTTTCGCTGCTGCTATTGCGTTCACACTTGCATAGCTTAAAAATGAGAACAACAATGAGTATCAGGAAGACGACTACCGCTGTAGCGATTTTGAGGTGCAAGAGCAAATGTTTTTCCCTGATAACAGCGACAAACAAACAAATAAAGTCTTAGCCAAAATTTTTTGAAGTTAGTTATATATGGATAATCCTTAACATATTAGTTAAGATTGGCCATATATATTCGTTGTCTCTAATCTACTCTATTATTGAAAGCCTTATTCTTTGTTACTCTCTTTAGTCTTTACTCATATCTTATTTTCTTTTTACTAAATACTTTTAGTACCAACGGGCAACGACAACAAGAAAAATATGGTATAAAAGGTTGAAAAATGTCAGTAAAAGAAAAATTGAGCCATATATATATACTTTTTTTTTTTTGTTGTTGTTAAAATTGTTACCCATTCATTGGAGTAGGAGGAGGTGGAGGTGGAGAGCTTGAAAATGCGTTGGGCTGGAAACCTTCCATTAATGTAGCACCTATAAATTTTGATTCCTAGGATAAAAGGAAAAATGAAAAACCTGTATATGGGGGTTGTCTTTTTGAAGTGATATAATGTATTGTGGTCACTTGTAATACTTTACAGGATCGACCTTGATCTCACAATCACAACAATTCTAAATAAAGTATTTTCTTTTAAATTTGAATATCAATTAAATATTATTATTTAATGCAAAAAAAAAGTTTATATACAAATTAGTTTAATATATGATAGTTTAATAAACCATCCTTAAGTACTTCTAATCATATAATTTTTTTTAATAAATCGCAGCTTTCTTAAATAATATGCATGGATGAAAGGAAAATTAATTTGTAGAAAAACTTTGTGCTTATTTAATTTTTATATTATATACTAAATTTTATTTAAGAAAAATGTTAATGAATGCACTAAAAGTATTGGTTTAAAAACTATTTTTAAAACTATTTTATAGAAATATGATAAAAAAATTAATTTTGTTAACAATTTTTTATATTTTTCATGAAATTAATGTTTAAATTTTTCTAATATAACTTATAAATAATTGTCTCAAGGACACAATCGTTAATAGCTGCATCTAGGGTTTGCATAGTGGGAAACTAGTAATCACAAATAAGAATCCTAGAATTGAAAGATGGGTATGAGAGTGACGTGAGACCATGGTTTTAAAAACCGGTACGGTGAAAGAACTGAAAAAGGGACTGGCTACCGGTCCGGTGCTCAAACGAGTGACGTTATAAATAATTTAATTAATAAATAAATAATTATAAAAAATAATAAAATTAAATAAATAAGAATATAGCTACTAATATTTACTAAAAAAAGATATAAAATTTTAGAAGTATTTTCATGTTAAATTTAACTCAAATTAAAAGAAAAATAAATTATAATTTTTTTAGAGGAAGAAAAAGAAGTTAACCTAAACAAACTACCAAATAAAAAAGGTTATGGTTTTAAAGTTTTATAATCATATATAATTTTCAGTATTTTTAACAAAACCATTGTTTAATTTAAAAATTATTTATCTATGTAAATATATTTTCACATCTAAATATTTCTTCTAAAAAAAATTGTATTTATTATAAAAATATTTTCTGCTTGTCTTGAACATTGCAATAATCTTTTCCGTGTTTACGAAGTGCAAATAATTCTTTGCCTTTGATTGACCCCTGAAACCCACGTAAGCCACATATCACAAAGTGGTCTACCTCTCCCACTCAACAATCAACGTGGCCAAAGGACATCCAACCATATTTATACCAAACTTTTTAAAAAGATAGCCTCTCCCCTCTTTATTTAAGAGCATCTACAGTAGTGGAACTATATTTTGGCTATTTGACACCATAAAAAATTATTTTATTTATTTTATCTACTCACATGTTGCAGCAGTAGATCTATTTTAGCTTTCAATACAATAAAATAATATAAATATCACAATACAATAATATATCTACTATAATAAAATAATACATCCCACTACAAAAAAAAAAAAAAAAAAAACACCACAAATATTCTAACCAACAGTGTGAAAACAAAATAAAATAATTTTTTTTTGAGCTACAGTGCACAACTAAAGATAGCTGTGCATTGTAGCTGAGAAGCCAAATTTTTTTACTATAGCTCCACTTCTGCAGCTTCAAATAGCTTTTTAGTGGTGCTAAAAATAGCTTTTTAACTTTTTACCACCACTGTTGCAAATGCTTTAAAAGGTCTAAACAAATTGCTTAAATCTCTCTCTCTCACTCTGAAGAAGAAGTAGCAGCAGAGCTGCAGTTTCCTCTCTCTCTCTCTCTCTCTCTCTCTTTCCTCCAAAGCTTAGTTCGGCTTCTCGCCCAAACCAAGACATATTTCTTATTTCATAATCTTTTTCTCACAAATTCTTAAACAAATATGAGATTTTACCCAATCTAAGTGTCTCCCAAAATCTCCTTTTATCGCAGATCTGAGACCTTACAAATTAGAGAACAACAATCTTGCAGAGAGAAGAACTTCAAACATCGTGAGGATGAGAAGGGAAAAAAAAAAAGAGAGGCAGAGAGTGAGGTGCGTGAGGCAGAGAGAGCTTGGGTTAAGTTCAGTTGAGTGAGGTGAGTGAGAGAGTCACAGAGTGACTGCGTGATTGTGCAGGGAATGAGGGAGTTTGAGAAGAGGCGTGAGAGGTGATACTGAGAGTGTTTAGGAGTTAGGGTTAGTTTTAGCTTTTAGGATCTTGAGCAAAACGACGAAGTTTTAGGTTGGGAAAAATCAACAAACTCCAACCAGTCATTAACTGGTTCAACCTTACCGCTTCTCGATTTTCCAGTTGAACCGGCCAGTATTTTATATTTTCTGGTTTTTAAGTCATTTTCAGTTTTTAATCATAACTAGACCGGATTAAAGGTGGATTCCCGTTCGAACTGTCCAGTCCGGTCTTGTTTTTAAAACCGTGCGTGAGACACTGCATTAGAAAGTAAGCCGCAGTTTGTTGTTGTTGTTGTTTTTTTTTTTTTTTTGGAGAACCAGTAAGCCGCAGTTAATTGGCCCATTTAATTTGCTTCTTTGTACGGAGGAGACCAACGTCACGCGTGGCAATTAGATGTAATCATGGGTTCTTTCATGCTTTGTCTACTCTATGCTTAGCCTATTACAAAGTTAAACTACTTGTCCATTTTAATTACAGTAATCGAGAGGAGATCAAAGTTGCACATGGCAACTTTTGTTCTATGCCACTCTACTTTATTTTTATTGCCCAGGTGTCCATATTGCATACAAATTGGATTTGTGTCATTTAAATAAGGATTTGCAATCATGGAATTGTCATTTTATGGTAGCAAAATTAGTTATAATCTTAAATTACAATCTTACTTAATATCTTTTTATTGGAGATAAATTTTGAAAAATCCATCATTGGATTACATCTTCTTCTTGTATCCTTTATTCTTGTAAAATTTCAAGAAAATTAAATATCAATTCATCAATAAAATGTTTTGTGGGGCCCGGCCCAGAAATAATGGGCTATTCCAAATTCAGGCCCGTCCGAGGAGTGTCCTGTCCGAAGAGAAACCACATATGAAGCATTATTCAATCCCAATAACGGCAGGGTAACCTGTCCGAGGAGTAACTCCTCCTCGGACGTCACGAAGTCCAGACGGGGAACTCTCCCCAGCCAACTCAGTTCACCCTCCCAACATATAAAATGAATAAAATCCAAAATATCTCACGGGAAGCTACCACCACATTAAATGCGCCCCAACCACCCACTTGGCCGCATTAATGAGGAAAGGACCCCTGAACAGTACCACCTTGGCCTCTGCAACTCACAAAAAGAGTGATGAGGGCGGCTGATGGGACAGGTGCTCAAGTAGATGCTTAGATGATCAACAAGTGTAAGGTTGAGATGAGAGGAGGAGGACTATATAATGTAGTAGAATCCCTCAAAGATAGGGAGGGAGAACTGTATCAGAAACTAAAAGAAATAGAATAAAATGTGAGAAATCCATTCTTGTGTCTTGATTTTCTGCAACCATATTGTCCATGCATCAGACCGAATAGGCTCACTGAGACCAAGTTCTTTGACCCATCCTCTACAAATAATATATTGTGGGTTGCGCTTTGGGCCAAGGCCTGATCGATAGAATTTGGGCCAGGAAAATCATGCAACTACAATTGGCGCCGTCTGTGGGAAGAACTAGGGCATCAGCTAGCACGACGGTCAAGCATGACAGAACTAGGTCCACACCAGGAGAATCCTCACCAGGCTAACTCCCAATAGGCACAACCCGCCGAGTCCCAGAGGCAAAATAACCCCGTCAACCCAGGCCACAGGGAAAATCGTCAGGGAAGTGCGCATACTATCCGGACAAGCCAGAGTCACACTCAGATAGGTAGTCACGTGTCCCAGAGGCGAAATAGTCACCAGGCCATGCAGCGAGAGATAGATGATCTGAAGAGGAAGCTACGACGTGCGCAGCGAAGGCGATCTCCTTCAGACTCAGACGAGTCCTCTAATGCGGAGGATGTAAGTTACCGATGGAGGTCAAGGACCCCCCAAGTGAAACCTTTTCCTACGAAAAGGAACCACGCCCTGTGCGGAAGTATGAGAGCACATCCAGCAAAGGTTCAGGGAACGACGCCATGAAGAAGGCGTTGGACCAGGTTTCAAGGTCCCCCTTCACGTATAGAATTGAAGGGGCTAAGCTGCCTCGACGTTTCAACCAACCGGCATTCGCCATCTATAACGGTCGAGCAGACCCGGTAGAGCATGTGAGTCAATTTAACCAAAAGATGGCGATCTACTCGCAAAATGAAGCTCTTATGTGTAAAATCTTCCCGTCCAGCCTGGGATCAATGGCGATGAGGTGGTTCAACGGCCTGAAGACAAATTCCGTAAGCTCGTACAAGCAGCTCACTCGGGATTTCTGCTCCCGCTTTATCACCAACACCAGAGTCCCCAGGCCCCTCGGTTCGCTATTGTCCTTATCCATGCACGAGGGAGAGACTCTGAAAGCATACTCAGATAGATACTGGGAAGTGTATAACGACCTGGATGACAACCATGATGCTGTCGCTATCAGCACATTCAAAAGCGGGCTCCCCACCGACTATGGCCTAAGGAAATCCCTCACTAGTAAACCGGTTGCCAACATTGATCAGTTGAGGGATAGGATAGACAAGTACAAAAGAGTGGAGGAAGATCAGCTGCAAGGGAGGGGAAAGGAGAAGGTTATCCCCCCCAAAGCAAGTGATTTCAGGACGGAACGGCACAACCCTGATCAGCCGAGGAGAGATTTTTTGCGACAAGCTGGGCAGAGCAACCCGCAAACAGTGAATGCCGTGTTCAGAGAGCCAATACAATAGGTACTGGAGAAAGTAAGGGATGAGCCCTATTTCAGGTGGCCGGGAAAGATGGCTGGAGACCCTTCCAAACGTAACCAGAACCTGTACTGCCACTATCATCAGGACCATGGGCATACTACTGAGGACTGCAGGAATCTACGGAATCACCTAGATCAGTTGGTCCGAGAAGGAAAGTTACGTCACCTGCTGCACCCATCGAGTGGCCATCCCGGCCAAGCAACACAAGAGCCTCGAAAGGATGTGTCCTTAAGACCCCCCACTGGGACGATACATGTCATCCTCGCTGCACCAGGAAGAACGGGGCCGCCCATCCCCAAGGTGTTAGCTGTTGATCGGCTCCCCTCCGAGGGCAGGCAAAGGGAACCCAAAAGGTCAAAAAAAGGAAGCTCTTTGATACTGGGATTCTCGGATGAGGATAAGAGAGGAACTATTCAACCTCACGATGATGCCTTGGTGGTCACGCTGAGGATTGAGGGCTTCGACGTGAAAAGGGTGATGGTGGATTCGGGAAGTGCAGTAGAGATAATGTACCCTGATCTATACAAGGGGCTGAACCTGAAGCTAGAAGATTTGGCAGCTTATGACTCCCCCCTTCTCAGCTTCGAGGGAAGGTTGGTTACACCAAAGGGGCAAATCCGACTACCCGTACAGACTGGGACGGAGGTGGTGGAGGTGAATTTTATCGTGGTCGACGCTTATTCACCCTACACCGCAATAGTTGCAAGGCCATGGATCCATGCCCTAGAGGCCGTGACCTCCACACTTCACCAGAAAGTAAAATACCCATCCAGAGGATGAGTAGAAGAGATCCGAGGAGATCAGGTCGTATCCAGGCAGTGTATGGTGGCCGCCGTCTTACATCGGCCCCATACCGAGTCCTCGGCCCCTGAAAGTTTATAGCAATCAGCCGCCTTGGCAGAGCAAGATGATGGGCTGGCCGAGGAGATAAGGTGTGAAAGTTTAGATCGGATCGCTGTGAACGACGACCCAGAGAAGTTCTTTCAGGTCGGCTCTGAATTACCTTCTCAGGAAAAAGAGGAGCTGGTCAAATTTCTCAGAGAAAATGTCGACGTGTTCGCATGGGACGCCTACGACGCCCCAGGAGTCGATCCCAGTCTTATTTGTCACCACCTGAACGTCAACCCCTCTTCAGCTCCGAAGAAACAGCCACCCCGACGTCCTTCGAAGGAACACGCTAGTGCCGTAAGAGACGAAGTGGCGAAATTGAAAAAGGCAGGGGCTATCAAAGAGGTCTTCTATCCCGAATGGTTGGCAAACACGGTGGTGGTAAGAAAGAAGACAAGGAAGTGGAGGGTCTGCGTGGACTTCACGGACCTAAACAAGGCGTGCCCGAAGGACCCATTCCCCCTACCCCGAATTGATCGATTGGTGGATGCAATCGTGGGCCACCCTCGAATGAGCTTCCTGGACACCTTCCAGGGCTATCATTAGATACCCCTTGCGTTGGATGACCAAGAGAAAACGGCTTTCATGACGCCCATCGGAAACTATCATTATAAGGTAATGCCGTTTGGGCTGAAGAACGCAGGCTCAACTTACCAAAGGATGATGACTCGGATGTTCGAGCCACAGCTGGGCAAGATCATTGAGGTTTATATAGACGATATGGTTGTAAAGAGCAAAAGGGTTTCCGAGCACGTGAATGACCTCGGAGTAGTCTTCGCTATCTTAAGAGAGCACCGATTGCGGCTGAATGCTTCCAAATGTTCATTTGGGGTCGGGTCGGGGAAATTCTTGGGGTACATGGTCACCCACAGGGGAATAGAAGTAAGCCCCGACCAAATCAAAGCCATTAACAGCCTACAGGTTCCTTGGAATCCGAAGGAAGTGCAGAAGCTCACTGGCATGATTGCAGCGTTAAACCGGTTCATATCGCGATCAGCGGACCGATGTCGACCTTTTTACCTCCTGATAAACAAATGGAAAGGGTTTGAATGGTCGGAGGATTGTGTTCGGGCTTTCCAGCAGCTTAAGGAATACTTGTCACGACCACCTATCATGTCCAGCCCTGAGGCAGACGAGGTGCTGTTTGCGTACATCGCTGTAGCTCCCCATGCTGTAAGCCTGGTACTGGTACAGGATGATAATGGGGTGCAGCGACCGGTTTACTATGTGAGCAAATCCTTGCATGAGGCTGAGGTGAGATACCTACCTCTAGAAAAGGAAATTCTGGCGATAGTGCACACAACCCGGAAGCTTCCTCATTACTTTCAGGTGCATACGGTCATCGTTCTAACCCAGCTTCCCCTTCGAGCAGTACTTCGAAGCGCTGACTATACAGGAAGGATCGCCATGTGGAGTGCGCTCTTGGGAGCCTTTGATATTAAATATATGCGTAGATCCTCCGTCAAAGGACAGGTCCTCGCAGACTTGGTGGCGGAGTTTGCTGAGCCCTCCCTAGAAACAATAACCGAGAAGAAAGACGGGGATGGAAAATCGGTTGGTGCGGTTTCAGCAGTTGGGACCATGCAATGGAAGGTCTACGTGGATGGCGCCGCTAACCAGAGAGGGTCAGGAGTGGGGATAGTATTAACATCCCCGGACGGTGCTATCATCGAAAAATCATTGAGGCTCGGGTTTTCGGCCACGAACAATGAAGCCGAATACGAAGCCTTACTTCAAGGGATGACGATGGTTCAAAGATTGGGTGGTAGAATAATAGAAGCGTTCTCGGACTCCAGGCTGGTGGTCGGACAAGTGATGGGTGATCTGGAAGCTCGAGACACCAGGATGCAAGAGTATCTGGGACAAGTCAAGCGGCTACAGGCGAATTTTGAATCCTTTAATCTGACGCACATCTCCAGGAGTGCAAACACCCATGCAGACTCGCTGGCTACTCTCGCCACGTCCTCGGCGCATAATCTGCCGCGAATAATCCTGGTTGAAGACCTAGCCCAGGCAAGCCCCATCAGCAGAAGCCCGGCCAGAGTCCATCAGATCAGAAAGAGTCACAGCTGGATGGACCCCATAAAGAACTTCCTTCAAAACGACGTCTTGCCGGAGGAAAAATTGGAAGCCGAGAAGATACGAAGGAATGCTCCTCGGTTCTGGCTATCAGAGGACCACAAACTATATCGACGTTCTTACTCTGGACCGTACCTACTCTGCGTACATCCAGAAGAATCCGAATCCCTACTTGAGGAGTTACACGAGGGGATTTGTGGAAGTCATACCGGAGGAAGGTCGCTGGCACACAAGGCACTCACCCAAGGGTATTGGTGGCCGAACATGCAAAGAGAGGCCCAAGAATACGCTAAGAAGTGCGACCAGTGCCAAAGATTCGCCCCGAATATCCACCAACCCGGAGGGGTTCTCAACCCCCTCTCTAGCCCATGACCGTTCGCACAATGGGGCCTTGATATAGTTGGACCTTTCCCCAAAGCTGCGGGGAACAAACGATACATAATAGTCGGAACTGATTACTTCACTAAATGGGTGGAAGCTGAACCCTTGGCCAACATTAGGGACGTGGATACCCAAAAATTCATCTAGAAGAACATCATCACCCGCTTCAGGACTCCGCGTACACTCATTTCCGACAATGGTCTGCAGTTCGACAGTAAGAACTTTAGGGAGTATTGCCGCGAGCTTGGGATCATTAACCGATATTCCACCCCTGCCTATCCCCAAGGAAATGGGCAGGTTGAGGCCGTGAACAAGGTCATAGTAAACGGACTGAAGAAAAGGCTGGATGAGGCAAAGGGGAGATGGGTAGAAGAGCTCCCACACGTTCTATGGACCTATCGGACAACGCCACGGCGGTTAACCGGTGAGACCCCCTTTTCATTGACTTATGGGGCAGAGGCCGTGCTCCCAATCGAGAACAACTTTCCCATGCTAAGATCTATCTCGTTTACCCCAGACGGTAACGATGAGTTGTTAGGAAGAAGTCTAGACTTAGCCGAGGAAAGAAGGGAAAAAGCAACAATTCATATGGCCTATTATCACCAGAAGCTGAGGCAGGGATATGACGCCAATGTTAAACTGCGACCCCTCGATCCAGGCGATCTCGTGATGAGGAAGGTTCTCGGCAGCGCAAAGAACCCCTCTTGGGGCAAGTTGGGGCCCAATTGGGAAGGACCGTACCGTATAACGTCCGTAGCCGAGATAGGCGCCTACTATCAAGAAGATTTGGATGGAAAAGCCGTACCTCGGCCATGGAATGTAAATAACCTCAGAAGATATTATTATTAATGAAAATGGCTTCGCCCACATTTTGCTTCGTGACTATCCACTGCTTGCTGGTCTACATGACAATTTTTATAAGTTTTAAACAGAACCTAAGTCTTGCATGGCTCCTCGGACCACATACTTAGGGGAAATTATCACTTAAGGCAACTATTCATAGTTTTAAACAGAACCTAAGTCCTGCATGGCTCTTCGGATCACAGACTTAGGGGAAATTATTACTCATGACAATTTGTATAAGTTTTAAACAGAACCTAAGTCCTGCATGGCTCCTCGGACCACAGACTTAGGGGAAATTATCACTTAAGGCAACTATTCATAGTTTTAAACAGAACCTAAGTCCTGCATGGCTCTTCAGACCACAGACTTAGGGGAAATTATTACTCATGACAATTTTTATAAGTTTTAAACAGAACCTAAATCCTACATGGCTCCTCGGACCACAGACTTAGGGGAAATTATCACTTAAGGCAACTATTCATAGTTTTAAACAAAACCTAAGTCCTGCATGGCTCTTCGGACCACAGACTTAGGGGAAATTATTACTCATGACAATTTGTATAAGTTTTAAACAGAACCTAAGTCCTACATGGTTCCTCGGACCACAGACTTAGGGGAAATTGTCACTTAAGGCAACTATTCATAGTTTTAAACAGAACCTAAGTCCTGCATGGCTCTTCAGACCACAGACTTAGGGGAAATTATTACTCATGACAATTTTTATAAGTTTTAAACAGAACCTAAGTCCTGCATGGCTCCTCGGACCACAGACTTAGGGGAAATTATCACTTAAGGCAACTATTCATAGTTTTAAACAGAACCTAAGTCCTGCATGGCTCTTCGGACCACAGACTTAGGGGAAATTATTACTCATGACAATTTTTATAAGTTTTAAACAGAACCTAAGTCCTGCATGGCTCCTCGGACCACAGACTTAGGGGAAATTATCACTTAAGGCAACTATTCATAGTTTTAAACAGAACCTAAGTCCTGCATGGCTCCTCGGAACGCAGACTTAGGGAAAATTATTACTTATGATAGATTGGGAGATTATTACTTAAAGGAAATCATTTTAATGTGTGCGCGCAGTCTGGCACCATTGCAACCCTCAGATGCGCAGCCCAAAAACCCATTTTATTTTGACCGTTTATCTGTATCTACATCGTTGCAAATGTTTAAAGAAGAGCGCTACTGACATGCATCCATAGTAAGCAAAAACGAACATTTTATATTAATATTCCGAGTACATTAGAAAGAGAGGTCCTTACAAGAGAATGGAAAAATAGGACGACTCTCAGTTAAAAAAAAAAAAAAAAAAAAGGAAAGAATACAAAGATCAAAAGCCTAGAAGGCTATGCCTTAGTAGGGGGATCTTCTTTCTGCTCGGGCTGAGGAGGAGGAACCTCGATGGTAGAGTCTGCGACGGGATCCTTCGCCATATCAGGCACAAGGACAGCATCAGGCACCGCCAGGTCCTGCTCTAAAGCCACTTGGGCGTCATCAGGCTTCTCTCGGATCTCTTGAGGATAGAAGATGTTCTCGGGCAGTCTTAGTGCCGAATCCGCAGGAACCCCTGCAACGTCGAGAGCATGAGCCCATGAAATACTGCAGTAATCCCTGCACACCTCGGGGATCTCCTCGGATAGCCTGGCCTCCGTCTCTTCGGCCCCGAGTTGGCGAGCAGCATTCTTCTCAGCCTCTGTAGTCTCTCGGATCAGCTGGGCCTCCTCTTTGACCAGCCGCAGCTCATCCTCGACTTTTTGCAGAGCATTCTTGAGATCTTGCACTGCCTGCCTCTCGGTGGCGAGGTTAATCTGTGTCGAGTACAGCTCTTTGCGCTGATCCTCCGCCTGCGTCTCGGCACTCTTCAAACCAGCCTCTGCACTTTTGCGCTGTTTCTCCGACTCCTTGAACTCCTCCGTAAGTTTAAGATGATCGTGCTGGAGGGACCCCAAGGTTTTCTCCATCTCCGTCCGAGCCTGGGTCTCGGCCTCAGCCCGATTACGGCTAGCTCGGCAAAATTCCTCAGCCACGAATACCTGCTGAGTAATCTGCGGGCGAAACGAGAGTGCTTCAAAAAAAAAAAATCTCTAACAAGGTCAAATAAATTAATGAAACAGTAGAAGGATTACTTACCATCGCGAGATCCCTTTTAAGGGATAGGAAGATCTCGGGCTGAGAGAATCGCCTATAAGCCTCCATGTCCTGAGGAAGGAGTAGGGGTTGCTCTAAAGCCTCGGCCACGTACCCTGCTCGGCCTCGGTTGTACTCTCGGACCGAAGCGTTGTAAGGGATGGCAACCCCATCCAGCTCCAACTTGGGGCTCCATACACGTGGGGTAGCACGTACCTCCGCAAGGCTCTCCTCGTCCCGACTCTCCGAGGAGTTGCCCCTTCTGCTCCTTGGTGCCCGAGTAGTCTTTTGCTGCTTGGTCGGCTGCGCAACCACCTCGCCCTCCTCAGGGGTGTCAACTGGCCTTTACTTCTTCAGGTCCGGATTAGCCTTAAGGCCAGGATCCGAAATGCCCTGAGGGACCACAGGAGGAAGGGTTTTGACTTGTGATGGAGGTGGTCCCTTCGATGACTGACCTTTCCCTCGGGAGGCTATCAGCTCCTTTAAAGATTTTCCCTTTCCTGCCATGGGCTGTGTCTCTTCGTCCGAAGTATCATCCGAGCAGATAACGATGGAAGGAACGCCAACTGCAGAATGTCGGTCCCGCTCTCCTTCAGGATCGGAAAGTCCCACCAAAGGGGTTTGCTGAACTTCCTCCTCAAAATAAAACTCGTCTATCTCTTCTTCGAGGGAAAGACGAGATGATTCGGCTTCCTCTTCAACCTGAACGGCAGCACCAGGCTCGTTTGGCGGAGGTAGTTGCTCTGCTAAGTAGGGATTTCTAACACCGGGCAACACCACTGGTGGCAGATCGTGGTCAGCTAGGAACCCATCCTTGGACACGTCAATCCTAGCCAACCTCGGACTGCCCGCCCTTATAGCGTGACCGATAGCCTGGAAAGAGCTGCTCAGGGGTTGATAACCCAGAACCAAATGGGCCGCACGCAACTGTCCGTCCTCGGAAACGTAAATCTCCGACCTAAGAAAGTAGTTCAACGCTGGCACGTTCACAAAGTTTAGCCGAGGAGCGACGTGAACTTTATCTGCAAGCAATCAAGGAAAGTGGGGTTAGTTCACAAAATTTTCCAATTACAAAGAAAGCAAGAAAAATAAACCCTCAATACTAAATCCTTTCCCAAAAAGGACCGATCCTAAAAACGCCGCACCTGGGTTTCCTGCCCGAGTTAGACAATGAATACCGTCGAACCACTCCCCAGAAGCAATCAGGAAGTCATTCTTCACGGTCTTATTGGATATTGGGAGACAAGAGATCAACCTAACGTCCTCGTTCCGGGATTTAAGATAATACCCCTCATCCTCGAGGCGGTGACATTTGTACAGATAAGCCACATCATGCCAAGTAAGGCCTAGATTCATCCGCTCGTCTAAGACATCTACACAGCCTAGTATCTTGAACATATTCGGGGCACACTGATACGGCGTTAACCTATGGTTGAACAAGTATTCTCTTGTGATCCTACGCATGGGAAGCGTCATCCCTCCCTCTATGAAAGCAATCATGGGGATAACGACTTCTCCCTCACCTCTATCTGTCAATACTCCTTCAAGAGGACAGTACCGCAGCCCAACCCCTGGGGGAATGTGGTATTTAGCCCTAAAGGCCTCCATAGCGGCTGGGGTTTTTACTAATTTCTCAAATCTACCCATCTGGACTGAACCGGGGAAACAAAAGTAAAGACTGAGAAGAAAAGTAGAGTCCGAAGAGGGAATTGAAACAGCGAGATGAGCGAAATGTACTGGTACCTTCACAAAATGTTCAATGAAGACGCCTGGGAATCTCTCGTGGACGAAACGCTTCACAAAAACGGCTACGGTGGCGTAACGGACGCAAGTGTTCATATATCTCTGGGGTTCGATGGAGTTCTCTGGAAGCCTCTGAGGTTTATGAAATGCAGATAAAAAGAAGAAACTGAACCCCTATGACGTCTTATATAGCCAGGAGGAGAGAGAAAAGATCACTTCTGCCTAAAAATACGAGAGAAAACGATAGCCGTTCGATCTGCGCCACACCGTTGGATGAGGGAACATAACGCCTCCAGAAGTTAATGGCCGCGCCTCGTAAATTGTAGCGCGTCAAAAGTAACGGTCCGCACGTGCGCCACACGCTCTCCTTATTTCCATCCTCTCCCAAACATCAAAACCCCGTTTTTCTCCTCGGAAAGAGATAGAAACCGGAGTTTTGAGGGGCTATTGTGGGGCCCGGCCCAGAAATAATGGGCTATTCCAAATTCAGGCCCGTTCGAGGAGCGTCTTGTCCGAAGAGAAACCACATATGAAGCATTATTCAATCCCAATAACGGCAGGGTAACCTGTCCGAGGAGTAACTCCTCCTCGGACGTCACGAAATCCAGACGGGGAACTCTCCCTAGCCAACTCAGTTCACCCTCCCAACATATAAAATGAATAAAATCCAAAATATCTCACGGGAAGCTACCACCACATTAAATGCGCCCCAACCACCCACTTGGCCGCATTAATGAGGAAAGGACCCCTGAACAGTACCACCTTGGCCTCTGCAACTCACAAAAAGAGTGATGAGGGCGGCTGATGGGACAGGTGCTCAAGTAGATGCTTAGATGATCAACAAGTGTAAGGTTGAGATGAGAGGAGGAGGACTATATAATGTAGTAGAATCCCTCAAAGATAGGGAGGGAGAACTGTATCAGAAACTAAAAGAAATAGAATAAAACGTGAGAAATCCATTCTTGTGTCTTGATTTTCTGCAACCATATTGTCCATGCATCAGACCGAATAGGCTCACTGAGGCCAAGTTCTTTGACTCATCCTCTACAAATAATATATTGTGGGTTGCGCTTTGGGCCAAGGCCTGATCGATAGAATTTGGGTCAGGAAAATCGTGCAACTACATGTTTAAATTGTAAGTTTTTGTAATTAAAAATTATGCATGAAATATAAACTTATAGATTATATAGTAAATAATATTTGATTGACATAAAATTTGACATTTGTATTAAGAGAGTAAAGAACGTGCAATTCAACAGTTAAATTTTCAAAATATGTAGTAATTTTTACTTTATTGAATAAGGTTATAGCTAGGTTACAACTAATTTTGTAACTAAATTTTGTCTATTTTACAATACTACAAGTAATAAAATCACTATCTGCATGTAATTTAATCATATGATTTATTAAACTATTTAAAAATCACATGACTATTAAATAAGTTATATATGTTGCTCAAACCACACATAATGACTATTAAATAAATCATGTAACTAGAACCACACATAAATAATCAAGTAATTCGCTTCATAAGAGAATGAATGAATTTTCCTCTCCAAATAAGTTTGAAGAACAACAAGTTTTTTATAAAAGAAAAGTGTATCTGATCAAACAAGTCAAGTTAAGTAGGTTTGGCTTCAATCTGATTGGGTTAGGGTCAAATGAAGTTAATATCTAAAACTTATCAAATTAAAATGGATTGTAAAACCTATGACACTTACCTAGACTTCGATGGGTCAAGTCAAACACAAAATGACCGAAATTATTTTCACATACAAAAAATAAAAATAAAAAGTAAAATATTTAACGTGAGCTTGGGAAAAAAAAGTTAAAATTTGGGAGGAATCAGATCAAAATTGGAAAAGAATATGGAGAACCTAGACCAAGTGTTGATTGACACTTGGACTAGATTCTCCAAATCCCCTTCCTTTTTTGCTTCAGCTTGCTCCCCACTCAATTTGACCTTGAACCCTACATTTTTCACTCAGAAAACCTAATTTTCCCAAGTTCTACATTGCCTAGAGACTAATCCCTGACTCCCAACATTCAATATAAATACCCCCTATCTAGCATCAAACCAAAACACACCAGATTTTCACACCCACTCCAGATTTCAAATTCATACTCTCTTCTCTTTGTCCAATTCTAGAGTTAGTAGTAGGAAATTTCCTTTGGTGTTTTGGCCCTCTTGGTCTCAACTCACTAGAAGGGGTAGCTCAATCCTCTTGGTCTCAAGCTATGAACTTTTTATTAAAAAATCCCACTCTTGAAAAACTTTTTTGCTTAAAGTGCTAGTGCATGTAGTTAAGCTTTCTAAACTTTTTTGTTGTTAATTATTTCCTAGTTCTTAAAATCAAGAGTGCTTTTTATTTCTAGTTATTTACATGTTCTTGATTGTTAGCACGTTAGATCTAAGTTATTCTTAGCTTTTGCATGTTTTAGGGTTTTTGTCAATTCAAATAACATTATGCTAGATTAGGATTTATCATATCACACACATATTCACCATGTTTTTCAATTTCAATCTTTTCAATTTATCTTTGCATGCCTAGAATAGGATTTCACCATGCTTATGAATGCTTGTTTCAATCTTTCATTAACACTAGTCCCCAACCCATGCGATTCACAGGAAAACTATTGATTATAAGATCTAATGAAATTTAGAAATAAGAAATTGAGTTAATAATATGCATTTTATAGACATTTTTCAAGATAGCATTTAAAAAAAAAATGAGCGGTCATAATAAAATAAAATACAATGGGAAGAAATATTTAATTTCTATGCTTTCCATAGTTTAGAAATGTTATCTAACATAGATTATTATTGGGTTGCCAGGAGAGATTTTTATAAACTGTTAATATTAGACATATGTTGACATATGTGCTTATATTGTCAATAACTCACTGCAAGTGCATAGTTACTGAAATGTACAAAGTAATTCACAATTATTGAATTAAAAAAGCAAAATTCTCAAAAATTATATACACACACTCACAGAACTAATACCCCATTTGAACACATACATATTGTACAACTAAGTCTTAATTTTCCCATCAACAGCCTTTGAAAATATAAATTGCAAAGATATAAACAAAGACCATGATATGAGGAGCACACCAAGTCTCAAATTTGAGTAGTAATATGACTTTCTCAATTTTGCTTGGTTGTGGTAATAATAATATAGATAATTCAATACATGGAACAATATCAAAATTATAACACCTTATTCCATTATCTTTTATGTTGAATCTAAACAAACAATTAATTAAAAAATGGATAGATCATACATAGATTATATGTGAGATTGAATGACAATTTTAATCAACCAAAAATCACACCTTTAATTAAGAAAATATAAAAAATCACATGAACCCAAAAAAAAATTCTCAATAAAGTAAAAGCATATAAAGTAAAGAATTAAGATTTAGCAGTAAGTTTTTGATGTAGTTGTCTTGAGACGTTTGCGAAGCATTTGGATTGGTAGACTCTTTTCTGAAGTTTATGTTACTTCTATTTTCTATGACTATTAAGAAGTATTAATCCTAAAATGGTGAAGGAATTTCAAGATTGGCACTCATGATACAAATGATAAAGTTTGGTTTAAAAGAAAACTTTGGTGGAAATATCCATGCTTTACATGTTTAAAATAATGCATGTAGTTATATTACTTGGTTCATATCAAGTCATGCTCATGCCAACCACTTACTTCCTTGTGCCGTCCACAACACCACAGCACAAAGAAAGAACAATATCGCTTCACTTATGATCGACAATATCTGTATCGATCGAATCGATGGTATGATTTAACTTTAGGCTAAACGACATCCCAATCACATCTCAGTAGTTTAGAACAAAATAACAAATTGTTTCGTCTTTCTTCTTCCTCATTGTTGGGAAACTTGTTTTGCTTCAGTTGACATGTTCTCCCTTGTCGGTCGATGCAGCCATTGATGTGATGGTTCACCTCTGCACAGCAAATTGGAGTCTATGGTTATTGCCTTGATCTAAACCGGTGTAACTTGGCTTTTGAACGTCACCACCGCATGATAGAATTATATCACCATGAAATTCTGATAACAGGCCATCATCGTACTATCTTCTCTCTCTGCCATAAGATAACTTAATCCTCAACAGTCACACGGATTTTCCACAATGAAACCATGATTGATACAATCTTATTAAAAAATTGCATCAAGAACCTGCTCGGATACCATTATTGGATCGTACAATGTGAATGGTAATTCCGTTAGGTGAGGATCACCAAAACTGATAGAGAGATAATGTAAATTGTGTAACAAATGAATTCGGAGAATCAATATTTATAAACTTCTTCATATCTTTTGGGAAGAAATATATCTCTTTACCAAAAGATGTATCTTATCTAGGAAAATTTAAACATTTCGCAAAAACCACCAAACGAAAAGGCACAATGTTTCGGGTTTTTAAAAATGTAAACATGTCGGTAATTTATATAGCCACGTGGCGCAATGAGGAGTAGTCAACAAAAAGTCAAATGTTTCGGCTATTAGTTATTATATAGATATAGATGTTCTTAGATGCTATAAATTTGTTAAATGATGTGATGTGCAATTGGCCACCAAAGTCTAGAAGGTCAGTTTCATCGGCTAAAGCGGGTGTCTAACACCTTCTCATCTTGTAACGTAGCCTTTGAACTAAAATTAAGGGTTCTAGATCAATTTATTTCCATGTAATTTTATCTTTGTAGGATGTAACTAGGATTCAAAGGCATATACTTTTGTCTTAGATTTTATTTAGGACTAAAGTCATGTAATATTTATTTATAAGTGGCAATTCCATGTAAAATCCGATTCAGTAGAATTGGATGTGAATTTGACTAATCCACAATTAGATTCTATTTTCTTCTCATATTCTCCATGCTTGAAAATTTTCAAAATAATATAAAATCAATAGGTATGTCATCAATCAAATATTCTAAAATTTCAAGTTTTTGTAATCTGAAATTATACTTAAAAAATAAATTTATGAATTGAATAATAAATTATATCTAATTGGTGCAAAATTAGACATGCATGTCAAGAACATAAAGAATATACAATTAAATTCAAAGAATTTTCAAAAATATATAGTCGTGACTAATTCTTTTGGTGGAAGTTATCACTATTGGCTATAACCAAGTTTTTAGCAAAATTTTGTTCATATCAATGATAGGTGGGATTTTAGAGGTGCATTTTGTTGCTCCAAGCCCCATTTTTTGTTGTGGACTTTAAGTGTGAAACACTTCCAAATAAGCTTGAAGATGTAAAATCATATAAAAATTACATGTTTAGAGGCGCCAGTTAAAATGCTTTTTTTTTTCTTAATCAATTTTGTAATTTGGTATAAGAAATTTAATTGAGGAAGTTAATGTATTGCACCTAAGCATCATTAATCCGTTCTGATAGTTTTTAGACCCCTTAAAACACAATTGGATTAACCTAGTTAATTAGCCAAGTTGTTACTTAGTCCAAATTCCAAGTCTAGGTTATCACAATCAAACAATCATATCATGCATAGCAGCGGAAAATAAATAATACAAGATATGATCACCCAGAAAAATCAAACCGATAAAAAACCTGTGGAGGATTTAACCTAGCTATCCTCAAGGTAAAAAGCAAATCCACTAGAAAGAATCGAAGTTCATACAAAAGGACTTACAAGCACCCCCGCTTGACTTCCTAATGCTACCAACCAGTAGAATTTACTAACACGACCATGTGCAAGCTCCGAATCCACGGACTCCTTCTTTCTTTGGCCTTTGCAAAACACAAACACCCTCGTTTGTGACTTTGAGATCCCACTCAAAGGTTTAGCAACACAAACTCTCCTGTTTGTGACTCCAAGACCACCTTGAAGGTTTAGATCATCAACACCTTTGATGACAAGAGAAGGCAGCAACTTCTACAATACCGGATCTTGAGATTCTTTAAGGAATAGCACCGGTAGAAGACATAAGAGAGCTTTTGGGTACAAAACCCTAGATCTATAAAAGAGGCACAAGATGCACTCTAATCTCTCTAAAAAATTCTCAAAACCCCACCTAGGGTTAGCTTATAATGTCCTTTAAATACTGGAAAAAACGCTCGCAATTTGGGCTTCAAACGAATAAGTTATGGCCTTTTTACGTTTTGCAGATTTTGCTGATATGCGATTTTTGATCAATTGAAAATCCCTAGCAGCAATCGAACCAACCAGCGGGTAATTTATTTGTTTTTTTTTCCTGAACTTGAGTTTTTTGTCTTGGGCTTCAATGTAGACCATTCTAAACTAATGAGACTTAGTTTTTGTCATGTTTTGTCATGGTTTGCCAACATTACAAACTCAAAACCTAACACGTTCAGTTTATGGAGAAATTTCCATTGAATTTCATAGTAGGTTTTTGATTTTTTGCTTCTGAAAATAGGCTTGGTTGTCTTTGTGAATTTGACATAACAGTCAAATGTCCCTACATTCTACATGTAACATTTTAAATAAATGTTTCTTATCTCTATATATTAAGAGGATTCAGAAAGTTAGTTATGACTTTAAAAAATGCCAAAAATACCTCTAATCTAATTTAATAATCCTTATTCCTAAAAAAAAAAAAAATAGGGTTAAAATTGTAATTCAACCAAATTCAAAAACAAAAAAAAAACTACAATAGAAACTTTTTTCCTAAAAATTAGCACACACTCTATTTGAATATATTTCACATATGTTTGATACATTTTATTTTCGTTTGATACATTTTTTTCCTAAATATTTGCACACACTCTAGCAGTTTGCTCCTTTTCAAAATCCTAAATTTTAACTTCTTAAAAATCATTTCTCATGTAACTTTACTAACAATAGACAGATTATGACATTAAACTCAAATAAAAAATAAAAAAAGAGCCTCATTGCATTTGTAGAATGCCTGTGGTAAGGCTAGTATATAGAATTATAGTATAGTTGGAAAGGATAAGGATGATTACTTTTCTATATATCAATCTAATATTAATTGTAGTTCCAGTTAGTTCAACCAATAAAGGCTTCGATTTTTGAATAAGAAATCTGAGATTCAATACTCGCTTATACCAAAAATCGATTGTTGTCTTGGTCTAATTATAATGACAACAGTCATTAGAAGCGGCGCCATAAGTTGAAAAACTTTAGAAAAATTTAATTTTTTCAAATTCACTTGATAGACAAATTGCGTCTTAATAGCAATTTTTGAAAAAAACAAAATGATTTAAAAATAATAACTGTGGGGACACAGTTTGGAGCCCAAATCCCTATCTTGTGAAGTCTTGGTCCAAAAAAGCCCAACATAATGAATTTTGTAGAGTATGGGTCAAAGAACTAGGTTTAGATAAGTTAAATAGAGGCTTGCATGGGATAAAGGAACACATGGACAAGAACAAAAGCCATTGCGTTGAAAGATCTCACGGTTTAAGGAGACTAAAAACTTAATTTGTGTATACAGACCAGTACATTAGGGTTCCTTTGCATGCTACAGTATTCTACCTTCTTTTTTCCGTCCCTTCCTTATGGGGGCTTCTATACATTATATAGGCCCTTCCTTATCATCTGGGCTTTACACTTGTTGATCATCCAAGCCTCCACTTGAGCACCTATCCCATCAGACATTTCTTTCAATCCTTTGTGAGTTGTGGTAGTCAAGGTAACACTGTTCAGGGGTCTTCTCCAGATTAATGCGGCTAGGAAAGTAGTTATAGTGCATTCAATGTGGTGGTGGCAGCTTTTGCTTAGATATTTTGTGTTTTTTTTCTTTTCACGTATTTAGGGGATGTGCTTCAGTGGCTTGGACGTACCTCCGCTTCGGATTTTCAGTGTCCGAGGAGGAATTCCTCCTCGGACATTTTTTCTTTGTTTCCCGTGATAAGGCTCAACGTGGATTGCCTAAGCCATGTTGCCTCCTTGGACAGGCTGGCGTCCTCGGACGAGCCCAATGCCCATCTCGTTACTTTGGGCCATAGTCCCCACAATTACCCCTCAAAACTCCGGTTTTTATCTCCTTCCAAGGAAAAAAGCGGGGCTTTGACTTTTTGAGGGATAAGATCAATTAGTTTCCGGTTTGCACGTGTGGGGACAGTTGCTTCTGACGCGTTGCAAATTACGAGGCGTGGCTTATTACTCCAGGCGGCTTTATGTCTCCCCCATCTAGTGGCAAAACGCAGATCTAACGGCTGGCATTCTTCCTAAAATTTTGAGCGAGAGTGACCTTCCCTTTTCTCCCTTGCTATATAAGGCCCTGGGGAAGCTCTTTCTGCTTTTCTTTTCTACTAATACTCAAGTTCGCTAGAGAATCCCAGCGCCCAGATCTTCATTAACGTTCCAGGCCTTCGAATTTCCGTGACTACTTCAGTGAGAAATCTTTCCCTGAGGAAATCTCTGAGAGCTTCAGAGATTGTTGTAAGGATACTTGTAAGTTCTATTTCCTCTTCGTATCCCCAATTTTCACCTCGGCCTTCCTCCTCGACCCACCGATTCGACTAGATGGGTAGATTCAAGTGTCTAGTAGATACTCCGACTGCCATAGAGGCCTTTAGGGCAAAGTACCACATCCCGCAGGGGGTGGTTTTGGAGTACTGTCCTCCAGAACGAGTGCTGACCGATAGGGAAGTGGGTCAAGTTGTCATTCCCATGATTGCTTTTATAGAAGGAGGAATGACGCTTCTCATGTGTAGGATTACTCGGGACTATTTGCTTAACCGTAGATTGACACCGCATCAGTGTGCTCCTAACCTGTTTAGGGTCTTAGGCAGCATAGATGTTCTGAACGAGCGGATGGGTTTAGGTCTTACAAGGCATGGCGTAGGTCACATGCAAAGGAACCCTAATGTACTGGTTTGTATACACAAATTAAGTTTTTAGTCTCCTCAGACTGTGAGATCTTTCAATGCAATGGCTTTTGTTCATGTTCACATGTTCCTTTATCCTATGCAAGCCTCTGTTTAACTTATCTAAACCTAGTTCTCTGACCCATACTCTACAAAATTCATTGTGTTGGGCTTTTTTGGACCAAGACTTCACAAGATAGGAATTTGGGCTCCAAACTGTGTCCCCACAATTGGCATCGTCTGTGGGAAGAACTTAAGTGTTAGTAAGTACAACAGTTAAGCATGGTAGGATCAAGTCCACACTAAGAAAATCTACGCCAAGCTGACCCTCAGCAGACAGAACCTATTGGGCCTCAGTGGCAAAATAATCCTCCTAACCCTGGGCCAAATCTAGGCAATGGAAGGAACCAAGAGGGAAGCGTACATACTACTCAGACGAGCCAAAGCCACTCCCAAGTAGGCAGTCGCATATCCCAAAGGCGAAACAACTATCAGGCCATGCAGCGAGAGATTGCTGTGCACAGCAAAGGCGGTCCCTTTCCAGCTCAAAGACATCCTCTAATGAGGAAGAGGATGTCAGTTACATTCGGAGATCAAGAACTCCCCCAAGTGAAATATTTTCCTACAAAAAGGAGCCACGCCTTGAACGGAGACATAAGAGCCCATCTAGTAAGGGTTTGGGTAATGATGCCATGAACAAAGCACTGGATTAGATCTCCATATCACCCTTCGTGCACAGGATAGAAGGGGCTAAACTACCACGACATTTCCATCAACCTACGTTTACCATTTACAACGGCTGAGCAGACCTTGTGGAGCATGTGAGCCAGTTTAACCAAAGAATGGCTATCCATTCTCGAAATGAGGCTCTGATGTGCAAAGTTTTTCCGTCTAACCTGGGACCCGTGGCGATGAGATGGTTCAACAGTTTGAAGACGAACTCCATAGATTCCTATAAGCAGCTCACTCAAGTTTTTTGCTCTCGCTTTATTACAAACAGTAGAGTCCCTCGGCCCCTACGTTCGTTATTATCCTTATCTATGCACAAAGAGGAAACCTTAAAGGCGTATTCGGATAGGTTTTGGGAGATGTATAACGAGATGGATAAAAACCACGATGACGTCCCCATCAACACGTTCAAAAGTAGTCTCCCCACTGAGCACGGTTTAAGGAAGTCTCTAACTGGTAAACTTGTCACCAGCGTTCGCCAACTGATGGATAGGATTGACAAATACAAAAGGGTGGAAGAGGACCAGCTACAAGGGAAAGGAAAGGAGAAGATCATCCCCCCCAAAGGGAATTATTACAGGTCGGAACAATATAGCAGTAACCAGCCAAGAAGGGATTTTTCGAGACAGGCTGGACAAACCAACATGCTAGCGGTTAATGCCGTATTCAGAGAGCCGGTGCAACAGGTTCTGGAGAAAGTAAAAAATGAGCCTTTCTTCAAATGGCCGGAGACTACTTAAAGCGCAAGAAAAACCTGTATTGTCATTATCATCAAGACCACGGACATTCCACTGAGGATTGCAGGAATCTATGGAATCACCTGGATCAGTTAGTCCGAGAAGGAAAATTATGTCACCTTTTACACCCCTCCAGCGGTCATCTAGGTCAGGTAGTTCAAAAGCCTTAGAAAGATGTATCTTTGAGACCTCCCATGGGGACGATACACGTCATCCTTGCCGGTCCAGGGAGGATCGGCTCTTTTCCCTATTGAGTGTTGTCTGTGGCTTGGCTTCCCACCGAGGATGGTGAGAAAAAGTCCAAAAGATCTAAAAAGGGAAACTCACCTGTGCTGGGGTTCTCGGAAGAGGATAAGATGAGAACTATCCAACCTTATGACAATGCTTTGGTAGTTACGTTGAGGATTGGAGGGTTCGACGTGAAGAGAGTACTGGTAGACTCGGGCAGTGCTGTGGAAGTGATGTACCTTGATCTGTACAGGGGGCTGAACCTAAAGCTTGAGGACTTAACGGCATATGACTCTCCTCTTATAAGTTTCGAAGGGAAGACTGTCATACCAAAAGGGCAGATCAGATTACCCATACAGATTGGATCAGAGGTGGTGGAGGTGGATTTTATCGTAGTCGACACCTACTCACCCTACACAGCCATAGTAGCCAGACCTTGGCTCCACGCCCTGGGAGCTATTTCTTCTACACTTCACCAGAAGGTAAAATACCCGTCGGGGGGCCAAGTGGAAGAGATTGGGGGAGATCAAGCCATTGCTAGGCAATGCATGGTGGCCGCAATCTCACGCCGGTCTAGTATAGAATCCTCGGCGTCTGTGAAAAAGAACTTATAACAATCAATCACCTCGGCAGCAACAGTCGGTGAATTTGCCGAGGAGATAAAATGTGAGAGTTTAGAAAGGGTTGCCGTTGACAATAATCCAGAAAGATTTTTCCAAGTTGGCTCGGAATTACCTCTCCAAGAAAAAGGGGAACTGATTGGGTTTCTGAGAAGGCATGTTGATGTATTTGCATGGGATGCCTACGATGCCCCGGGGGTTGACCCTAATCTCATTAGTCACTACCTAAACGTTAACCCATCTTATATTCCAAAGAAGCAGCCACACCGGCACCCGTCGAAAGAGCATGCCGATGCTGTTAGGGATGAAGTGATGAAGCTGAAAAAGGCAGGGGCTATTAAAGAAGTCTTTTACCCCGAGTGGTTGGCAAACACAGCGATGGTAAGAAAGAAGACGAGGAAGTGGCAAGTTTGCGTAGACTTCACAGACTTAAACAAGGCATGCCCGAAGGACCCGTTCCCGTTGCCTCGGATAGACCGGTTGGTAGATGCAACTGTAGGCCACCCCCGAATGAGCTTCCTGGGTGCCTTCTAGGGTTATCATCAAATACCACTGGCTCTAGAAGATCAGGAGAAAACAGCGTTCATGACACCCGTCGAAAACTACCACTAAAAGGTGATGCCTTTCGGTTTAAAGAATGCAGGGTCAACCTACCAAAGAATGATGACCAGAATGTTCGAACCACAACTAGGCAAGGCTATTGAAGTCTACATAGACGATATGGTAGTAAAAAGTAAAGTGATGTCTAAGCACGTGAGAGACCTTGAAGTCATTTTTGGCATCTTAAGAGAGCATAAGTTGCGCCTCAATGCTTCTAAGTGTTCATTTGGCATTGGGTCTGGTAAATTTCTGGGCTATATGGTAACTCACAAGGGAATAGAGGTAAGCCTGGACCAAATCAAAGTGATTAATAGCCTACAAGCTCCTTGGAACCCAAAAGAAGTACAAAAACTCACTGGAATGATCGCATCATTAAATCGGTTCATTTCCCGATCTGCAGACCGATGCCAACCTTTCTACCTCTTGATGAACAAGTGAAAAGGATTTGAATGGTCTGAAGATTGTGCCCTAGCCTTCCAGCAACTTAAAGAATACCTGTCATGGCCACCCATCATGTCTAGCCCTGAGGCCGACGAAGTTCTGTTCGCCTATATAGCAGTGGCCTCTTACGTTGTAAGCTTGGTATTAATATGGGTTGATAATGGCATACAAAGACCAGTGTACTATGTAAGTAAATCGTTACATGAAGCTGAAGTGCGCCACTTACCACCAGAAAAGGCAATTCTTGCTGTAGTGCATGCCACGTGAAAACTTTCTCACTACTTTCAGGCACACACGATTATTGTCCTGACTCAACTTCCCCTCCGGTTGGTGCTCCGAAGCGCTGATTAAATAGGAAGAATCGTCATGTGGAGTACGCTTCTAGGGGCTTTCGATATTAAGTACATGCCTCGGACCTCTGTCAAGGGCCAAGTCCTTGCGGATCTAGTCACTGAATTTGCTGAACCCTTTGTAGAAGCAGTAGCAGAGGAGGAAAACATGGATAGAAAATCGGTTGGTACAATCTCTGCATAAGAAGCCTTGCGATGGAAGGTCTATGTTGATGGCGCGGCAAACTAGAAAGGATCTGGGATAGGGCTAGTTCTAATATATCGCTCGAGAGGATTACCATTGAAAAGTTATTAAGACTTGGGTTCTCGACTACAAACAATAAAGCTGAGTATGAGGCTTTGCTACAAGGAATGGCCATGGTGCAAAAAATGGGTGAAAAAACAATAGAAGCGTTCTTGGACTCTAGACTGGTCGTAGGCCAGGTGAGGGGCGAGTTGGAGGCTAGAGATGTGAGAATGTAGGAATACCTTGGTCAAGTCAAATGCTTGCAATCAGACTTCGAATTTTTTAACTTGACGCATGTCTCTAGGAGTGGGAACACACATGCGGATTCGTTGGCCACTCTTGCCACATCTTCAACGCAGGATCTACCATGAATGATCCTTGTTGAGGATTTATGCAAGACAGATACAATCAAAAAGGATACAGTTTGAATCCATCAAGTCAGAATGAATCCGAGCTGGATGGATCCCATAGTGAGTTTCCTCAAAGATGATGTATTGCCCGAAGAAAAATTGGAGGCCGAGAAGATACGGAGGAAGGCTCTTTGGTTTTGGTTGTCAGAGGACCATAAGCTATACAAGAGCTCCTACTCTGGGCCATATTTATTATGCGTGCACCCAAAGGTATCAGAGTCATTGCTTGAAGAACTGCATGAGGGAATTTGTGGGAGTCACACGGGAGGAAGATCGCTAGCACACAGAGCACTCACCCAAGGGTACTGGTGGCCGAGCATGCAGAAAGAGGCCCAAGAATATGCAAAGAAATGCGATCAATGCCAGAGATTCACCCCAAATATCTACCAACCAGGGGGAGTCCTTAACCCCCTCTCCAGTCCTTGGCCATTCGCCCAATGGGGTCTGGATATTGTCGGCCCTTTCCCGAAAGCAGCAGGGAACAAGCAATACTTAATAGTCGGCACGGATTACTTCATCAAATGGGTTGAGGCTGAACCTTTAGCCAACATCAGGGACGTGGATGCAAAGAAGTTCATTTGGAAAAACATCATTACACGCTTCAGAACTCCTCGTACTCTCATCTCAAACAACGGCCTTCAATTTGATAGTAAAACTTTCAGGAAATACTGCTGTGACTTTGGAATCACAAACCGATATTCCACTCCAGCCTATCCCCAAGGAAACGGGCAAGTCGAAGCTGTGAATAAGGTCATAGTGAACGGGCTGAAAAAGAGACTGGATGATGCAAAGGGAAGATGGGTGGAAGAACTACCACACGTCCTATGGACCTACCGAACCACGCCGCGACGGTCAACGGGAGAAACTCCTTTTTCGATGACTTATGGGGCTGAGGCTGTGCTCCCCCTGGAAACTAGCTTCCCAACGTTGAAATTCAGCACTTTTACTCTAAGAAATAATGATGAGTCTCTAGGGAGAAGTCTAGATTTAGCCGAGGAGAAAATAGAAACAGCAATGATCCAATTGGCTTATTAGCACCAAAAGTTAAAGCAGGGGTACGATACTAATGTAAAAATTTGACCACTAGGGCCAAGTGACCTCGTGAAGAGAAAAATTTTTGGCAGCGCTAAGAACCCTTCCTGGGGTAAGTTGGGAGTCAACTGGGAATGACCATATTGCATCACCTCAGTGGCAGGAATAGTTGCTTATTATCTGGAAGGCCTAGACGAGAAAACTGTACCTCACCCATGGAATGTAAATAATCTGAGAAAATATTATTATTTACGATACTAATGTAAAACTATTGCCACTAGGGCCAAGCAACCTTGTGATGAGAAAATTTTTTGGCAGCGCCAAGAACCCTTCCTGGGGTAAGTTGGGACTCAACTGGGAAGGACCATATCGCATCACCTCAGTGGCAGGAATAGGTGCTTATTATCTGGAAGACCTAGACGAGAAAACTGTACCTCGCCCATGGAATGTAAATAATCTGAGAAAATATTATTATTTACGATACTAATGTAAAACTATGGCCACTAGGGCCAAGCAACCTTGTGATGAGAAAAATTTTTGGCAGCGCCAAGAACCCTTCCTGGGGTAAGTTAGGACTCAATTGGGAAGGACCATATCGCATCACCTTAGTGGCAGGAATAGGTGCTTATTATCTGGAAGACCTAGACGAGAAAACTGTATCTCGCCCATGGAATATAAATAATCTGAGAAGATATTATTATTAATGAAAACAGCTATGCCTGTATAGTATCCCGTGATCATCGCGTATTTGTCGGCTCACTTCTATCTATACAAGTTTTAAACAGAACCTAAATCCTGCATGGCTCCTCAAACCACAGGCTTAGGGGAAATTAACAACTTATGACATCTATACAAGTTTTAAACAGAACCTAAATCCTGCACGGCTCCTCGGACCACAGGCTTAGGGGAAATTAACAACTTATGGCATCTATACAAGTTTTAAACAGAACCTAAGTCCTGCATGGCTCCTCGGATCACAGGCTTAGGGGAAATTAACAACTTATGGCATCTATACAAGTTTTAAATAGAACCTAAGTCCTGCATGGCTCCTTGGATCACAGGCTTAGGGGAAATTAACAACTTATGGCATCTATACAAGTTTTAAACAGAACCTAAGTCCTGCATGCCTCCTCGGACCACAAGCTTAGGAGAAATTAACAACTCAGGACTTCTATGCAGTTCTAAGGTATGTTCATAGTCTTGCATGATAGCATTTATTGTTCAAAGTTCATTACACAGTTCTGTTTCTTCTCATTTATTTATATTGGTAGGGTTGTTGCAAACATCAACTAAAGAAGCAGTCATGTTAACTCGGAACAATATAATAAAATTCCATCAACATCAATCATAAAGACAAAAAATGAGAGAAAGAGCATTTGTATTGATAAACCAAGGATAATACAATGAGAGGTCTTTGCAAAAGAACAAAATGCAATACAACTTCCGTTCGAAAAAAAAAAAAAAAAGTAATAATAATAAGAACCCTAGGAGCTAAGCCTCAGCAGGAGGATTTTTTTTTTTGCTCTGGCTGAGGTGGTGGAACATCCTTGACTTGGGGACTTGCCCGATGATCCTCAGCCTCAATGATTGCTTCATTAGCGAGATCCTTGGTCTTGGAGGAGGTTTTTTTCCCCTTACCCTTGCCTTTACCCATCTCTTCCTCCACATCCTCAACCCGGACGGTGACCTGACCAGAGCCCTCGGTAATTTCAGCTAAGGGGATGGCATTAGGAACAGCCATGGGCTGCTCGGAAGCTTCAGTGGTATCGGTAGGGATCTCCTGGATCTCTGGAGGGAAGAAGACATTCTCGGGCAATCTCAAGGCAGAGTCTACAGGGATCCCTACACCATTAAGAGCCTGAGCCCATGAAATACTGCAGTAATCCCTGCATACCTCTGGCAGCTCCTCGGAAAACCTTGCCTCAGTCTCCTCCACTCCAAGTTGGTAAGTAGCCCTTTTTTCGGCCTCAGCTACTTCCTTGACTAGCTGAGCTTCTTCTTTGGTAAGCTGGGCCTCTTCTTTGGCTTTCTACAACGCGGCCTTGAGATCCAGTACGGCTTGCTTTTCAGTAGCAAGGTTGGTCTCAATCACGTACAGTTTCTGGCGTTGATCTTCAGCTTGGTTTTCAGTAGTCTTCAAGCTAGCCTTAGCATTCTTACGGCCTGACTCAGCCTCCTTGAGCTTCTCCGATAGCTCGTATTGCTTTTGATTGAGGGCTCCTAGAGCCTTCTCCACCTCAGCACGAGAGAGGGCTTCAACATCAGCTAACTTACGATTGTCGCGGCACCACTCCTCGACCACAAATAGTTGTTGAGTGATTTGCCCAAGAAGTGACAAGATGACAAGTTAAAATATGACATGATCCAATGATCTTACCGATGAGAGGATGAATTGCCTTACCATTGCAAGATCTCTCTTCAAGGATAGGAAGAGTTCAGACTGTGAAAATCGCCTGTAAGCCTCCATGTCCCTGGGAAGGAGAACGGGCTGCTCCAGGGCTTCAGCAATGTACCCCACTCGGCCCCTATTATACTCTCGGATTGAAGATTATAGGGAATGGATGCTCCGTCCACTTTGAGTCGGGGGCTCCAAGTGCGCGGAGTCATGCGCACTTTAGCCCGTTCCATCTCTTCTCGGCTCTCCACAGATGGAGCCCTTTTCTCCTGGTGCTCCCGAGTTGTTTTTTGTTGTTTACTGCCCTAGCGAAAACCCACCTCGCCTTCCTCAAGGGACTCAACCGGCCTTTTCTTCTTTAGGTCGGGATTAACTTTCAAGCCGAGATCGGCAGGGATTTGCGGAGCAGCAGAAGGAAGGACAGAGGTTTGGGACTTGGCAGGCACCTTCGATGATTGCCCCTTGCCTCGGGCAGCCATCAGCTCTCGTAAAATTTTTCCTTTGTTGGAGGCCATGTTGTCCACTTCCTTGTCTGAAGAGTCGTTTGAGCAAGCAATAATAAGAGGGGCGCTGATCATGGAGTTTCTATCCTGTTCTCCCTCAACGTCTGAAAGCTCGATTAATGGAGCTTTGGAATATCCTCCTCAAAGTAGAACTTATTAATCTCCTCCTCAAGAGAAAGACGGGATGATTCAGTCTCTTCTTCAACACGCGTTGCAACTTTGGGATTATCTTGTGGAAGTGGTTGTGCAGTTGGCTGAGGATTCTGAATGCCAGGCAAAACAACCAGCCTAAGATCGTCTTGGGCCAAAAACCTCGGCTTCGACATGTCGCTCCTAGCCAACCTTGGACTACCGGCTCTTATGGATTGGCCGACGTCTAGGAAAGCGCAGGACAAGGGTTCGTAACCCAAAATCAGATGGGCTGCATGTAATTGTACATCCTCATTAATGTAGATCTCTGACCTCAAAAGATAGTTCAAGGCTTGAACGTTTACGTGGCTCAGCCGAGGAGCGACGTGTGCTCTATCTGTAAAACAGCCGAGAAGGAAATTGTAGTTAGGTTACAAAAATTTTGAATCTTCAATCAAAGGAAAATAAATCTAAAGGGTTAAACCCCCTTCCCAGGGGATTGATCCTAAAGGCACCACACCTGGATCTCCTACCCAAGTTGGGCAATGAAGACTATCGCTCCACTTTCCCGAGGCAATAAGGAAGTCATCCTTCATACTTTTATTGGATTTAGGAAGACAGGAGATCAGCCTAACGACCTCAGACCGAGATTTAAGGTAGTACCCCGCTTTGTCAAGATGGTGGCACTCGTACATGTGAACTACGTCATGCCATGTAAGACCTAAACCCATCTGCTTGTTCAGAACATCTATGTTGCCTAAGACCCTAAATAGGTTGGGAGCGCACTAATGCGGTGTCAATCTATGGTTAAGCAAATAGTCCCGGGTAATCCTACGCATGGGAAGCGTCATTCCTCCTTCTATAAAAGCGATCATGGGAATGAAAACTTGACCCACTTCCCTATCGGTCAGCACTCGTTTTGGAGGACAGTACTCCAAAACCACCCTCTGCAGGATGCGGTACTTTGCCCTAAAGGCCTCCATGGCGGCCGGAGTATTTACTAGACACTTGAATCTACCCATCTAGTTGAACTGGTGGGCCGAGGAGGAAGGCTGAGGTGAAAATTGGGGTTACGAAGAGGAAGTAGAACTTACAAGTATCCCTACAACAATCTCTGAAGCTCTCAGAGATTTCCTCAGGGAAAGGTTTCTCACTTAAGTAGTCACGGAAATTCGAAGGCCTAGAACGTTAATGAAGAACTAGGCGCTGGGATTCTCTAGCGAACTTGAGTATTAGTAGAAAAGAAAAGCAGAAAGAGCTTCCCCAGGGCCTTATATAGCAAGAGAGAAAAGGGAAGATCACTCCCGCTCAAAATTCTAGGAAGAATGCCAACCGTTAGATTTGTGTTTCACCACTGGATGGGGGAGACATAAAGTCGCCTGGAGTAATAAACCGCGCCCCGTAATTTGCAACGCGTCAGAAGCAACTGTCCCCATATGTACGAACTGGAAACTAATTGATCTTATCCCTTAAAAAGTCAAAACCCCGCTTTTCTCCTCGGAAGGAGATGAAAACCAGAGTTTTGAGGGGTAATTGTGGGGACTATGGCCCAAAGTAACGAGTTGGGCCTTGGGCCCATCTGAGGATGCCAGCCTGTCCGAGGAGGCAACGTGGCTTAGGCGATCCATGTTAAGCCTTATCAAGGGAAACAAAGAAAAAAGGTCCAAGGAGGAATTCCTCCTCGGACACTGAAAATCTGGAGCGGAGGTACGTCCAAGCCACTGAAGCACATCCCCTAAATACGTAAAAAGGAAGGAAACACAAAATATCTAAGCAAAAGCTGTCACCACCACATTGAATGCACTACAACTACTTTCCTGGCTTCATTAATGTGGAGAAGACTCCTGAACAGTGTTACCTTGGCTACCACAACTCACAAAGGACTAAAAGAGGTGTCTGATGGGATAGGTGCTCAAGTGGAGGCTTGGATGATCAATAAGTGTAAAGCCCAGATGATAAGCCCCCATAAGGAAGGGACGGAAAAAAGAAGGTAGAATACTGTAGCATGCAAAGGAACCCTAATGTACTGGTCTGTATATACAAATTAAGTTTTTAGTCTCCTCAGACCATGAGATCTTTCAACGCAATGGCTTTTGTTCTTGTCCATATGTTCCTTTATCCCATGCAAACCTCTGTTTAACTTATCTAAACCTAGTTCTTTGACCCATACTCTACAAAATTCATTGTGTTGGGCTTTTTTGGACCAAGACTTCACAAGATAGGGATTTGGGCTCCAAATTGTGTCCCCACAATAACTTTGCGCTTGTCGTGATTTTATTTCTAAATTTTATTTTATATAAAATTTTAAGATAAATAATAAAAATAAATATTCATATGAAAAAGTTTTATATTATATTATATTTTGCCATATGTATGTATATAACACTATAAAAACTTATATAAATCAGTAATTAAAAGATTTTGAGCAAATATTATGACAACAATTATAGCTCATGAAACCTTAATTTCTTTCTATTAATAATATATATATATATATATATATATATATAAATATATATATATATATATATATATAAATTAGAAATGAGTTCTTTTATAGGACTATTACTTTAATTCTAATAAAACACTTAAGTTTATATATCTTTCACCAAATTCTACACCATTCTACACCGACAAGGATTTAACCCTAATTCTAGACGAACATACAAAAAATACATATGATAAAGTCTAAGCAAACAAATCATAAAAACTCAAACCATTAATATGAACGATGTCATAATATTATGTCTTTCTTGTGCGTTCTCTAAGCTGCGTTATTGCTGTATAACTTATCATTAGTTTCCTCCAATATTTCAATAATCTGCATCAAGATTCTTGTAACTCATTTGGTTGGAACTTTTTAGATGCTTCCATTAGAAGCATTTAGAGTTTAAATTCTTCCACCCCAACTATCAATGTATCAATAAGATTGGTGTAAGGATTTGATCATACTTTATTTGTTTACAAATTTAAAATTTTCATAATATAGTGATTGATAGGTAGACATGTTTTATACCTATTTAAGAATGCAAATATCATTTTGATAAAATACAAATGCAAAAATCATTAAATTATTATTTTTATTTTTACATTCTTGATTGTGTTATTTAATTTTTATTTTTCTTTTGTTGGACTTTAGTTCAATTGTTGCAAAAACAACTAAATTTGAGCAGCAATACCATATTTCAAATCAATTGTTTCTCATATAAATTTTATAAAAATGACATCTACATTTCAGTATGCTTAAATAATTAATGCCCCGCTTAAAATAATTAATATAACAAAATAAATGTATATAACCTATTAGTAATCTTATATATATATATGTAAGGACACGATTTTGATCCCTGAGCCCAAAGGGTTAAAGGATTTAGGCCCAAAGAGCCTAATACAATGAATTTGTAGAGAATGAGTTAGAAAACTAGGCTCTAATGAGTTAGACAACAATTATATTTGGCCCAAATGACAAGAAAGCAAAGATAAACTAGTTTTATCTAAAGAAAATCATCCTCGGTACTATTCGAGGAGATCAGTTCTTGTATATATCTCTTTTGAATTTGGTTACAAGTCTTGTTCTTGTTTTTACAGTTTTTTTCTCTTAATTCTCCGATACCCTCTCCTCAAGGTATTCTTTCTCTTTTATATGGTCTTCCTTCTTTCATCTCCACCCTCCACGTGTAGACCACGTTTCTGACGTTGATTCCTGTTCCATCAGTACCTTCCTGAAGTCTCTGGAAGTAGCTGTAAGTCTGAAAATTACTGTTCAAGTATCACTTCCAGATTAATGCGGCTAGAGAGTTAGTTATAGAGCATTCAATGCGGTGGTAGCAGCTTTCTCTTAGATATTTCATAGTTCCCCTTTGTCCTATGCCTTCATGATGTGTATCCTTATCAATAGAATCTCTCGGAATATTGTCCTGGATGGTAGGCCACACCTTCAGACCTCTGTTTTGCTTAGCCGAGGAGGCATTCCTCCTCAGACCACCTTCTTGGACTCTTATGACCAAACCCCACCCCTTCATTCACTAACACGGATCCCCACGATAGCGTTTACCTGTCCTCAGATTACTAGATGTCCTTGGATTGGGCTATCGGCCCAACATATATATAGATATATACTATTGGGCCTATCAAACCTACAATATATAGATATATTAATGAAAGGAGTTAGGAAATCTGTATGATTAAAAATTAATTTATTGAATTTACAAATATATAATTTTTTATGGTTTTTGTGTTAATAGTTGTAAAAACAACTAATAATGAGGGAGAATGTCATATTCAAAATTTATTATTATTATTATTTCAAATAAAAATTATTTCTTATATAGAAATTATAAAAAATAATCATATAAATTCCTTTAATATAAATATTTAATGCACAACTATAAATACTTAATATTTGATTTACTCTATTGACTAATTTAATGAACTAATATTTTAATATAAATGTAAATTTTATTGAAGTGAAAGTTTAAATAAACAGGATCTCAATAAATGCATCATATGGCAAAATCTCATACTTTTCTACATGAGGTTTTTGTTTTTATATATACTAGCCACATCGCACGCACTATGCTCATGCTCAGAGGTTTTTATTTTTTCAATTTAATGTTTAAATTTCCCAACCATTCCAATTTGAGATTTATGCATTTGTCCAATAATATCTCTTGGCTAACACATAAATCTTAAATTAGGATGAAGGTAAAAAAAAAAAAAATGACATAGATTCTTTCCAAAACGAAAATGAATATAACCAAATTTTAACAAGGATATTCAGCCAAGAATAGTAAATTTATATTGATAGAGACCGATGAATATGCAATCATTAGGTGATCAGGAAACCATTTCACAACAATATTGAATTTGCTTGAACACCCTTTTTCCTGGAAAAAGTCTTCTTTGTTGTTGTTGTTGTTGTTGTTGGGCAGCAATAGTGTAAGAACTTGTACTATTCAATTGCTTGCATTTCTCTTTACTTATATGCATCTTTTTCCAATCCTTTGAGAGAAGCTCTGATGGTAGGTTTGCTAGTGCTCAAAATGGACCACTAGAATCATTAATGGCTGCTTGGATCCATGTCAAAATAATAAAAGCTCTAGACTTAATTAATCTGTTATTTCTTCATTTCTTTGAAATGCACTAAATAAAAGAATGAAAAAGATTTGGTTACATCCCAGTTTCCCCATTCCCATTCTTTTCAACACAACATTACATTTTATATCTCCAAACATGACTATATATAACCATTAGAGATATATTAGCCCATTAGAATTGGTCCAAACCTAATTTTATTTTATTTTGCCCTAGGAGGGGTGGCCCAGTTGAGAGAGATCCCACATGCAAGCACAAGGTCCCTTGTTCGAGTCGTGGCGGGTACCGTGTGGGAGGAGGGTTTCCTAGCTTGCATTGTGCCTCTCCTGCTGGCTCTCTTGGGGTGCTAGGGTGAGGTCTGTGGCGCCCCGGTCACAGTAGCTATGGCTCAATCCAACATTCCCTAGCGGCGGGGGGGGGGGGTGCCCCTATTAGGTCACGCCCTGGGGGATTAGTCACAAATGACCGTCCCCGCCCCCCCTTCTCATTCAGCAAAAAAAAAAAAAAACCTAATTTTATTTTGTGTGTAAGTCAAGTTTCCTAGTTGTACTAAAAGTCTATTAGTTGATGTATCACTATATTAAAAAATGAGTCCAGTTTATCCCTCGAGCGAGATAGTGGCCCATCCTATGACCAAAGAATTGACTCTAGATAGATTTAGAGTGCATTTAGGAAATATGAGACTCGTGGATCCAAAAGCCTAGGTGGGATACTACATGTAGTTGCATAAATGGAAGGACTGGGGATGCTCGAAGAACATGGCTATGTGGCTTCTACTTTGGGGACACAATTGGTCAGTATTAAGCAAAATAGCATTGTATAAGAAGTTAGTATATGAATGTAAAGTCCAATAATTTGCATCATACATAACATAGCTTGAACAATGAAAAGTCACTGAAGTCGTACGAGAAAACCTTCAGGATACTAGCTTAGAGAAAGTATCAAGCGATTCAGTGCAGGTTAACACATGTTTGGTTTGGTTGAAGTACGTCAACCGGTAGAGTGGGTGTGGAGTGAGATTCCCGACTGTGTGTGGTGACAAACGTTTCACATGTTCAGTGTCATTCATTTGAAATAATAGTGAGTGATAGGACATCCGAAGTATATTATTGAAGTGGTATATAATGAAGGGGGCAGTCAGTCGTACATGACAAGATGTGTACACAGTTTTACCAGAATCAGACACGCTGATCTATGAAGAGCATAAATGAGAATCAACGTTGGAAAATACAACAGTGACATCATAATATATGTTGATTGAAGTTGAAACCATTTATTATAGTGCGATCAAGTGAGAGATGTTAGTATATAATAGTAATAGGTGATCACACTATATTATGGTGTACCCTCACTTATATAATAGCCTCTACTTGGTGGATGGTGTTGCGCTATTTACAAAAGAGTTGTGTCTCTTAGATAAGATACAATTCTTGGTAAACAGACATATCTATTTCTAAGAGACACGAAGGAGTCTTTAAATACTAAGACACCTCATTCATTATTAAACAAACATATCTCTTTCTGTGTTGGTGATTCCCAGCCTACCAGGATTATCATCCAAACTATATATATAGGATCCAACAAAATGTACCCCAGAAATATGGTCTCCTTATCATATACAAACTTCAAGCCCCGTTGAATATCATCAGGGAAGAGCAACTCAGTAATATCATCATTATGCATGCCAGAAATATTCTCGACAAAGAATTCCTCAGTAATTAGCAACCGTCCATTGAAACCAGTCTGTGAACCATGCAATTTCTAATAATCCTCCATAACTACTGTTCACATCAAAGTTTGTATAGGTGTTGAGCATTCTTTTACAACATAATTTTAGGCATGCCTAGCCACTCTATGAGCTACTATGTTAGCTTTTCTCTTTTTAGAACAGAAAGTTCAAAGTGCTCAAAGCCGTTCAGTAATAAACTTGCCTGCCCAATGATGTTTCCTAACTATGATTAATCCATATCCATCTGCTGTGGATCATGGACTTGATGGCTGTTGATAAATCACCTTCTAAAATAAGCCTTCAAAACCCAACTTCATAAGCAAAATGCAAGCCATGCAAAACAGCTACCAGTACAGCTTCTAGAGGATCTTTAACTCGTTTATACTTGAGAATTTTGAATAACAAAAAATCCCGAGTTTGAAAATTAAAAAAAAAAAAAAATGAAAATGTTTCACAAATATAAATTTGTATTTATTGATGAATGAGTGCAATTTTCTGTTTTTGGTTCTTTTACAAAAAGAGTAATTCTCTGATTCTGTCATCTTGAAAAGTTTCTTCAATCCATGATTTGTGTAGATGAAATCTTGATTTAAACACAAAATCTCCTCTACTTTGGTTGGAAGATGGACCAAATAGTCTTCACAATGAATATATAGATTTGAGCTTGTTAGAGATTTGTTGTTCTTTGAAGATTCTTCAAATGCGAAGATTTTTGGGTGGAAGTTTTTTGAGGTTTTAGAGGCTTGATTCACAAAACTTTGATGATTTGGGGCCCTATGAAGATTATGGAGGCTCTTGGAGCTTGATTCCAATTGAACTTGTTTTGGAAGAAAGATTTGAATGAATTTTTTTGAATGTTCTTGAGGCAAATTTTAATTTGTACCACTTGATTTATTTACTTTAATGACACATAAATTTGGAATTGGTTACTAAATTTTCACATGGTGTTTGATAAATAAAAAGAACCTTGGTGGTGATAAATGTTCACCTCAATTTGTGGTTCTCTTTTGGCAGCTGAGAATGCACACTATGCTGCTGGAGAGTATACATCCCATTTCAGCGTTGAAGACTTATATGATCGAGAACATTCTAGCCAGTGAAGTAGAGTTAAAGGCCATAGAGAAGAAATTATATCAAGTGGTTAATGATGCCATGAAGTTTGCAGTTGAGAGCCCTATTCGGCTATTCCTACCCACAGTCAGCTCTCAAAGAATGTGTTTCCGTATCCAAAAGGTCTTGGAATTGGACCTGATTGGCGATATATATTTGAGGATCCAAAACTCTCTAAAGGCACTGCTCATGTGCAACCTTTCAAGCTTTGGCCATCATGCAATCTACTTGCATTGGCATTCAGTTTATGGATGCATGGTTGTAATGTAAGCAGGATTTGTTCTTTAGGTTGCTTACTATATTTCAAGATCTGAGTTCTACCCATTTATGTTCTAAATTTGTGATTTTTGGACTTCGGTTTGGAATGATAAAGCCTAAGCCCAGCTTCCATATTTTCCATTGATGTTGCCGCAGTTAGTGGGTTTTATGTTGATTGGGAACATAAAAGATTCAACGCATGTTCAAGGGGATGTGGTTTTTCACAATCTAAATTAAATTTAACGTGATTAAATATTCCACATGACCAAGATTCATGCAGCAAAACCAAGTAAACAGCTAAATTCTTATAACTTTTAAATTATTTAATTAAATCCAACATAGAGGATTAAGTTGACACAACATGCTCAAGTACTTGTGGGTCTACCTAGTATTTGAGCATGTTGTATAACTTATATGCTAATCAAAAGTCGACCATAAACATGATATGGATTTGAGTGTGAGAAGAGGGTTGTTTTTGGCATTATTAATATCGATAGCTTTCCCAATCACTCAGAATAATAACTGAGCCCAAAAGCTCCATAGTAGCAACCACCTAAAAAACTTGCAAGCTTCAAATTTTTAATATTTTTATAACAGAAAATAAGAACACATGCTGTACTTTAATTTCGTTTCCATACATATACAGTCACAAAAAGCAAAATTTGAAAACAATAGTACTCATTCATTACATGAAAGAGTATCAAAGAAAAAAAACTTGCTACTATGAACTACTATCTAATTAAGTCCGCATCTTGAATCGGCAAACAGGACAATAATGGCTATGATTCAGCCACTCGACAATGCATTGCCAATGAAAGATGTGAGAACAAGGCATGCACGTGACACTGGACTCAACTGGAAAATCCCCCAAGCAGATGGTACAAGTATCAGTAGAGCTCGAGTTATGCCTTACTTCTTTCAAAGCCACGATGGCTGATTGAGCAGCAGGTGTAAAAGTATGGTCTTCTCCTTCAAATTCCAAACTCAAAATGTGTGTTGTGACATTATTCAAACACACACGCATCAACAAATTTACAGCATTTGGGAAATATTTGAAATAATCAAGTGTTAACAATATAAAATGTAAGAGAAAGACTGAATAGTCTGTATATTAATGTGTGTAAAATAATGTACAATAGAAAGCCTTATATAGGCTAGGTATGTGTGCAGTACAAGCAAAAGGAGTAAACTACAAGTACAGTATACTGGGCTAAGCCCAATTGGCTAAACTAGTCTAAGCTATACACTAACATCCCCCCTCAAACTCGAGGTGGCAAGGAGGAAGCCAATTGGAGTTTAGATATAAGATCTCGAAGACGACCAGGCGGGTGAGTCTTGGTAAAGATATCAGCAGGCTGGTCAGCAGAGGAGATGGAGAACAACTTGAGATTTCCTTTCTTGAGATGCTAGCGAGTGATGTGGCAGTTGATCTCAATATGCTTGGTGCGTTCGTGGAAGACATCATTATGAGTAATGTAGATAGCACTACGATTGTCACAATAAAGAGGAGTGGTAGTGGGCTGTGGAGCATCCATGTCAGCCAAGAGCTAGCGAAGCCAAACAAGCTCGCAAGTGGTGTCGGCAAGGGCACGATACTCAGCCTTAGTATTGGAACGGGAAACCACATCCTGCTTCTTGCTGCGCCACAAGACAAGAGAAGTACCTAACAGGAAACAAAAACCTGTGATAGAGCATCGATCAGTCGGATCACCTGCCCAGTCAGCATCTGAATAAGCATGAAGCTCAAGAGAAGATCGAGAGGAGTAATGTAGACCATGATAAAGTGTGCCTTTGACATATCGGAGAATCCGAAGAACAGCAGCATAGTGGACAGAACGAGGTGCATCCATGAACTTACTAATCATACCCACGGCATGTGAAATATCTGGATGAATAACAGTGAGATAAATCAAACTGCCAACCAACTGACGATGGCGAGTTGCATCCGATATAGGTTCACCGTCCAAGGGTGTGTGCTTTGCATTGTATTCTAAAGGAGTGGAAATAGTCTTGTTGTCGGTGATACTGGCTTTAGAGAGAAGATCGGAAGCATATTTAGCCTAGGAAAGATAGTATCCATCAAAGGATGAGGCAACCTCAAGCCCAAGAAAATAGCTGAGAGTGCCTAGATCTTTCATCTCAAAATGTTGACTAAGGAAGTGCTGAAGAGAGCGGATACCTGCAGAATCATCTCCAGTAATAGTCATATCATCAACATAAAGAAGAATAAGAGTGATACCAGCAGAGGATCTTCGAATAAAGAGAGCAGTGTCATGAGGACTCGAAGTGAAACCCTGCTAAGCAACAACTGAGCTAAACTTTTCAAACCAAGCTCGAGGAGCCTGCTTAAGGCCATAAAGAGCACGACGAAGGCAGCAAACTTGACTTCCTAAGTGTGGATAGCCAGGGGGTGGTTGCATGTACACTTCTTCATGGAGGTCTCCATTAAGGAAAGCATTCTTCACATCCATTTGATAAAGAGGCGGATGGCAAACAGCAGCCACAACAATGAGACATCTGACAGATGTAAGGCGAGCAACAGGAGCAAATGTTTCCTCATAGTCAATACCATACTCCTGAGTAAAGCCCTTGGCAATTAGGCGAGCCTTGTATCGTTCAACAGATCCATCAACCTCGGTCTTGATCATGTAAACCCATCTACAACCTACTATAGACTGACTAGGAGGCAAATCAACCATATCCCAAGTGTGATTCTTATGAAGGGCATCTAGTTCTTCGTTCATAGCTTGCTGCCAAAGAGGGTCAGTATGGGCCTCACGATAGGTGTGAGGTTCATAGAGGGTGGCAAGAGCAAAAGAGCAGTGATAATCAGTGAGATAAGGGGGAGGAATGCTTACCCGAGTGGAACGACGAAGTTCAGAACCAATAGGAGACTCAGGAGAGGGTGGTGCCACAGGATCCAAGATAGGCGGGTCATATGCCGAAGACAAAACCGGAGATGAGTCTTCTGGAGAGACAGCCGATGTTGAAGAATCCTCCATAAGTTTAGGATAGAGAGGGAGGAAAAGATTAGTAAAAATGGGAGACTCTAAGGAAGAAGATGTAGGAAACTGCTAAAGACTCGTGAAAGGACGATGTTCCCAAAACTCAACATGACGGGAGACACGAAGGTGATGAGAAATGGGATCATAACAGTGAAACCTCTTTTGAGACACACCATAACCAAGGAAACAACAGAGATGAGTACGAGGTTGGAGCTTTGTTCGTTCATGAGGAGGAAGAGAGACAAAGCAAGTACAACCAAAAGCCCGAAGAGAGGAGTAGTCAGGAGTTTGACCATAGAGAAGCTTAAATGGTGATTTGTTGTGTGTAGTTGGTGAAGGAATACGATTAATGGTGTACACAGCAGTGAGTGTGGCCTCACCCCAAAAGCGTTCAGGAAGAGAGGCAGAAATGAGAAGGGTGCGGATAACATCAAGAATGTGACGATGTTTTCGCTTTGCACGACCATTTTGTTGAGAGGTGTAAGGACAAGACCGCTGAGGAAGAGTACCATGACTGTCTAAAAAGGATAGGAAAGATTTATCATTATATTATTGAGCATTATCTGATCGAAAGGCTTTAACGGTGCGATTGAACTGTGTTTCAATCATTTTATGAAATGTTTGGTAAATAGACACAAGTTCAGACCTATGGTGAAGCAGATAAATGCAAGTATATCGAGAAAAATCATCCACAAATATGATAAAATATTTAGATTCCCCCCTTAGTGGGAACAGGTGTAGGACCTCAAATATCAGAATGTATAAGATCAAAAGGGGCAGAAGAAAAGGAGTCACTTTTATTAAAGGGCAATTTTGTTTGTTTGCCAAAATGACAAGAAGTACAATCAAATTTTTGAAACTGAACTGAACCTAAATGACCTTAAGAAGCTAACAACTGAAGACGAGATAAGGATGGATGACCAAGACGAGCATGCCATAGATCAGGTGAGGAGGTGGCAGTGGTAGCAGCTACAGAAACAACTTGTGAAGGAATCTTCAATTCATGAACCTCAATCATGCGACCAACCTTACGGCCTATCCCAAGCACTTGACCCGTCCGAGGATCCTGCACATCCACACCATGATTAGTAAATAGAAGATCTACGCCTAATTCACAAAGTTGACCAACAGAAAGCAAATTAAGGGATAACTTTGGAATATGAAAAGTGTCACTAAGGGATAAACAAGGAGAAGCGATTGTTCCTTTATGACTAACAGGCATAGGAGTTCCATCAGCAGTGTAAATGGTGATTGGATATTCTAAGGGTGCCTTATCAGAAAATTGGGATTCATCAGGAGTCATATGGTTACAAGATGCAGTATCAAAAAACCAAGGTTGTTTACCTAAGGTGATAGAAAGGGCGGGATAAAACCTGTTGAACAACTACCTTAATATCAGCTATAGTAAGTGAGGAAGCCAAAGATGGACTTGTAGGAACTGATGGATTTGAAGGACATACAGCAGCTGCCTGAGGAAGAGAAGCTTTATTCTGCTCTTGCACAAATTTCTATAGTCTGCGACAAACAGAAATGTCATGGCCTTTGGCACAACAAAACTTGCAGTAAGTACCTTTGGAAGACTGAGAAGTGGGACACCTAGAGTTTATTCGTGGAGGAGCAGTGAATGCAACAATGGGAGGTTGTGGAGAGGGTGCAGCCAATACATGATCAGATGATGACATGTGATAAGTAGGCCGACGATTCTCCTAAAAAATGAGCTCCTTTACTGCAGCATTAAGAGAAGGAGTAGGAGACCGGCTAAGCAGAGAAGCCCTAGTAGGCTTAAAATCCTCACGTAAACCCATCATGAAGTGCATAAATTTACAGCGATCTCGATATTTGACAAAGAGCTCAATGTCCTTAGAACACACCAGTGGAGGATCTGCAGCAGAGAGTTGTTCCCACATAGTAGAAGTCTGAGAATAAAAATCAAAAATAGACTGACCTGTCTCTTGGCGCATTTGATAAAGTTTTGATTCAATGTGAAACTCCAAGCTTGAATCATTAGTGCAATTATAGCAATCGGCCAAAAATTTCCAAGCAGCCTTAGCAGTTTCAAGACGAGGAAGAAGATTATGAATGGAGGGAATAGAGGTATTGATAAACCAAGACAAGATCATACTCTGAATACTCTTCCATTCCTCTAGGCATTCTTCATAATCATCTGTTGTAACAGCAGTCTCAGAAGACTCTTCAACAGCTGTGGCTTTGGACTTAGGGTTTGGTACTGGCTTAGGAATTGAACCAGTCACATATCTCCATAGTTTACAACCCTTGAGAAAGACAATCATATTCTGAGACCATGCATGATAGCTAGTAGGACCATCCAATATAATGGTGATAGGACGTACGATATTTCGTTCACTTTGTTGAGCCATAATGAAGAAAATGACCAAAAAGTGAGATTTAGAGACCTCAAATGTAGAAACAGAGCCCAAAATCAGAATCTATCGAAAAACTGAGCAAGACAGGTCCTGTTGAAATATTTTGACTTAGTCAAAGTCAATGGTCAACGGTCAAAGTCAATGATCAACGGTCTAGTCAAGTCAACGGTCAACGGATGATGTGTGTTGGCGTGGTAGTGTGACGTCACCCTAGGGTTGACATGGTAGTACGTGAAACGGAGAAGGCGTGTGTGGCGCGTGTGAGCGAGTGGGGCGTGTGGAGGCCGTGTGACTTGGCGCGTGAGGGATATGGGCGGCGCGTGGAGCGCGTGCTCGTGAGGCAGAAACTTCAGCCGGCACGTGGGGGCGCGTGTGAGGTGGTTTCTGGCCGTTCTTGGTTGGGTTTTGCCTGGGATTGTCTGTTCTGTCACTCAATGCCTTTGCTTTGACAGTTGGATGAGCAGAACAATGAGATCTGAGAGTTGTTGGGACTGTGGGCGTGACGGCGGTGACTTGCTTCTGACAGTGACTACTGGATGAAGGTGAGGGCAGCGGAAGAACGCCGGAGATGTCCACAGGAACCAGAAAGTCAGAGGAATGGCTCTGATACCATGTTAACAATATAAAATGTAAGAGAAAGACTGAATAGTCTGTATATTAATGTGTGTAAAATAATGTACAATAGAGAGCCTTATATATGCTAGGTATGTGTGCAGTACAAGCAAAAGGAGTAAACTACAAGTACAGTATATTGGGCTAAGCCCAATGGGCTAAACTAGTCTAAGCTATACACTAACATCGAGCAAAACCCTATAAGCCCTGGCAATGATCTGATGCACCAACTCCTCGTGTTGTCAAGGGTCGAGTTTTAACGAAGAAGGCAAAAGATGAGAGAGTTTTGGATACAAAAAATCAGCATCTTGATTGAGAAACTCTTCTTGAAGAATCTTAACGGAGGTGAGTCGGGTTATTTGGAATTGGGTGAGATCTTGAACTTCATTATATTTAGCATCGCTCAAGATATGACAATGAGTGGAGTTGGGGTGTAGACGAAAGACAACAGTGGATGGGTTATTGCGTGAAAGCCTTTCATGGGTTAATCCCATGTCCCACGTAGTAACATTATCTAGAACCACCACGGCCATGGCTCACTACACTACACTGTCACTGCAACTATGAAATTTACTGAGAAAATTATTTTATTGATCTGATGTAAAAAGATAATTACAATAGTTTATATACAACACTAAGAAGCTAACTCTAGCCAAAAACTAACTTAACTAATCTAACAAACAAACTAACAGAAATGTACAGCTAAGACAATCACGTGTAGCTCACATGTCCACTAACCAAGACTATACAACATGAAGATTTTATGCTTAAGCTATTTGTCGTTGAGCTCTTCTTCAGCTTTGCAACTATTGTGACTTCTGGACCTGTGTAATTCAATTTGCTGCTCTAGTTTCTTTGATTTATGATACTCCCCCTTAGGATGGACATCATGAGAATGAATCTTGGAGATGCCCATCCTGGTAAGAAGACCATAAAATTGATTCCAACTCAAGGCTTTTGTCAGCAAATCAGCTAACTAATGTTGAGTTCTAATATCTATTAACTTTATAACTCCTGCTTGCACCTTATCCCTAAAAATGTGACAGCCTATCTCAACATGCTTTGTACGCTCATGGAATATTGGATTAGTACCTATGTGGATTGCTGCTTGAGAATCACTAAACAATAAAGTAGCTTGATTGTGTTTAACATTCAGATCCTTAAGTAAATACAGAATCCATGTCACTTCACACATTGCAACTGCCATTGCTCTATATTTTGCTTCTGCTGTGGACCTTGAAATTGTATTTTGCTTCTTAGACTTCCAAGAAATCAAAGAATCACCAAGAAATACACAGTAACCTGTGATAGACCTCCTAGAATCAATGGATGCTGCCTAATCTACATTTGCAAAGGCTTTGATATGCAAGGAGGATTGAGTTGAAAAGAACAATCCTTGTCCTGGGGTGCCTTTAAGATATTGAATTACCCTATAGGCTGCCTAGAGGTGAGGCTTTCTAGGCTTAGACATAAACTAGCTCAACTTGTGTATTGAGTAAGTAATATCTAGCCTAGAAATGGTTAAAAATAGCAGCCTCCCTATTACTCTTCTGTACATACCAGCATCATCCAATAACTTGCCTTCATCTTTGTTGAGTTTTAACAGGCTTACATCCAAGCATTCCCACATCATTGATCACTTCAAGTGCATATTTTCTCTGGCACAATGAAATGCCTTTCTCAGACCAAGCCACTTCCAAAACCCAAGAAGTATTTCAGACTGCCCAGGTCCTTCAACTTGAATTGCTTATCTAAGACAACCTTCAAGTCTGCTATAGATTGAGGATCATTGCTAGCAATGAGTATATCATCAACATATACCAAAAGTGCCATGAAAGAAGCACCTAATTGCTTGGTGAACAAAGAATAATCTGCCTTGGATTGCAAAAAACCATGTTGCAGTAGAGTGGTTGAAAACTTGGAATACCATTGCCTTGAGGCTTCTTTAAGGCCATACAAGGACTTATTCAACTTGCACACAAGCTCCCCTTTACTGGGAAAGCCCGAAGGAAGACATATATACATTTCTTCATGGAAATCACCATGAAGAAATGCATTATTTACATCCAATTGGTGAAGAGTCTAGCCTTGCATAGTAGCCAAAGACAAGAAAAGTTTAACAGCCACCATCTTGGCAGCAAGAGAGAAGGTCTCAGTATAATCCAAACCCTCCTGTTAAGTATAACCTTTGGCAACCAACCTTGCTTTGTACCTCTCAACACTACCATCAGACCTGTACTTGATTTTGAAGACCCACTTACAACCAATAGCCCTTTTATTGGGAGGCAAAGGAACAAGAGACCAAGTTTTATTAAGTTCTAAATCCTGAAGTTCAGCTGCCATGGCAGCATCCCAATTTGGATCACCAATTGCTTGATGGTAAAACTGTGGTTCCTGATGGGTAGAGATACTATTACAAAAATGGGAGTAAGAAGGAGAGAGTTTGTGACTAGAAATATAATTGGCAATAGGGTATTTGGTGGAAGCAGCATTGCATTTATATTATTGAAGGTAAGTAGGTGGTCTAGAAACTCTAGTAGACCTCCTATGGAGAGGATCACAAAGAACAGGACTAGCTGGAGGGGAAGCAGTAGCATGGATAGGCTCAATGACATGAACAATAGACAAAGAAGAATAAGTAAGATCAGGAGTAGCAGTAGTAATGTCATTAGGAACAAAAACAGACAAATTCTCAAGAAGATCAATAAAATGTTCTTCAAGAATAGTAGAATCAATAGGTGCTGAGGGGTCTGGGATAGGAGTAGAATGGTGAATAGAATCAGTAATAGGCAAAGGTGGGGCATCAGGAAAACAATCATGATAAAAGGGATTAGATTGAGACAAAGGAACAGAAGAAGGAAGAGATTTAAAAGGGAATACAGATTCATGAAAAGTAACATCTCTTGAAATGATTTAAGATTTGGTTTGTAAATTCAAGAGGTTATAGCCCTTAACTCCATAAGGATACCTTAAGAAAACACACTTAAGAGTCCTAGGGTCAAACTTGCCCTTCTTATGAGAGAGAGTAGAAGCAAAACATAGACAACCAAACACCTTGAGCTGTGAATAATCTGGAATTTGATTGTAAAGAATCTCAAAAGGAGATTTGTTGTTTAAAAGAGGATAAGGAAGTCTGTTGATAAGATGCACAGCAATGAGGATGCAATCACCCCAATAAGCAATAGGAATATTTGATTGAAATCTTAAAGCTCTTACAACACAAAGCATATGCTGATGTTTCCTCTCCACAACTGATTTTTGTTGTGGAGTGGCAACACAACTATGTTGATGAATGATGCCATGAAGCTTAAAGAAATCAACCATTTGAAATTCAAGCTCATTGTCTAGCCTAAAGACCTTAATAGACTTACCAAATTAGGTTTTAATCATGGTATAAAAGGATTGTAATAGAGATCTAGTTTCAAACTTAGATTTCATAAGATAAACCCAGGTTGATCTAGTACAATCATCAACAATGGTAAGAAAATATTTGTGACCTGCAACAGTAGGTACCACATAAGGACCCTAAATGTCACAATGTATCAAATCAAAAGGAAATTCAGAAACATAATTATGAAAAGGAAAAGGAAGCCTTTTATGCTTAGCTAGAGGAAAAATTTCACAAATTTCATTAGAGATAGTAGTGAGTTTAGGAAATACATTCTTCAAAACAGAAATCTTAGCATCAGAGGGATGCCCAAGTCTGGAATGCCAGACAGAAGCTGGAATCTTGACATTATTGATTACATGAGATTTACTTCTATTGAAAATAGAATGAAAAATAGAATTAAAAACAGATTGGAAGGATGGAGTAGCCTGGGATTAAGTTGGAATGGCACAAGTATCATAAGGGCTATGTTGAAGGAGATACAACCCATCGTGAATTTCATCCACACCAATCGTCCTCCAGCAATTGAGGTCCTGAATGAAATAGAAAGTAGACAGGAAAATGAGACAGCAATGCATTTTCTTGGTGAGTTGGCTGACTGATAAAAGGTTGAAAGAAAATGATGGAACATGAAGCACATTGGTTAAAATTAGATTTTCAAAAAGACATATAGAACCAATATGAGTTACCAAAGTAGTCTCACCATTAGGAAGTTCAACCACGCAATTAATAGCAATAAAATCAGTCAATGGATGAATAGAATGCACTATATGATCTATTGTACTAGTGTCAATGACCCAAGTATCACCACCAAAAGTTGTTCTATGCACAATTTGGGTGGAGAAGACTGAATACCTCAAATCAAGACAAGTAGAACTTAACATACCTACCATGGTGAGAGCATCTGTGGTGTTAGAAGAAGGAACAACTGGATTAGGCTTAATCACATTGTTGGTCATGTGTGCTTCCTTGTTGCCCATATTGAATTAAGTCTCCTTGCCACCAGTGTTGAGATGAACAGCTTACATTTGAGTCCCCAACATGGTCAAAAACTGCTGACATTCTTCTTGAGTGAAAGGAAAAGTAGTAGATGTAGGATTATTGTCTGCACAAGCCTCTTGAACATTGACTTAATTCACCATAAAGTTCTTGCCTTTAGGTTGGCAATGGTTCCATTAACAAAATCTGTCCTTTGATCTGAGAGTATGACTCATTGAGCCCCATTAGAAATTGCATCACTGATTCTTGAATACGAAGATCTTCAAGCTTCTGAGACAGATTACAAGAACACTTTTTCCATAAGAACAGGTAGGAGTAGGCCTAAAATTATGAAGTTGATCCCAAAAGAGCTTCAATTGAGTGAAATAATTGGTAATTGAAGACTCACCTTGACACATTGAAGCTATGTCTTTCTGAAGTTGGAAAACCATAGGTCCATTCCCTTGAGAATGTGTATCTTTGAGATCATTCCAGATCTCCAAAGTAGTGTCTCTATAGGTAATACTCACACGAATATGATGTGACATAGCCTTTATCAACCAAGAACCTACCATGTTGTCATAGCGAATCCAAGCATCAACTGCTGCTAGAGTCTTTATCAATGGTGAAAAGAGAGTGATGCTACCATTGACAAAGCCAAACTTATTTTTGGCAACCAATGCCTTCTTCATTGAACGAACCCAAGCATGGTAGTTCTCACCAATCAAGGGTTCAGACACAATCATGGCACTAGGACTCTCAGCGTGATGAAGAAACAGAGGATTTGAGATATCCTCTACGAGTGCAGGATCTTGCACAGAGGAAGAAGATGAAGTATTAGTAACTTCAGCCATTGAAGAAGCTTTAAAGCTCTCAAGAATAAACCCTAGAAATTTGGGAGAAAATAGAGCAGGTAAGCTCTGATACCATATGAAATTTACTGAGAAAATTATTTATTGATCTGAGGTAAAAAGATAATTACAAGAGTTTATATACAATACTAAGAAGCTAGCTCAAGCCAAAAACTAACTTAATTGATCTAACAAACTAACTAACGGAAATGTACAACTAAGACAATCACGTGTAGCTCACATGTCCACTAACCAAGACTATACTACATGTAGTTTTTATGCTTAAGCTACTTGTCGTTGAACTCTTCTTCAGCTCTGCAACTATTGTGACTTCTGGACCGTGTAATTCAATTTGCTGCTCTAGTTTCTTTAATTTTTGATATAGGAGAGAGAGAGAGAGAGAGCCTTATAATTTTGCAAAAGAGATAAACTGAGTTTGTGATATGAAAAATTGAAAGTATCACCAACTTTCACTTTTATTTGTAGAATTGAGAGAGGCGGTGGAGAAATGTTTCCGATTGAGAAGAGGGAAAAAATCTTATGGTGGTATTTTTTTTTTTTAATAGACCAACTTGAATTTGGGATGACTTTTTTTAAGGTTCGCGTGATATTTATTTAGGGTTTAGAGGATGGGTCAGGTCTTAAAAAAAATCACATTGAAGGTGGATAATAAATTAATAATAAAGTAGTAACAATAATGAGCTCATATGAAAATAACATCTATGTTAATATTAACTATATTTACTTAGACCACCGCTTTCCCTTGGTGCAGTGGTCACTCTACAAGTATAAATGCTTGTGGGGTGTGGGGGGCAAGGGCCAGGGTTCAAGTCTCCAGAAGGGAGCTTCACACACATATACACTTAGATTAGGCTAGAGTAGAAATTTTATCTTGTAAAAAAAAAAAAAAAAACTATATTTACTTAGTACTTTAATGTTAGAAAGCTAACAAAAAAATATTACATCCATTACTTTATGGACAAAGTTTAATCCAATATTCACTTAAGAAGTTGACATGTACCATTGTCCTCTGCAAAACACATAACCAAGAACCAACTTACCTACACTTAACCCCACTCAACCTAGTTAACTATCATTATTGATTACAAATTTAAAAAAAAAAAAAAAAAAAAAGGAGGAAGGAAAAAGGTAAATTCAAATAAATATTCTTCTATGCTAAATGGCACATGTTGCCTTCTTAAAGTGGTTTGAAGGGATTGGCCCAAAACTAGTTTCAAACAACCTTTGCTTTTGTATTACATTTATTTGTATTATATTTATTTGTTAGACTTTCCTTCCACACCAAGTAAACTCAAACTAATTTTTCATTCTTCAATTAGGATACCCAATTAACTTTCCAAGTTATAATTGGAATTTGAGGCAATTTTCCAAAAGTCTCCACCTTGACTCAAATTCCATCAACTGTCTTCTTTTTTCTTGGGATAGCTGCATCAAAATCAAGTAGTCTTCTTTTCTCTCGGAATCGCTCCACTTTAATCAAAGCAATCCATTCTTTTCCATCTTATTTCACACAAAAATAAGCATCCAATAAGTCAACCAAACTCTGATACCACTTGTTGGGTCCCAAATAATATTATCACTAATATTACCAATTCCAAATAGAAATCACATAGAAAACACAAATATTTATGTGGGAAACTCTTTTTCATTGAATGGAAAAACTACAGGACAAATTCTAAATAATTTCACTATTATCAAATCAATTACAATATTTCTTATATATTTTGTAGCTAAAGAAAAACTCTCCTTATTTTTCTTTGCTTTCACACGCACTCTTTGTGTCTCACGGCTAAAGAAAAAGTTTCTTATTTTTCTTTGCTCTCACACACATTAATTATTTATCTCGAAGGAAACAATACTTTACTCACTCCTCTATAGCTTTCTTCTCTTCTTCTTTCTCTTTTACACATAGCTCTCCTTGGATATCTCTCTCTATGCGGCACCTCTTTCTTTGGAACTTTGCAACATCAAGCAAAACTTCACAAATTCTCCTTGATTTGTGTGATTTACAAAAAAAATGTTGTTGGAAAAACCCAAACCTTGTAGTCTATTGGCCCTCCAAAAGTGTCGAATGGCACTCTTGGATGCCAATCGCGCTTTCGTGTTCGGGTACGTTTTGGACTACTTTTTTAGGTTTTCTTGAGTCCGGACTTGCACTTAGACATGTTTTCAATTGGTATTCTAAGATTTTTAACTCTTTTATGGATAATTCAGGTCTTTTCAGCAACAATTTTCTTTTAGATAAATACTCTATAACAAATCTTGATAAAGTTCAGATTATTCACAATTTTATTGTTATCCAACTATCACCTTTATTCCCTCGCAAGCAATCCTATTTTTGACACTAACTAACAACCGATCACAAAAATTATTTAATTAATTTTAATTGTTAAACCAATCAGAATTAATTTAAACTAACCATGCATGGTTGGCTCTACCTAGACACAATGCATGCTGATTGTGCAAACTTGATCGTGTGACATCTTTCGATCCAACGGTCTAATTTGGAAATTGGGAATACCATTGCGACCGTTAGAACCTCAAGATCATTTTTATGATATGCAATGAATAAATTAATGCATGTAATGTAATCATGATTTTTGGGTACATAAATGGTCATTCCAGTTATCTTCCTTGATGAAATCATAGGTGCAAAATCGTTGGTCAAAATCGTTAGTCTATTCCAGTTTTTGAACCTCAAGTTTTTCTTTTTCTTCTTCCTTCATCCTTTCTTCCTATTAGGTTCTAAGACTTTAGGAACTAATGTATTAGAACTTCAATATGTATTATGTTGGCAAACCATGATCAAAAAATGGAGTCTAGACTTAGGCTTGATAAAAGTGTGGTTTTATGTAAAATTGGAATTGAGTGATTGCAGGATTTATTGGTCAAAATCTACAAGGCTCGATCGATCGAAACTCGTGTAGATTTAATTTTCTACAGAAATTCCAATTTTGCCCAAGCCTATATGACTTGTAGGGTTAAGTATTTTACTTCAAGTATAAAAGGACAAACCCTAGCTACGTTTTAGAAGTCTTTGAAAAGTTGTGTGTTGAATTTTCTGTGAGATTTAGAGGTAAACCTTCATACACACACATAAAGCTATCAAGATCAAGATTCACTCAAGAACTTGATAATCTCTTTAGTTGCTGCATAAAGAGCTTTAATAAAGATCTGAAACCTTTGAATGGAGTCTCAAAGTCACAAGTAGGAGAACTTGTGGTTGCTGCAAATCAAGGAAAGAAGTAGTCCCTGGACTCAGAGTTGTCATGTGGTCGTGGTAGTAAGTTTTCTACACGAGGTAGCAATAGGATATTAGTGGTCTAAGTTCTGTTGTAAAAAATTCAATTCTTTCATAGTGGATCTGTTTTTACCTTGAGGATAACTAGGTTAAATCCTCCCAAGATTTTTTACCAGTTAGGTTTTCCTAGGTCATCATATTGTGGTGTTCTTTATCTTTTCCACATTATTTGCATGATATGATATTATTGTGTTAACCTAGATCTAAATAATTTATCTAAGTAATCACTTGGCTAAATAACCAAGTTAAACAACTTATGTTAAGGGGTCTAAAAACGTACACTTCCACCATTAACACTATTCATCTTCTTCTTCCACTTGATTTTTCTTCTTCACCTCACCATTTCTTCTTTAAAAAAAAACTTTTCTAAGTTTTCCAACTTCCCATTTCTCATATCCCTCAATATTATTCTAGATCCTTGTGTTCTTGAGCTCTTTTGCTACACACCCATTTTTGGTGAAACCCATCTTTTCTTTGCACCAAAATGTCTTCCTCTTCCAATAGACCCTCTTTTCTTACTTCTCATGGCAAGAAATAGCTCCATCATTTGAATGGAATGATGAGGAAGGGCTCCTTCAAGACCCCAAGACCCATGCTGCATATTCTCACATGGACATCAAGGTGAGTTTTTCTTTGGTTTCTTTGTTTGGAAAAATGTTGTTTCATGCTTCATTGAAAGTTTGATGGTGAGACATTGTCATTTTTTTGTGTGATCTTGTTGGAATTTGGGGCAATGTATGTTTGGTCATGTTGTAATGTTGGCTTTGTAGTATTTTTGAAGTGTTGCATTTTTTGGTCATGGTGTAATTTGGACAATGTTGGTGGCTTATGGGATTTCGGCAATGTTGGCAATTTGTGATGTTATTGGATGAACTTTGGCTTGGATTGTGGGGCATGGACATTGTGAAAACTTTGTGTTGTAAGCTTGTATGAACAAATTCATGATGCATGTGGGAGCTTTTGTTGGCATGTGTGAATTTTATTTCATGAATCATGGCAAAATTTTTGTGGGTATGAGTAGGGATAAATTTGTGGGTCTGGAAAATTTTTGTGGATGTGGAAAAATATTTATGGGCATGAAATTTTGGCTATGGAAAAATTTTGTTGGATATGTGACATTAGGTCATGGAAAAATTTGTGGTTATGATTTTGTTGTTGTGCATGGACATGTAAGAATTTTTGATGGTTACTGTGGACATGTAGGAATTCTTTACAGCTATTTTGGACATGTGAAAATTTTTGGTTGTGGTAAAATTTGGTGGGGCATTGATTTTAGGTCATGGGAAAGTTTTGTTGATATGGAAATTTTGGCATGGAATGAGTGATTTTCTCTTTTTTTTTTTTTTTTTTTTTTGGGTTGACATGTGATTTTTGGCATGGAATGATGGGCTAAATTTTTGTGTTGTAGAGCCTCATGAGTCGAGGTAGTCTCCAAATGTTGAAAAGCATATGGGAAGCATTGTCTCCTAACATCAAAATATCATCAATGATGCAGGCTTTGGTACTTTCTTTAAAGCTTTATTAAATCAGGAGACTTATGAATACAGGGACCTCCAATTACTCCTTGCCTTGTCAGAACGCTTCTGCGACACCACATGTACCTTCCATTTTTCGGGTATTGGTGAAGTAACATTGACACCTTACGACTTCTCTGTCATCATCGGCCTGAAGTTAGGTGGTGAGAGAATCCATGTTAATGACTCCCTTACTCCAAATGAAATGAAGAAACTTCTAGGCGTAGTGCCTTCCAAAATGAGGAGTAAAAATGTTCCTTTGTCATGGGTATGAGAGAACATTACAAAATGTGATACTATGGCGAGGGGTACCCGCATGTTCATGCTTCTTTACACTGGGAATTTCTTGTGCCAAGATTTAGGCAGTACAGTGAATCTGTGTTATTTATGGAGCTTGAGGAACATTGAGCAAATAAAAAATTATGACTGGGGCGGTAGGGCTTATGCTACCCATTTGCACTTCATGACTCAACTTTCCAAGCGTAGCCTTTCAAGCTTGGGTGGGGCTCCATTTGTATGGTAGGGTAAGGTTTAGAACTTTTGGCTATGTGTGGGTTTTGGAAAATTATTTTGGCTATATTGTAATGGTGTTGTGAATTTTTATTTTATTTAATTTATTTATTTTCATGTCTGGATGTACGAGTACCTTAAAGTTGGTCCTAAAATTCGGGAGGAGGTTAACAATATTTTTCCTAGATTTCTCCATTGGTTGCCCAAATACCATTTGTCAGTGCCCTCCTGGCATTCTTCAAAAATTTGGTGTCTGATGATTGACAATTTGACTGTTGATGATGTGAGTGCTTCTCTTCTTGTGTGGGATCTTTGGTGCTTGATTATGGCTTGGTCTTTTTCTCATTCTGGGTTCCTTTGTGATTTTGTAGATGTCTTTAGATCCTTGGGTTGAATGTGAGGAGTATGATGAGTGTTAGCGGGCTTTGGAGCTGAATATCCGTCAAGTATTGTTTGAGTGTGGACATGGGAGGTATTGGTATTTTGGTTATCGGGTGTTGCCTCATGTTCAACATGTGTACCCTCCACAACAATTCCGGTTCCTCCTTGTCCCTCCATCCGATTGGCTGACCTTCTGACTAATGAAGAGATTGCTCAGGCTCATATTGGCCTTGTTGTTTTAGGAGTACTAGGGTCTTGTTCGAACTCATCTGCAAGGTTGCTTGGCCGGCATATCAATGACATCGGTATTTCCCTTTCCTTTTGAAGTTAAATTTTCATCTTGCATATTCCTTTTCCTAATTTCTACTTGGTGACAACATTTGCATGTTGGATTTTTAGACTCCAGCTTCTGAAGGAAAGGAAGAGGGAGAGTAAGATGAAGAATAGATTCCTTCTCCTCACCATGCTGGTAGCTCTTCTAGTTCTTTCATGGAGACTTATCCTTATTTTCTAACATGGCAATATGAAGTGATGAATCCTGATGGAACATAAAGTTCCATGCCTTTGGATAGGCTAGAGCACACACCAAACATCCCTTGGTCCAATTCGATATGCTCTTGCATGTTCATTTCTTTGTCCTTATTTCTTCTTTGCTCATTGAATGGCTAATGATCTAGTAGACTTGTGCTTTAGGTTGATGTTGATCTTGTGGAGGAAAGTATGCAAATGATTGGAGGTTTGCAACTGTTGGCTCGTACTTAGTCTTCCCAATATGTGATCAATGAGGCGAGCTGGGTATGCAGTGATGCTTTCTAAGTGTCTTTAGCTTGGACTTTTCCTTGATAATGGACCTAACAGTTGAATTTGCAGACTTTGCAGGTTAATCGAATGGCAGTTGTTGATTCCACCAGAAGAACTTTGGAGGAAAGAATTAGAAACTTTGAACTTGAGAACCGTCAATACGATCCTTGATTCTATGCAAGTCTGGAGGGAAATACTTGTGGGTCGAGGAGGTCTTCTCGCAGGCGGACCCGGAGTCCCAATGACGTTTGATTTGTATTTTGAATTTTTCTTGCAAAACAAGAGGAAGTGTTCCTTAGACAATCATTTATTAATTTCCTTGTTTAGCTCTCTGTCCTTGGAATTAACTTGGATCGTGTAGAAACTTTAACTAAGACAAGTTTAGAATTCACCTGATGAGGTCTTATAATACCAATTTAAACTTATCTTGATTGACTCTGATGGAATCTGCATTTACTTGAATGAGGCAGAGCCGAATGCCCTTAGTTTAAAATAAATGCATGATTTTTGGAAATCTTGATGAATTTTTTTTTTTTTTTAAAAGATGATGATGGTTGTCTCTTTTTTTATGAAAATGAATGAGGCATGGTCGAATGCCCCTAGTTTGAGAAATATATTAATGAGCTTGGAAAATTTTTGATTTGATCAATTTTTGAAAATAATGATGCAGGTGATGATGATTTAAAAAAAAAAAAAAACAAATGAGTTAGGCATATGTGAATGCCCCAATTTAACTAAAGAAATCTTTTTGAGTGTTTAACGGTCCTAAAAAAATGCCTGAAAACGCAAAACTTTTGGAGTGCCGAATGGCACCTGGTCAGGCCATGACACTAACGCCATGGTGGGCTAACTCCTCATGCTTTTCCAATGCATGTTTCGTGTTTTCGTGTTTTTTGAAAAATATTTTCTTCATGTATGACCATGAAACACTTTCCTACTTAGCTACAAACTCTTTGAAACCTATTTAAAACCTGATTAGGAACTGATGTAGCTTATATTGATGATCTCTCATGGAATAAATCTTTGTATCAAGGTTAGCAAAGCACAATAATCACAAGCAAAAGTCATCCATGGCTAGCAATCAAAATTTTTGTCATTCAACAATTCATGATATCAACAGATGGGTTCATAGCTTTGATTTTAGTACCAAGACCAATTTTACAACTATAAACTAGAGGGAATTAAGGCTCTGAGGAATGTCAAAATCAAGTGGGACTTCCTTTATGCTGCTGTGAAATTCTTGGACCTTGAAGATCACGTGTTTCGATTTAAAACTGCTAAACTTTGTCCCACAATTGAAGAATTTTCCTCTATCCTGGGCTATGATCCAAACAAAAAATCTGTAGCGGTTTCCTGTGATCCCAGGCATAGGGATTCTTTGTCCGACGCTTTTAGTCTTCCTACTTCCATTACTAGTAGTATGTTGAAGGACATATAGTGAATCTTCTTGCAATTTTTTCAAGGCTGATTAACAAACGCACTTATGGAGTGACCGACAATATGCAGACGAATTTTGGCTTGGCCCTATGCTTCGTGGGAGAATTTTTACTTTGTTCTAGAAGGCACTGTTTTGTGGATGCTCAGGCCATAAGTGTTGTGAGTCAAATTAAGGATGGTGATAATCCTGTTTCTCTCATCTTGGCAGAAATTTTTTTAGGACTTAGTGCTGTATTTCATGGTGGAGAATCTCAAAACTTCCTCAAGAGTCCTTTGACTTTGTAGATATGGCTGATGGAGCGGCTGGATATGATTGCCAAGCCTACAACTGGTAATTATGGTCCTAACAGTTTTCCTAGCAAGACTGTCATCAAAACTATGTGCCAAATTGAGAGCAACTGGGTGAAATTCTTGAGCAAGAAATCTAGTGCCTCAATTCGATGGAATTGTTATTGGTGGAAGTGCCCACCCCCTCTACTGCAGTCTCTAGGATCAAATCACATCTTCATTGTTGGGTTGTGGAGGGCAACTTTCTATAAGGCATGAAAGCTCGAAAATGTGTTAAAAACACAAGAGCTGTTTAGACCCCTAAATTAAAGTTACGGCTCAATAGATTTTACACTAACTTAGTTCTAAGTGCGGAATAGTGTAAATGTGAGCGGATAAACAAACAAGCTACTCTAATCCATAATCAAAACAACACAGCAATAAAATGGAATGTAAAAGAGTAGAGAAGAGAGATGCAAACATAAGATAACACGCCGATGTGTTATTGAAGAGGAAACCGAAGAACTAGGCGAAAAACCTCTTCGCTGCCCTCCAAGCAATAATTGATCCACTAGACAATCAGTTGGGATACATGGGTTAGCAAGAGACCCTCCAAGCCTAATCTACCCGATATTCCTAAGCCCTCCAAGCTCCTACTCCAACAAGGATTCTCGGAACTGTGTCTTGTCTAGCTCTCCAGATCCCGAAATCCACCCGATTGCATCATTCAAGCCTTACCGGCTTCTTTTGGCAATTCCCTAAAGCTTCCTAAGCTCCAAAACACTCTCTACACTCTGAATAGGTGTAGGTTGTGTTTGGGTACAAATCTCCTCTTAAGCTATGACAATGGGAGAGGGATGGAGAAGAGGCTACAATGATTTCTCACTAAGGATGAGTGGCTCTCTTTCAAAAAGATGGGTGTGTGTGTTATAGAAAACCTATCTAGGGTTTTTCTCTCTGAATGGCCTTTCTTACATTTGTGGGTAATGAGGGTATATATAGCATGGGTGAAGGGTAAGCAAGTCACACTTAAAAAAACCTCCAGGCAAAAAGTTTTGCAACTATCTCGCAAGAAGGCCTTACCCGCGAGACACTTGTGAAAACAACAGCCTGGCACAACTCTTCAGCTTCTAGTCATGTGCTTCTCACATGCCTTTTCATGGGAACCCTTCTCGCAAACTTCTCACGAGCTAGTCGCGAAATGCACTGATCTTCAGTTAAGCTTGAGTCTTCACCAACTTAATACTAAACCCAATATAGTAAAATCCTACAAAATACAAGGAACAAAATTAAAGCAATTACAACACTTTTTGTCATGGAATAAAGCCAGTATAAAACATAGTTGTAAATCACAATTTTACAAGGCGGATAGATTCTTGAGGCAGTTCTAATATGAACAAGGAATTCTAGGTGGAAAAAGAAGAAAACATTTCACTCCTGTGGACACAATCCTACTTCTATAAGGAACATGCTGTTGGGCTTGGAGATGGCTGATCGGATGGACTAGTCTTTTGTCAAGGTTCACTTTCATAGGATGACTACAAAATACTCTAACTGGTTGGTAGACAAGATTGCTGAAAAGGAAGCTGACATGGTTGCTACGAGAAAGCAGTTTCTCAAATATAGTTGGGAAAGACACGATGATGACAACTATGAATTCAAAAGAAGGGGCAAAGATGACAAAGTACCTATCACAGAAGAAATTAATTATCAACCAAAAGAGAAAAGACTGAAGAAAAATGACCTTCTTATTTTTGGCTTTGAACGTGTTTATTTTAAAAATTGATGTAAAACTCTCATGTTTAGGAATTATTTGGGACTTGCAGGTTAAGGGTTCAGTTTAAGGTGTAGGTTTTTGGGATTTGGTTTTTTTATGGTTTGGTTTAGCGTTTAGGGTTTTTATGACTTGTTTAGGGTTTGGTTTTGTCAATTTATATGTAATGGCATGGTTTAATGGAATGGTTGAGTTTTTGAAAAAAGAATTTTGCTTAATGGGCCAATGGTGGGCTTGGGGAATTGTGATCGGACCAATGCATGGTTACCTACGTATCCCCTTGGTAGAAGGATTAGGTCATTACGTAGTTCATTGATTTTTTATTTGCCTTAAATTTTTCCTAAGCCGCCCTTTTGGGTTTTCAACCTAGCAAGCTTTTTTACTTTCTTTCTGTTTTCTCTCCTTTTGCATAGATTGCCCTTTCGGGTTTTCAACCTACCTTTTTTTTAATGCAAAAGCCTAGGAAGGGAAATAACATAATTTACAACCACTTTAGTACTTTCAGACTACCACCTCAGACGTGGTATTTCTTCAATTGATCGATGTTGGTTGGTTTAGTAAAAGGGTTTACATCCAAGTCCATTAACCTTACTACTCACCTGGAGTATATCTGCTTGATAATGTATGTGTTTGCCCAATTTTGTTTGAATTTCTCGTTTGCATCTTGAACAGGAGCTCGAATTTCTTTCAACACTAAATCTCCTAACTTCAAATCTCTAGTTCTTACTTTCTTGTCAAAAGCTTTCCTAAGCCTCCTTTGGTAACCTTGAATATGATACATGGCCTTGAGTCTTCTCTCATCCAGCATGCATAATTGGTCACATCTGCTTTGCAACCAATCTACTTCAGGGATTTCACTTTCCAGTACTGTCCTTAGTGAGCGAAGGCCCATTTCAATGGGAAGGACTACTTCCATCCCATACGCCAATGAATAAGGAGTGGCTCCTGTGGAAGATCAAATTGATGTTCTATACCCCCAGAGTGCATAGTGTAATTGTAGGTGCTAGTCCTTGTATTTTTTTGTGCTTTTCTTAAAAATTTGCCCTATATTTTTGTTTGCAACCTCAACTGCTCCATTAGTCTAAGGATGGTAAGGTGAAGAATTGTGGTGTTGAATGTTAAACTGTCGTAGTAGCTTCTTTTTTTCTTCCTTGAAATGCAGTCCATTGTTTGAAATAATTTCAGGTGGCACCCTATATCTGCAGACAATATTGGTCTGGATGAATTGAGCAACTTTCTTCGAATTCAGAACCTTATATGAGGCAGCTTCTACCCATTTAGTGAAGTAGTCTATAGCAACAAGTATAAATTCAAGGCCATTAGAGGCAGTTGGGTGAATTAACCCAATAATATCTATCCACCATGTAGAGAATAGCTAAGGTGATGTCGTGGTATGTAGTGGCATGGGTGACATATGTTTTAGATCTCTGTGTGCTTGGCATTGATGGCATTTTCGAACATAAGCCACACAGTTGGCTTCCATAGTAGTCCAGCAATAGCCTTGTCTTATTATCTTCCTCGACAGCATGTGTGCATTCATGTGTGGCCCATAACTTGATTCATGAACCTCTTCAATTATTTGTTGTGCTTCCTTGGTAGTTACACAAAGGAGATGAATTTCATCATATGATCTTCTGTAAAGCCTTTCCCCACAGATAATGTAATTAGTGGACATTCTTCTGATGGTCAATTGGTCATTCTTATCTATAGATTGTGGGTATGTCCCATCCTTAATGTATTGTAGGATGTCTAAATACCACCCACCTTTTCCATTCTTTTCCTCGTCCTCTTCTATTGTCATGCAATAAGCTGGTTCTTCTTTTTTCTCCACCATTATTGGTCTAGCTTCATCTTCTTTTGGTCCATCTATCATGGCTGCCATGGTTGCTAAAGCATCTGCAATCTGATTCTGCATCCTTGGCACATATTGATAATGAATCTTGTTGAATTTTGAGGCCCAGTTCTGAAGACATTCATGATAAGGCATCAACCTTTCTTCTTTGATCTTCCATTTATTCTGAATCTAGGAGATTATCAAGGCTGAGTCACTATACACCTCAAACTCTTTCACTCCAAGGCCTAGGGTTGCTCGTAACCCCATGATTCAAGCTTCATATTCAGTGGCATTGTTGGTGGTAGGAAAGTTGAGCCTACCAGAAAGTGGGATGTATGTCCCTTTTGGAGAAATTAAGAAAAATACAATACCACTTCCATTTTGATTGGTTGCTCCATCGAAGTACATCTTCCATGATTCTACCTCAATTCCATGATATCTTCATCTAGAAAGTTTTTTTGGACTTCTTCAGCTTCTTTTGGTCAACAATGGGCTAAGTGATCAGTAATTGCTCTCCCCTTCACAGATTTCTGAGTCACATATTTGAAATCAAATTCTAAAAAAAGTAAAACCCATTTAGCTGTCTTCCTATCTTGCACAGGTTTTTCCATTAAGTACTTCAAAGGGTCCATTCTTGCAATCAACAAGACCTTGTAGGCAAGCATATAATGTCTAAGTTTGCGGGTTATCCATACAAGCACTAAAAATGTCTTCTCTAGTGGTGAATACATTTCTTCATAAGGCAACAACTTCTTGCTGATGTAGTAGATCACATTCTCTTTTCTAGTCTCGTCTAGATATTAAGCAAGTAGGGCCCTCATTGCTGTATCTATAGTGGTGAGATACAACAACAATGGCTTTTCAGGTACCGATGGGACAAGTATTGGAGGTTTCATTAGATAATTCTTGATCTTTTCAAAGGTTTCTTGGCATTGTTCATTCCACACTATAGGAACCTCCTTCTTAAGCAGTCGGAAGATTGGTTCACATGTCATGGTGAGTTGAGCTATGAACTTGCTGATGTACTGTATCCTCCCCTGAAATCCTCGGATCTCATTTTTAGTTCTTAGAGGCTTCATCTCTACAATTGCCTTGATTTTGTCAAGATCAACTTCTATTCCTCTTTGGCTTACAATGAACCCTAATAACTTCCCGGATGTTACACCAAAAGTGCACTTCTTTGGATTCAACCGCAACTTGTATAACCGTATTCTTTCAGAGAACTTCCTCAAAGTCGGTATCATATCATCAACATAAACTTCTACTTCTTTATGGTGGCTGCATGTTGGTAAGTAGCACCAGCATTTTTAAGGCAAAATGGCATGACCTTGTAACAATATGTCCCCTATGGAGTAATAATGGATGTTTTCTCCATATCTACTAGAGCCATCTTAATCTGATTGTACCCTAAAAATCCATCCATGAATTATAGCAAGGCATGTCCTGCTGTGTTGTTAACCAGGATCAATGTGAGGCAAAGGAAAGTCCTCTTTTGGGCTAGCCTTATTCAGATCTCGGAAGTTTATGCATATCCTCACCTTCCCATCCTTCTTTGATATTGGAACCACATTAGCTAACCACTATGGATAGTTGACCACCCTCAGGAATCCTACATTGTACTGCTTCTCAACTTCTTCCTTGATCTTGAGAGTCCACTATGGCTTCATTTTTCTCAATTTCTACTTGACTGGCTTCATGGTTGGATCTGTTGGAATGCAGTGCTATACTATATCTGTATAAATCCCAGGCATATCTTCGTATGACCACACAAAGACCTCCTTGAACTTTGTCAGCAGTGCCACTAATGCATCTTTCTTAGAAGTGGTTAAAGTGTAATGTTGAATTTTATCAACCATCTTATTGGCTTTATTCCGTGCCAAATTTTCTTGTATTTTAGCAATTAGTAACCCTGTATTTAGGTGGGAATCATATAAGGGTAGTGTATGAGAGAGTGTAAAGAAATGCTTAAGATTGTGCAAAGAATCAAGGACTCGCGACTAGATCTCGCAGGTAGCTTGAGGCTTGCAAGCCACCAGAAGTTGCACATGTGCCAAGCATGCAGAGAAGTTGAACCGTCATACCAGCTGTAGCACTACAGGACAAAAAGTCCAGTCTGGGTGTTTAGTTACCTCGCGGCTAGAACTCGCGGCTTAGTCAAGTCACGAGGCCAAGCCACCAGCCAGCCAGCTCTGTTTTGGAAAAACTAAGTCTTCGCATTCCAAACACATACAAGTATAAATACCCCTTATAACCATGAATTGTAGAGAGCTTCCAAAGAGAATATTAAAAGAGAAACCCTAGAGAAAAACAAGATTGACTCATCCCCAATCTTCACATAGAGACTCTTCAAATTCCTCTACTCTCACCCTCTCCATTGTTACATCCTTGAGAGGTACATTACCAAAACCTTTTCTCACCATACCCACATCTGTGAGAAGGCCATTTGGTGCTTGGGAAGCAGTTAGGAAGGGACCAATTTCATATTGGTTGATGCTATGGGCTATAGCAGAATCCGGTAAGCTAAAGAAGAAATAGATTCGACGTAACCTCGTTGGAGTAGGAGATTGGAGGGCTTAGGTACACTGGGTAGATTAGGCTTGAAGGCTCTTCTGCTATTCATGTATCCCAACTTGATTCTTTAGTGGATTATTTACCCCTTGGAGGGCGGCGGAGAGGTTTTACACTGAGGGCTTCAGTTTCCTCTTCGTTAACACATCACTGTATTGTCCTTGTGTTTGTACATCTCTTCCCTTAATCTTTACCATTTAATTTCTGCTGTGGATGTGATTTTATTTGGTTTAGATTGTTTATCAATTCTGTTATATGCTTATGTTCATATTCTGCACATTAATTGTTTGATAATAAGCTTGAATTGATTATTTGGAAATTGGGGGTCTAAACGTTCATAGTGTTTTATACACATTTTGAACATTCAATTTGTATCGGAGCGGGTACACTTGTTGTGGTTTAAATATTTAAGTGTGATCCTTGACCCCTTGTGTGTTTTGTCATGGATAATGCTTTGTATGCTTCTATGGATGTTTTGGATGTTGATGAATGTAACATGCTACATTTTTGTGAAAATGTCTCTATAAATGATGATCCTCATGATTGTGATGCTATGTTACATGAATCTTTGGGTGTTGTTGATATTCCTAACATCAAACTCTTCAAGAAAAAGGTTAAGAAATTTCATAAAGATTTGAGCAAGTTATTTTGTGAAAATGATGATTTGATTGCTAAGCTCAATGAATCCAACAAATTGGTTGAGAAATATAAGAAACTTGCTGAAAATTCCTTGAAAAGCCGAAAGAGTTTGAATGTTTGAATATGAACTTGGATGCTAAACTTGTTTTGTCTAACAAACTTGTTGATGAGCTAAAATGTGAAAATGAATCTCTTAAGATGCATGCCAAGTGTTTGATTTCTGAACCTATTGTTAAAAAGGATGAAAACATTTGTTGCAATCATGTTGTGGTACCCGATCTTGTGCTTATTGTGTGTTTTACCTCAAAGGACAAATCGGTGTACATTCCTCCACATAAAAGAAATCAAAAGGTGGAGAGAAAGGCTGTTAAGTCAAAGCCTTCATTTAAGTCTCAACCTAAGGCTTTGCATGGATCTAAATTTTTTCCAACTTGCCACCATTATGGTGTGATTGGTCATATAAGACCTCAATGTCATAAGTTGAAGAGAGAATAAAAACATGTTGTTAGATCCCCTCCCAAAAAGCCTAGTGGACCTAAACACATTGTATGTCACCATTGTGGTGCCTTTGGTCATTTAAGACCTCAATGCTCTAAGTTTCATGCTCTTAAAAGAATCAAAAGAAAAGAGAAACTTGAGCTTCATGGAAGTTGTGCTAAAAAGGGTAAACCGGATTTGAGTGAAAATAACATATTGTTAAAGAAAGTGTTTAATGCTCTTAACTCCTTATCTATGTGCATCTCCAGTTCTTATTCTTCCAACCCTCGTCTCACTTCTCATGAGATGCTCATTCCAAACAATCGTTCTATTTGGATGAGGAAGGGTTCCTATGGTTAAGTCTTTGCTATTTTGGTCCTTGATCTAATTCTTTCAATCTTTGTAGGACCTTTCATGCATTGCATGTCATATCTTCATGCATTTTATGCTTCTTGCATTTCTTTTTATGCATTGTTTCTGTTTTGATCTTACTTTTATGTTTTAGTTCTGTGTGAGTAAAAATCCAAAACCACATAAAAGTAATAAATTCAAAAAGTTTGATCGTATATGTTTAAGCACATATCACATGTGAGTTTTGCCTTGTATCTCTATACAAATGGCTTTGTGCATTTACGAGCTTAGCTTGTTCTTTATGCACTTATATCTCTGTGGTAAAAATCTTGACATCTATGTGTGATTGTTGTAAATCGATCTTCAAGCTTGTCATGAATGATTAATTAATTGTCATGTTAGTTTTGATACATACGTAGACTTGTGCCTATATATCTTCCCACTCTTTTATATTTTTTTGCTTAAAGAGCTCAACCAATGTAAATCTCAAAATGAAAAGAGATAATGAGCTGTAAAAGCCGTCGCACATACTAGTATTCGACTAGGAAAAAGGGAAAGCAACTTTTATGAAAATGTATGATGCCCCAAAAAGCCAAAAACTTGTTCATTAAATTGAAATATCAAAAATTTCAGGCATCGATCTCTAAAATGAGATGTATTGATTCAAAAAGATCAAATGATATGAATTGTAAAGAAGCCAAATGAAAAGCTTCAAAGATATGTAATCATTTTCTTGTGGGAGGTCATATATGTTCTTTTCTATAATTGTAATAGACCACTTAACTTGGTGCTAGTTGTGTATGACTTGATTGAATTGATCATTGAAGTTTCACTCTAAACTAAGGACTAATCCACATTTGATACACACACAAAACACACATGTCTAATGTTCAATGAATGCCTTATTCATTTGTTCGATTGTACTTATTTAAATGTGATGTATGTGTGTTCAACCATATATGGATTAATCTAAAAAGAATTTTGATCATTTTATATGTTTTTGGAAGTGATTTTTATCACTCTTTGTGTTCATATTTAGTGCTTACTTTGTTTTTCATTGTTTAAATATGTTCTGTGTTGAAAAATAAGTGTAAGAATTTTTGGCTACTCATTCTGGCTACTTGCGCGAGTAGCGAGCAAGCTGCGAGTTTTGGCTACTCATTTTGGTGACTTGTAAGTAGCGAGTCCAGGCTGCGAGTTTACATAGAATGGTTTCGCGACTTAGCTCACAACTCGCCAGTCGCGAAACGCCTAGAAATAGCTTTTTAAAGAGCTTTTTCGTGAGAAACTTGTTTTAAACCTCTCCTATCCTCTCTCAAACCCCTCTTTCAATATTTTACATCAAAACCCAATAAATTTGAATGGTTTTTCATTCCATTAACATCTTTAAGGTATTTTTAAACTCTTTTCGTTGATTTGGATCCTTAGATTATGTTTTGGAGAGTTTTGTGCTCTTGGTTGGATTTTCATCATAGGGGTTGGGAAAACTTAATTTTTGTCAAATTCTTGTATGGGATTGGTTTCTTTTGTTGTTTTGCTTTGGATGTTGGCCCCGTTGTGGCAAAAATAACTTGTATTCAAGGTGGATTTCATGATGTTCATGCATTGTTTCACATTGTTGTTCATAGTGTGCAAGCTAGGTGTTTGATAAAATGCCTCTTAGGCTTTTTCTCACTTGTTTGGACTTCGATGAGTACCAAACTTTGGGGTTTCTCATGTTTCCTCACTAGGATCATGTTTGGTTCATTAATTGTGTATTTAACACACCTTGCCCCACATGTGCATTTTCCATGCATTGGTCATGCATTGCACATAGCCACCTTTTGCACACACCTTTGCTACCCTTGTCATGCATTGGTCTATACCTTGCTTCTTCATCCTTGCATGTCATGTTTACCTTATGCTTTGTAGCATTTTACTTTGTCTTCGGTTTGAGATTCATTTTCTCATTCATCTTGCACTCCTCATGCATCATTATTATTGTTCATACCTTCATATCTTGCCCTCTTTTCTCCTTGACCCTTTGTCTATTCCTGACAAAAAGGGGGAGAGTATACTCTAGAGAGTATACCGGAGAGTTTTGTCATTTCTATATGACTCTTGTGCACATCCTTTGAGGGAGAAATTCTATTTCTCATGCACATTTATAGGGGGAGAGATATTCCATACGGAAGATGCATATACCAAGGGGGAGAAGACATTGTGTTAATTAGAAAACTCTATTCTGTTTGTTTTCTTGTTGGCTTTATGGTGCTTTGAGTTATGCTTTGTTGTTCTCATCACATCATGTTTGTGTGTTGAACATGCATATATCTTTATGTTATTGTGCTTCATTGAATGCATGTTCGGATGATCATTTGCTTTGCTATGTGATCATTGTAGTCATTTCTATATGACTGTTTTGGTGTATGATCAAGTTGCTCATATGTTTCACATCATGTTTACTTGATCGCAACTTGTTATATTATACTTGTCCTTTTATTACTTGCTTTACCTTGAGGGTCTAATGTGTTTTGTGCAAGTGTTTCAGATTACAGGTATATATGTTCCAAGTTCATCACAGCTCCTATGATTCATGATAGGGAGAGTGATATGATAGGGGGAAAAAGAGAGAAAGAGCTTTGTGTTACATTAATTATGTGTTTGCTTTGCTCATAGTTCATGTTTTTGCTTAGCTATTTAAAATGTTTCTAATTTGTACCCATGTTGCTTTTGTAAGCTTTTAGGGTTTGTTTCCATGTGTTTGTAGGCTTTTATAGTTTGTACCATGCTTATGCATCCTTCATGCTTTGTAGCCTAGTTCTTTTAGCTAAATGCTATGCATTTTCTTTAAGTACTCTCACTCTTGTGCCCTAGTAGGATCTTATTCCTAGATGCATATACTTCATGTATTGTGCATTGGTTGAATGTTGGACATGCAAGTGATTTGCATTGAGCTTATTAGCTTGTATGTCCGGATGTTCATTCCAAGTGTAAATGAGCATTGTGGTCACTATTTTATAGTGATTGCTTGTATGGTCGAGCCATGTTTTATTACTTAATTCCATTTTGCTTGATCGCATTGTGGTTGCCTCATATACTTACAAGTTTTTCTACATACAATAATCATATTATGTTGTTGTGTTTTAGGAGATACTTATTCATATGATTCAAGAGCTACACAGATTCTAGAGTTAGGTGTGAGTGAGTTTTGTTCAACTGTTCCCAACTCACATGTTAAGTCTAAAGTTTGTTTTAGGGTTTTGTTACGGAATAGCCAAATGGGGAGATTGTAAGGTTGAATTTTATCAACCATCTTGTTGGCTTTATTCCGTGCCAAATTTTATTGTATTTTAGCAATTAGTAATCTTGTATTTAGGTGGGAATCATGTAAGGGTAGTGTGTGAAAGAGTGTGAAGAAATTCTCAAGATTGTGCAAAGAATCAGAGACTCGCGATTAGATCTCACGGGTAGCTTGCGGCTTGCAAGCCGCCAGAAGTTGCACACGTGCCAAGCATGCAGAGAAACTGAACCGTCATGCCAGCTATAGCACTATAGGACAAAAAGTCCAATCTAGTCATTTAGTTACCTCGCGGTTAGAACTCGCAGCTCAGTCAAGTCACGAGGCCAAGCCGCTAGCCAGCTCTATTTTGGAAAAACTGACTCTTCACATTCCAAACACATACAAGTATAAATACCCCTTATACCCACGAATTGTAGAGAGCTTCCAGAAAGAATATTGAGAGAGAAACCCTAAAGAAAAACAAGATTGACTCATCCCCAATCTTCACATAAAGGCTCTTCAAATTCCTCTACTTTCACTTTCTCCATTGTTACATCCTTGAGAGGTACACTACCAAAACCTTTTCTCACCATACCCACATCTGTGAGAAGGCCATTTGGTGCTTAGGAAGCAGTTAGGAAAGGACCAATTTCATATTGGTTGATGCTATGGGCTATAGCGGAATCCAGTAAGTTAAAGAAGAAATAGGTTCGGCGTAACCTCGTTGGAGTAGGAGCTTGGAGGGCTTAGGAACATTGGGTAGATTAGGCTTGGAGGGTCTTTTGCTGTTCATGTATCCCAACTTGATTCTTTGGTGGATTATTTACCGCTTGGAGGGCGGCAGAGGGGTTTTACGCCGAGGGCTTCGGTTTCCTCTTTGTTATTACATCGTTGTGTTGTAGCTTTCTTCCCTTAATCTTTACCATTTAATTTCTGCTGTGGATATGAATTTATTCGTTTTAGATTGTTTATCAATTCTGTTATATGCTTATGTTCATATTTTGCACATTAATTGTTTGATAATAAGTTTGAATTAATTATTTGGAAATTGCGAGTCTAAACGTTCATAGTGTTTTATACACATTTTGAACATTCATAAAGTATTGTCCATTTGTATCATTTTAGGTTCATCATAAGTTCTTAGGTTAATGGGTTGGGTTTCTTCTTTTATGGGTTCTAGGTGTCCTTGTTTTAATTCCTTATTATTATTAAGAGTTTCTTTACCAATTTCAGAAATAAAAACATTCAAAGCCAACAAATAAGCAGAATCAGAAATCATATTATAAGGAAAAGAGTTCTCAACAAACTCAATAGACTTAACTAAATCAGACTCAACTGGAATACTATCACAAACAAACTTAACGGGAATAGAAATACTAGCAGAAATAGAGTCAATGGGCATAGAAACAATGTTCTTGGCAGGGTTGACTGGTTCAATAGTCTTGATCTTTTTGGCAAGAGTGGCAAACTTGACAGTCGTAATCTTCTTCACAGAGTCCTCCATGGGGTGGGCGGCTCCCTCCTATGCCTAGTTCTTTAACTCAGTCATGGCTTCAATAATGGTAGGTGGCTCCTAGTAAGTTCCTTCTTCCCTCAGCATCAGTACTGCGGGATTTTCATCCATAAAATTCGTGGCTTCTTCATCAATCTCCATGCGCTCTATGCTGTCCATCCACTCATTAAAAAAAATCATGCTTCCTTTTATTCAGGTGAGTGTGTTGAAGGAGATGTTGTGACTCGCCCCCTTCCATCTTCTTGTTGTCACCTCTAGCATTCTCAAGTGTTAGGATTTTGAGACTATGGACCATCAGTTTTTGAGCAGCTAACCTAGCATCTATATCATCTTCCTCTTCGGTATGTGGGGTTGGTGAGCTAGGTTCTGAATCGTGATACGACCCCAATTTTGGAATCTCTCTTCCATGCTTGTCATATCAAGGACCAGACCTTAAGCTAACATCAGTGATACAGCTCCAATCTGAGGGGCGCCCATAGGGATAATAATCATAGTCCACATCATTAGGTTATCCAAACTCCTCTCTTGCATCTTCTAATACATTTATCAGCCTGTATTGGTCACAATCAGTGTCACTCCACCTGTTAGCTTCAGTATCATCTTCAATATATTGATCATAGTAGTCCACTTCATCATCATATTCTTCATAATAAAGATTGACATCTTCATCTTCTCTATCACTAGGGGGTTCACCCCAATCATTTCCACTGTATTGGCTATTATGGTCTTCACTGTTGTTGCTCTCACTATCACTGTTGCTACATCATCACCACATCCACTGTCATTACTGCTGCTGTCACTACCACTATCACTCTTGGCATCACTTCCTTCATCATCATCACTAGGGGATGCTCCCCCTTCCTCATCTTCATCATTGGCTTTTAGTTCATATAGGCTTTTCAATCCATGCTAGCAAGGAGTGTAGTCATGGCATCAGGGTCCATGTAATCAGCCCAATCAATAGGAACCCAGGTTATGTCTTCCTTCTTCAATTTTGGAAGCTTGTTGTTGCACTCAAGCAGTAATTCAAACCCAGACACCATTGTCCTTGTCACAGGATCAAATCTTGGTTCGGGGAATCCCCAATAGTGTTGAGTATCTCTTGCTTTGACAAACTTTCTATTCAATGTAATTGCATAGGGCTTTAGAGGTTCCAAGGGACAAGAAGTCCCTTTGCTATAGCTCTGGCTCGGGCCATCTTTCTCACCTCCATCTCTAACAAATCATCATCAGTGGGCTTATAGCCTTGTCCAAAAGGTGGTGTGGCAGTAGGAATCATCGAGACTTGAACAGTAGGATTCTTCACAGTTCTCCCCAAGTTCATCCCTGGAAGGTAATTCAATCTTCTCATCATTGCTACCACATTGTTGTTGCTATAGGGAGTAAAGTCTATGGGGATCTTCTCCACTTCCTCTTCTTTCCTTTCAAAGCTAGGCCTCTCAATCTCAAAGCCATCCAAGGTCAATGGCTCTTTCTTAGAATCAATACCAAAAATAGGCTTAGGCACTATCAAAGTATCACTGTATATTGTCACAATAACTCCTTCGTATGGAAACCGAACCTTTTGGTATAATCAGGAAGGTACGACCTCTGTGTCATGGATCCACAGTCGCCTAAGGAGCATATTGAAGCATGAGGCTATATTAAGGACTTGAAACTCCACCTTCTTGACCATCAGTTCTATAGTGAGCTCTAATGTTATAGTTCCCAAGACCTTTCTTCTACTATTGTCAAATACTGTTACATGTTGATCAGTAGGCATAAAATCTTCAATGCTTAGACCCAAGCAACTTGCAGTCTTTAAAGAACACACATTTAAGGCACTTATCATCTATCAAAACCATCGATATCCTCTTCCCCATGGCATCTACAATGATGTTCAACAGGTTGTTCTAGTGCTTTCCCTTCTTGGTCAGATCCTTATCAGAATAGGAAATAGTGAGTTCCTTATTTATGGACCTAATCATAGCATTCAGATCTTGAGAAGTTGTGGTTGTAGGGACTTGGATTTGGTTAAGAAGGTCAACTAGGTTTTGACGGTGTTTGTATAAGGCCATGAGTAAACCCCATAAGGATAAGTTGGCTTATGTCTTCTGTAGTTGCTTAAGGACCTCATCTTCTTCAGCATGTGTTTGTTGGGTAGATTTATTCAAGGCTTCTACTGGGTTGTCTGTCTCCAAATGTGGGGTTTTGAAATGTCTCCCTCCTTGTGATGTGGGCAATTTTTGTTGGGTCATTAGGGTCAATATCTTGGGGTTTGAAGTGTCTCCCCCATTGGTGGATATCAAGTTACTTGATTGAGGTTCGAAGAGTCTCCTCTTGTTTATGGTTGCTTGGTAGTTTGATTGGGGTTTGAAGTGTCTCCCCCCATTTATAGGTGTTTGGTAGTTTGATTGGGGTTTGAAATGTCTCCCCCCATTTGTGGATGTTTGGTTATCTACTTGGGGTTTGAAGTGTCTCCCCCCATTTGTGGATGTTGAGTAAATTTTTTTTTTTCTGGTACTTCCTCATTCCATATATCATATCCTATAGTGGTAGGGGATGTCTTGTCCATCAGTTCTTCCCAGGTCATTATAAAGCATCCGGGTAAGTCATAGATAAGGTCATATGGGTCTTCTTTACTTTCCTCTTCGATCATCAGGCAATTAATCCTTGGTCCTTTCCCAAAATTATGATTAGGCAAAGGATTATTAGTGATGCTAGGCCTTGTAGGCGGCGCAATCACCTTGTTGTCTATTAGGTCTTGGATTGCATGATGAAGGCCAAAACATTTGTCAGTATCATGGCCAAGGCCTTGGTGGTAGGCACATTTCATACTCACATCAAACCTTGAGGGTAATGGGTTTGGAATTGGTCTTGGGTCTAAGGGTTTCAATAACCCTTTTGCTTTTAGCTTGTCAAACACTTGGCTCATTGGCATATATAACTCATGAAACTCCTTCCTAGGTCTAGGCCTTTATGATACTTGCACAAGTGCAATGGGTGCAATCAGCTGATAAGGATCATTTTTATGGATATTAGAAATTTTTGCAACCTTAGAATTAGATCCTACATTCTTTTTAAACCTCGGTGGGTCATCATTCTTTATGGTGCCATTATTTATTGTATCCTCTATTTGGGTTCCAGCAGCAATCAAAGCTTTAAAATTAGGAAAGTATTGTGTAAACAAGTAATTATGGTGTACAGGTAATAAATTCTTTACAACCATAGCTAACTATTCTTCTTCACTTGGCCTATTCATCATTTGTGTTGCCTTGGCTCTCCACTTGGTAATCAAAGTAGAGAAGGATTCTTTTGGCTCTTGCTTCGTGGTCTCAAGATCTCTCCTTGTTATGTCCACTTCTATGTTGTACATGTATTTCTTGTGAAACTCTCGACAGATGTCCTCCGAACATCTTGCTCTAGCATCATCCAGGTTGAGGAACCACCTAAGAGTAGTTTCAGTAAGAGTGTTTTGGAACATTTGAGCAAGTACTTCCTCGGTCGCACTAAGGGGCTACATAGCCCACATATACATCTTTAAATGGGACTTTGGGCAATCGATCCCGTCAAACTTGTCCTAGGTCGGCATCTTGAACTTGGGAGGCAGTCTCATATCAAGGAAAAGTGAGAGGGATTCGTAGTCCATAAGGTCTTCCATCTTACAAGCTCTTCTAATCATCTCTTCCATTTTGCTCATTCTTTCATTGATCTTCTTCTCACTCTCCATGGATGGTGGATTTTGGTTATCCTTGTTCTCCTTTTCGTTACTCTTCAGAATCTGAAACTATTGTACCATAAGGTTCATGTCTTCCCTTAGCTAGATTTGACTAACTACCTTGGTGTTGAGTAGCTCTTGAGTGTTTATGGGTTCCTCAGTGTTTGGATGTTCCTCCTCTTCTGCCATAGTGTTAGAAGCTTCAGAATTCTAATGGCTTGAACTGTCTTGTAGGTCGAATATGGGATTTTGATGTTGCAACAGTGGAGTATCTTCTATGCTTACGGGCTTCAATACTGTAACGGGAGTGATGGGCTTGGAACTGGAGCTACTGACTTGAGTGTTAGCCTTAGGTTCTCTTTGCAACCTTCCTTCGGATCTTGACCAAATTCTCCTCTAATGACAGGCTTGGTCAGGTTAATCAAAGCTAAGTCCTCATCCACATCAATCAATCAATCAACCAAACAAACACACATAACATGCAATGCAATTTTAACAGAGACCGACCTAAGGGTAGGTTCTAAATTATTACATTGCAAGGTGGGTTTATTCTTTCATTGTTTCCCATAGCTAGGACATTACACCTCCCAACTTGTAGTGTAATGAACATTGTGTTGGCCCAAACGGCATGGTCTGTCCTTTACAGTCAACAGGAAATGATCTAGTGACTTTAGGCTATGATTTGGTGAGTTCGCCACCGAGTACCTGAATCTAATGAAGACCGATGATCCATAGTTACTACCACCACATGTTGTTGAAAGGTGTGCATACATATTTATTGTTTGGATGGCACACACTATGATAGTTAGGGAACGCTTTTAACAAACAATACATACAACAAAATATCATACAACTAACATCTCAACAAATACAGAACAAATATAAATAAACAAAAAAACAACAATATCGTGCAAGAACATGCAAAAGAAGGGTACACATTTGGTTACTTAAGTCTAACACGAAACTTAACCCTCGACATCCCTAGCGGAGTCACCACTGTGAGAGACCGCAAAAGTGCCTCTCATAAAAAGAGAGATTTTTGGAGTGCTTTTTCAAGACACCTCTCTTTTTGGTAAGTGGTGTGGAGTCGTCACTTATTTTTTTTATACAAAAAATAAGAAAAAAATAAATACAAATTTACATTGATAAATTGAAAATTACATGGCTTTGGGTCATAGTTACAAACTACCAAATAATTATATCTGTTTAGAAAAAATCATATCTGTTTTTGATGTGTCGAAAAAAATAGTTTTAGCTGAGAAAAATTCATATTTGTGTTGATTAAATAAAACAAATCTTTTGATTAAAAAAAAAATACTATCAGATCTGCTTTTTGAGAATTAAAAAAATTGGTTTTTGATTTACATTAAAAAGAATCAGATCTATTTTTTTTTATGAGAAAATAAGAAAAATATTTTTAGAAGAGGACTAATCCATAATGTAACCCTATGCTACATGCATCAAACAAAACAAACAAACCATTCATAACTCTTTTTTATTTCAAAAAATCTGCTATGTTAAAAAAAAAATCAGATCTACATCTAAAAAAACATAGATCAGTTATTTAATCAAGAAAAATTCAGATTTGTATCTAATGAAGATGCAAATCAGTTTTTTTTTTTATTAATAAAAATTCAAATTTGCATCTAATGAAGATGCAAATAAGTTTTTTATTAAGAAAAATTCAGTTCTGCATCTAGTGAAAATGCAAATCAGTTTTTATTTGGAAAAAATCAGATCTCCATCTAATGAAGATGCAAATCAGTTTTTTTGATTGAAGAAAATTCAGATCTGCATCTAAGGAAGATGCAGATCAGTTTTTTATTTGGGAAAAATCAAATCTACGTCAAAGGAAGATGCAAATCAGTTTTTTGATTGGGAAAAATTCAGATCTACATCTAATAAATATGCAAATCAAGGATGTTGAAAGTTCAAAAACGTGTAAAAACACCTTTGAACGTTTAGACCCCCAAATAACAACTTAACCAATTCAAGCAATATGTCAAACAACTAGTGTGCGGAAACTTAACATATGCTATAATATGGAATTGGTAAAAACTATCTAAGCCAAAACAAAATATAATCCACAGCAGATAATAAAAAGGCAAAGATAGAGAGGAAGGAAGATGCAAACACAAAGACAACATGCGATGTGTTATCGAAGAGGAAACCGAAGCCCTCGGCATAAAACCTCTCCGCCGCCCTCCAAGCGGTAAACAATCCACTAGAAAATACAGTTGGGATACAAGGACAGCAATAGACCCTCCAAGCCTAATCTACCCAGTGCACCTAAGCCCTCCAAGCTTCTTGCTCCAACGAGGTTGCGCCGAACCTTTTTCTTTTCTAACTTCCCGGATTCCGCTACTAGACCATAGCATCAACCAATGAAGATTGGTTCCTTCCTAACTGCTTCCCAGAAATCCAAACAACTGTCTCACAGTGATGATGATGGTGAGAACCAGGTTTGGTGTAATGCCTCTCATGGATTTGACAATGGAGAGGAAGAGAGTTGAGGAATTTGAAGAGACTCTAAGGTATAGATTGTGGGTGAATCAATCTTGTTTTTCTTTAGGGTTTCTCTCTCAAAATTCTCTCTGGAAGCTCTCTTTCAATCGTGGGTAAAAGGGGTATTTATACTGGAGTGGGAAAGGAATGTGAAATGTCAGGTTTTACAAAACAGGGGTGGCTCGCGGCTTGACCAAGTTGCGAGATCCAGTCGCGAGATAACCGTATGGCCAGTTGTCCTGTTTTGTCCTGTAGTGCTCTAGCTAGCATGACTGTTCATCTTCCAGCATGCTTGGCACGTGTGCTGCGTCTGGCGGCTTGCAGCCGCGAGTCACCCGCGAGTCCCAGCCGCGAGTCTCTGTTTTCTTGCACACTCTTGAGCAATCTTCACTCTATCTCACTCACTACCCTTACATCAAACCCACCTAAATACAGGGTTACTAAATGTTGAATTACAAGTAAATTTGGCACGGAATAAAGCCAATTAGATGGTTGAATAAATTCAACCTTACAATCTCCCCCTTTGGCTATTCCGTGACAAAACCCTAAAACAGACTCTAGACTTAACATGTGAGTTGGGAACAGTTGAACAAAAACTCACTCACACCTAACTCTAGAAGCTGTAAAGCACTTGAATCATATGAACATAATACTCCTGAAACACAACAATACACCATAATCATTGTAAGCAGAAAATTATAAAATGCATATGAAACAGGCAATATGTGATCAAGCATAGATGGAGTTAAGAAACAAACCATGACTTGATCAACAAAGTGAACACCACAAGGTAGTGATCACAGTGCTCATTCACACTTGGAATGAACACAAGGACATACAAGTTAACAAGCACAAGGCAAGACACTTGTATGCACAACACTCAACCAATGCATAACACACAAGGTATATGCATCTAGGAACAATCCTACAAGGGCACAAGAGTGACAGTACATAAACCAAAATGCAGAACATTTAGATTAAAGTACTGATTTCAACATAGCATAAAGGCTGCAATAAGCAAGGTACATACCATAAAGCCTACAAACTATGCATAAAACAAAAACCCTAAAAGCTTACAAAAGCACATGGGTACAAACACAAAACATCCTGAATAACATCATCAAAATATATTAAAGTTTAAACCAAGAGTATAAGTTATGAGTTAGAAACAACTATACACCAAAAACACAGTGTATCAAACCCATAAAAACACTAAGAGTACTCAAAACATAAACATATATAAACAAAGTCTTTGAATTTGACAACTCCCCCTTAACACATTACTCCCCCTTAAGAGCTGCTTTTCTGCTCCTTAATCATCAATGTCATTATCAACAGAAACATCTCCCCCTTTTTGACAGGAATGGCCAAAGGGTCACTGTGCAGGCTGAGTGGTGAAGCTGTCAAGTTTTGCAGACAAAACATCAATCTGGTCCTGCATGGCTCTCATCCTCTCAGAGTGCTCAGTCTGGATTTCTCTGATCCCATCAAGTCTTTCCAGAATGATTTGGAAAGCATCTGGAGGTGTATCTGAAGAAGTTGATGCTCTGGGTCTTTTGCCACTCCTCCTGGGTGTTGAGGTTGATGCATGCCCTACTGCCTCTGCTTCAGTATCCATTGGGACACCTTCTCCTTCATCACCTTCATCTTCTTCTCCTGGAAGCCTAACACTTATCCTTTTGCAAGTAAGCTTGTTGATTGCAGAAGGTGTGGACATGGGACTGATGTCTTGAGGGATTGGAACACCCTTCCTTCTAAACAGCTGGGGATAAAGGTTTGTCTCAAGTCCTCCAAATCTACAAATCTTTCTTGAATAATTCCTGCTTTCAAGAAGTTATCCTTGTATCTCTCAAAGTGATGAACTGACCTAAACAGTTTAGGATCCATTTTCAATCTTTTGTCAGCCTTCTTTGCAGGAGTTTTCTTCTTAGGAGGTGAGGGAGCCATCTGTGAACAATCAGAAGAGGCCACAACAGCATAGAACAATATATGTGCAGAACTAGTTAGTACCATGTAATTAACAAAGAGATTTCATCCATACAAATGTACTTGGAACATTTAAACACAAGCTACTTAGATGAATCACATGGATAAACAAGCCTAAGATAGGAAACACATATAAAAGCATCAGATATAGAAACTATCCTAAAGACAGATATATGTCAATGAGACAGATAATGGAAAATGATAAGGCCCATAGACAGCATTGTGAAGCTCACATATGCTCCCAATAGATTTACACAATAGAGCATGCATATTTAGCACAGTAAAACTCATAGCCTCAAAAAGGAACAATTTGAAACAACTCAACAGCTCAAGTTCAGATAAAATAAAAGAAACACTTAGCTAAGCACAGGATGAAGAGTAAAAAGGAAACAACAAAGATCAAATCAAATTCTAGCAGCAGCATTCGCAAGCTAAGCAAGAACAAGGAGCAAAATCCGAAACACAAACCCATTTCCAAAACATAAATAGATGCGAAAAATTAAAGGGAAAAACACAAAATCAAGTAGAAATGAGTTCAAAACAGAAAACCCATACCTGAGACTTGAAGGATTTGAGCAGAAAATATGCAACAATGGAGATTTGAGATGAGAACACGGAGTGTTTGGGAGGGAGATATTTTAGAGAGGAGATGAACAGTCACAAAAGTTTAAGGGAAAACTGAAAAAGATTTAAAAACTGCTCCTGTTTCTGCCAAACACGCGATTTTCGCGACTTGATTAAGTCGCCACACAGTCGCCAGTTCAAGCCGCCAAAACACTTAAGGACAAAAATTTGAAAAATTCTTCTAAGTGTTTTTCGCGACTGGAAGGTCTACCCACGAGTGAGTCGCGAGCTGAGCCGCGAAAATCTCTGAGTGAACCTCGCGACTGGACCTTCCACTCGCGAACAAGTCGTCAAAAATGACCCGCGACGACGCGACTGAGGCACGCGACTTGACATACCTGCGACTAAGCCGCCAAAACAGGGCAAAACTGGGTTTTTGAAATTTTCAGATTTTTCAAACAAAATACTTTCCAAAAACACCTAAAACACTCAAAAATCTTTTTGTGCTTGAATTAACAAAGATTGAGCATGTGAAAACACATTTCATCAAGTACAATCACACAAATGAATATGGCATTTATTGAGCATAAACTTGTGTGTTGTGTGTGGATATCAACAATGAGATAGTCCTTAGTCTAATGTGAAGCTTCAATGATCAATTCAACTAAGACATACACAATTAGCACTAGATCATGTGACCCATCTCAATTATAGAAGTATGTATATATGACCTCCCACAAAACTTGATAACATAATTTGGAGCTTTACATTTGACTCCACTTTCAATCATAACATTTGATCTTTTTGATCTTTTGAGTCAATCACCTCTCATTGTGAGAGTGATATTTGATATTTCACTTTAAAGAATAAGCCTTTGGCTTTTTGAATAAACATTCACTTTAATATAAGGTCGCTTACCCTTTTTCCTAGTCAAATACTAGAATGTGCGACAGGCTTTTGCAGCTCAATATCTCTTTTCATTTGGAGATTTACATTTGGTGAGCTCTTTTTAGCAAAACAAAAATAAATAGTGGGAAGATATATAGACACAAGTCTATGCATGTCTCAAGATCAACATAACCATTCACTAATCATTCATGACAAGTTTAAAGATCTATTTACAACAATCACAACGATTTCAAGATTTTTCCCACAGTGATATGAGTGCATGAAAACAAGCAATGCTCGAAAATGCACAAAGCCATTAGCACAAAGGTACAAGGCAAAATAAGTTTTGAGACAAAAACTCAACAAAGTCAATCAAGCTTTTTGATTTTCTAAATTTTTATGTGATTTTTGGATTTTTGACACAAGAAACAAAAAGATTGATAAGACAAAATTAAAAATATTCACAAGTAGACAAGCAAACAACCAACATCAAAAACAGCAAGCAACACAAACAAACAAAAATTGTCACAAAGCATAGGAAGTATTAATGCATGGACATGTTATAATGCTTATGCATGAGTACCATTTTTCACCCACACGTCACTTGCGTTTGGGGTGATTTCCTTATAGGATTGGGTACGGGAGTTAGGGCTTTCAAACCTTCGTGAGAAGCTTTCCAAGCAGTTGGTGAATGCACCAATCATCTTCATCACGTTCATCATTCCGGGATCACCATTCTGATCTCTAGATTGATCTCCAGCCCAAATTCTTCTATCATTTCTAGGTCCTCCTGACCTTTGAGGAGTTGCACTGTTCTTTGCTCTCAGCTTTTGGCAATTTGGTCGAGTATGCCCTTGAAGTCCGCAATAATGACACACATAAGTCGCTCTAGGACCTCTTTGTGGTCGTGGGCGTGACTTGACACGAGATTCAGACCTGCCCACAGATTGATTACGGGGATTCAGCATCCGTTGGTTCACCACATTCTTCTTCTCCTCCGCCTCGAGCTTCTCACCAGTAAGGTCAGCTACAACTGGATCTTTGGCCTTTACAAACTTCACTTCTTTAGTGACATTTCCAGATGAACTACTTCCTCTAGTATATCCCAATCCGGATTTTTCTGAAAAGCTCTTTTGAGATGAGATAACATCATCTAGCTTCTTGGTGGTGACCCTCTCTATTTTAGCATTTGCTTGCACAACCTCATTCTCAAGAAATCTCACTTTTGTGTAAGCTTCGGACAACTCACCATTCAATGTTTCTATCTCACATTTGGCCTCCCTATATCGGATTAGGAGACTTTTGTAGTCCTCCTCAGCCTTCTTCATTTTTCTCACAGCAGCCTTGGCCACCCTTGTGTACTCACCCGACTTCTCCAAGAGTATGTTATAATTTTCTTGAAGATTTGCTGTGCTTTCATCTTCTTCAGCATCTGATTCTTCAACAATTCCTAGTGATTCATCATCACTATGTTCTCCAAGGTCTTGTACAAGCAGATTCAACTCATCAGAAGACTCAACATGAGCAATAGTCATAAAAGCTGAATAGTTCCCCTCTCCATCACAACTTTCTTCTGATTCTGAGTCAGATGAATCCGAGTCACTCAATGTCGTGGCATACACTTTACCTTTCGATTTCAAATAATTCGGACATTCCTTCTTAAAGTGTCCATGCCCGTTACATTCGAAACAAGTGACACTTTGTGTGGGTTGAGATTCTTTTCCATCTTTCTTTTTGAAATCCCTTTTCTCCCTTCCAGAACTTTGGAATTTTCTTTTATCATCAAATTTGCCATTATTTTTGAATTTCAAAAACTTTCTGAAATTTTTGACAAGGTATGCAACATCTTTGTCAACCACATCTTCTCCCGATGAGTCTTGATCTTCCACCTTCTCATTAATGGCCTTTAGAGCAAGAGATTTACTCTTCCGTTGATTGGGCAGCGACATCTCATAAGTCTGCAGAGAACCCACCAGCTCCTGTACTTTGATGTCATCAAGGTCCTTGCTCTCTTCAATTGTTGTCACTTTAGCACGAAAACTTTTCGGCAATGATCGAAGGATCTTCCTTACAATCTTTGAGTCATCTGTTTTCTCCCCCAAGTTGAACTTGCTGACCATCACTATGTTCTCCAAGGTCTTGTACAAGCAGATTCAACTCATCAGAAGACTCAACATGAGCAATAGTCATAAAAGCTGAATAGTTCCCCTCTCCATCACAACTTTCTTCTGATTCTGAGTCAGATGAATCCGAGTCACTCAATGTCGTGGTATACACTTTACCTTTCGATTTCAAATAATTCGGACATTCCTTCTTAAAGTGTCCATGCCCGTTACATTCGAAACAAGTGACACTTTGTGTGGGTTGAGATTCTTTTCCATCTTTCTTTTTGAAATCCCTTTTCTCCCTTCCAGAACTTTGGAATTTTCTTTTATCATCAAATTTGCCATTATTTTTGAATTTCAAAAACTTTCTGAAATTTTTGACAAGGTATGCAACATCTTTGTCAACCACATCTTCTCCCGATGAGTCTTGATCTTCCACCTTCTCATTAATGGCCTTTAGAGCAAGAGATTTACTCTTTCGTTGATTGGGCAGCGACATCTCATAAGTCTGCAGAGAACCCACCAGCTCCTGTACTTTGATGTCATCAAGGTCCTTGCTCTCTTCAATTGCTGTCACTTTAGCACGAAAACTTTCTGGCAATGATCGAAGGATCTTCCTTACAATCTTTGAGTCCTCTGTTTTCTCCCCCAAGTTGAACTTGCTGACAACCACCTCATTTAGCTTCCCATAGAAAGAGTCAAAAGACTCATCCTCACTCATTTTGAGCTTCTCAAACCGAGTGGTCAGCATTTGTAACTTGGTGTCTTTCACTTTCTTCGTGCCTTCATAGGTGGTTTCCAAAATCTCCCATGCTTCTTTGGCAATGGTAATGTGAGAAATCTTGTGAAATTCATCTGGAGACACACCACAGAAAATAGCATTGAGTGCTTTACTGTTAGCATTGGATGCAGCAAGTGCTGCCTTATCCCATGTGGATTTGGCTGCCTCAGGTCTGGTCCAACCAGTCTCAACAGCATCCCAAACAGATTCATCAATAGAACATAGAAAAGCTCTCATGCAAACCTTCCAAAAAGCATAATTACTACCATCAAAATATGGAGGTGCATTTAGGGATTGAGACCTATCCATCTCAAAAGGGAGTCAAGGATCACACAATGGTAATGAAACCAATAGCAGTGTACCCGCTCTGATACCAATTGAAAGTTCAAAAACGTGTAAAAACACCTTTGAACGTTTAGACCCCCAAATAACAACTTAACCAATTCAAGCAATATGTCAAACAACTAGTGTGCGGAAACTTAACATATGCTATAATATGGAATTGGTAAAAACTATCTAAGCCAAAACAAAATATAATCCACAGCAGATAATAAAAAGGCAAAGATAGAGAGGAAGGAAGATGCAAACACAAAGACAACACGCGATGTGTTATCGAAGAGGAAACCGAAGCCCTCGGCGTAAAACCTCTCTGCCGCCCTCCAAGCGGTAAACAATCCACTAGAAAATACAGTTGGGATACAAGGACAGCAATAGACCCTCCAAGCCTAATCTACCCAGTGCACCTAAGCCCTCTAAGCTTCTTGCTCCAACGAGGTTGCGCCGAACCTTTTTCTTTTCTAGCTTTCCAAATTCCGCTACTAGACCATAACATCAACCAATGAAGATTTCCCAGAAATCCGAACAACTGTCTCACAGTGATGATGATGGTGAGAACCAGGTTTGGTGTAATGCCTCTCAAGGATTTGACAATGGAGAGGAAGAGAGTTGAGGAATTTGAAGAGACTCTAAGGTATAGATTGTGGGTGAATCAATCTTGTTTTTCTTTAAGGTTTCTCTCTCAAAATTCTCTCTGGAAGCTCTCTTTCAATCGTGGGTAAAAGGGGTATTTATACTGGAGTGGGAGAGGAATGTGAAACGTCAGGTTTTACAAAACAGGGGTGGCTCGCGGCTTGACCAAGTCGCGAGATCCAGTCGCGAGATAACCGTATGGCCAGTTGTCCTGTTTTGTCCTGTAGTGCTCCAGCTAGCATGACTGTTCATCTTCCAGCATGCTTGGCACGTGTGCTGCGTTTGGCGGCTTGCAGCCGCGAGTCCCCCGCGAGTCACCCGCGAGTCTTAGCCGCGAGTCTCTGTTTTCTTGCACACTCTTGAGCAATCTTCACTCTATCTCACTCACTACCCTTACATCAAACCCACCTAAATACAGGGTTACTAAATGCTGAATTACAAGCAAATTTGGCACGGAATAAAGCCAATTAGATGGTTAAATAAATTCAAGCTTACAGATGTGACTGCCATTACTGAAAGCAAGGATGTGGACTCCATCCCTGTTAATGAGCTTGTAGGATCTCTCCAATCCTATAAGCTAGACCTACCCAAAACAAAAAAATCCAAACCAATGGCTTTTAAGTCAGTTGATGATGTTGATGGGAATGGATTTGATGATGAACTCTCTTCTACAGAGATTGATTATCTTGCCAAGAACTTTAGAAACTTTCTTAGGAACAACAATAGAAGGGCAAGAGGTAAAAACAATGTTGGACCTAGGAATTTTAAGAAGAATGAACCAACTAAAGTTAATAATGCTGATAAATCAAAAGAAAAAGTTGGCCAAATCTCTAGTAATTCACTAGGTCAACAATGTTTTGGTTGTCAAGGGTATGGTCATGTGAAATCTAAATGTCCTACATTCTTGAGATCCAAGGGTAAAGCTATGGTTGTAACCCTTAGTGATGAGGAAGTTTCTGATCACAAGTCTAGTAGTGATGAAGATGGAAACTTCTTTGCTTTCACAGCCATTGCTGCAGTTGATGAAAGTGTTGTGGTTGAAGAGAACCCTTCTAATGGGGAACTCTCTAAGTGTGTTGATTTGCAAGAATCTTTTAATAAGCTATGCAAGCATATACTCTAGGAGATGTAGGAGTTATAGGATGTACCTCGAATGTGGTAATCCCCATCAAGTAGTTATGATCATGTGTGAGTTAAACTGATTTACTCATATCTCAAATCGTCATAATATGTAGACACTTATGCAATCTTATGATGTTTTTTGCACACAACACACAATATTCTTTGCTACTTTTGATACTTGTGCAAGTACAATGTGAGTTGGCCATCACAAGGTTTATATTTGTTAATGTATACCTACTAAACTGTCTTAACTTATTTTTGAAATATAAAATTGGTTAGACTTGTTTAGTGTGTGTGTGTTTTGGATCAAAATGCTTGGTATTTTTCTTGATTGAGAGATGTTTTTGAAAGATTAAAATGTTGTTTGGATCCTTGATTGAGTAGCATACTTGATTGCATTCATATCTATGTTTTTCTCTTCTTTGAAAAACTATTTTTAAGCAATCTCGACAGCTTCTCGATACCTCTCGACAGCTAGGCTATCTATCATGCTCTTCAGTTTCCTCTTATTGCAATCTCGATAGCTTCTCGAAAGCACCTCGATTCATCGAGAAAGTTTCTGTCTTCTCAATAGATTCTTGATGGCTTCTCAATCCATCAAACCCGTTTTGCTGTGGACACCTCTGGAGAGCTCCTCGATAGCTGTATCTGTCGAAGTTTAAACCTCGACACCTATCAACACCTCTCGATCTGTTGAGAATTATGAGCTTCTATATATAGGATTCGCAAGAATTCTTTCTCACTTCTCTCGATCTCTCTCAACTTTTGTTGTCTTCTCACCTTCCCAAACTCCTCTTAATCACTCCAAACCTCTTCCCCACTCCATTTCGGTCTCAAGATCTTTTCTTCATCTAGTATGATGCTTTCTTACTCATTAATCATGCATTTCATATCTTTTGACCTAACTTTTGGGAGTTTTGAAATTTTTTGAGATTTTTCAAAATTATTGAGGTTTATATTAAAGTTTTGGGATGGGTTTTGTTTACATGATCCTATTTGTTCATGCATTGCATCACATTTGCATTATAACAATATTTCATGCATTATAACAATATTTCATGCATTATAGATGTGTGCTATATATGTTGAATTGATGTGTGCTGGTAGGATTAGTGGCTGAGCCCATGATGTTTATAATTTTGCATGTCACATGTTCATGCATACATACCTTCAAATTCTTTATATTTTTATATTGATTTGTTTGGTGCTTTTTTGCGTGCTTCTTTCTCTCTCTCCTTTCATTAGTTGCTCTATGGCACCTAAACAGAAATCTACTTCCTCCCGAAACCCTCTTCATTTCGGGGCGTCTTCTTCTGATTCCACCCCCTCCTATGTTAGGTTCCGTGATGATAATGCCCATAAGGACTTTTTGGAGAACTTTTCCCAACGAGGCATTCATTCAAAACGCCAAGTCATCCTATCAGACTTTTCCGATATTGACTTTCCCATTGTCAACTATAGTAGGGGTTAGGAGTCACTGTGTGGCATCCCGATGATGTGCCCTTCCGAGATCATGCAAGAGTTTTACTTCAATATGCATGAATTTGAATATTTTATACCTCATTTTGTCACTCGCATTTGAGGTACGCGTATCATAGTCACTCTGGATCTTATATTCGAGGTGCTACACTCTGGATCTTATATCCGAGGTGCTACACGTAATGAGGGTAGAGTTTGCTGACTACCCCAGCTATGATCATCTTAAGATTGTGTCTAAAAACAAACTCAAGTCTCTATTTTGTGAGACACCTTCTTCTTGAGGTGACCGTCAAAACACCCTTGCTCGGCTTTTGCTAAAGGTTCGAGATTTATTAACATGGTGATGACATTTGTTCTATATCCATTGTCTCACTATAACTCTATCACAGAGCCTCGTGTTCACTTTTTTTTATCCCTCTTGGAGCACATGTCTATAGGGATATGACAACCTGTGATAAGCTCATTTTTCCTTCGGCTATCATGCAGATCATTCGTCATTTTTTTGTCTTCTATCCTGAGTCAGACCACTTTTTTGTCATGTGTGCTATAGATGCTACTACTGTTAAACAGAGCGAGGTGTAACTTTGACCGAGGTGGACATAGACCGGGACGGCGATTCCTCTGGCTTCTTCAGCTCCATCCACCTCAGCTCCTTCTTCTTCTGCGGGTGGGGTGACTCTTGAGGACATCATGGCATAGCTTATGCACATGGATGCTCACCTTGACATTCTCAGTGATAAGTTGTGTCAGGTGAACACCCGTGTTGGTCGTATTGCACGAGGATAGGTTGCCATGGGTGGTTTCGCTACTTTCTCTTCTCCATCTCCACCGTCTTTCGAGAATGAGAGTGATGATGGTTTCGGTAGTGATGATGCTGATGAGGACGATAGTGCTAGCTCTTCTAGTCATACTAAGATGGCTACTTGAGTTACTTACCCTTTCTCACTCATGATAAAAAAGGAGAGTAGTTTTGGATATGAGAGTAGTCATATACATAGGGGGCGAGTTAGCATAGGTGATTTTTGTTAGGGGAAGTGTTTTTATTTTTTATTTTTTTTATTGAGGGATGTAGCGAGAACCTATGTATCTTTTTCTTTTCTTTCTATTTTAAATACATTGTTCATGTACCTTTGGTCTTGTGACCACTTTGTGATAGAAAACCTTGTACTCTTTATTGATGACATATATATGATGAGGTTGTTATTGCAGTTTCACCTATCTCTTCATGTGTTGTTTCTTTTCTCTCTTTTTGCATATGCTAACGATAGATTTTATTGTATTGAACAAAAGAGTTTGAGTTGAGTGATTTATGACTTCTCTTATATGTTCATTTGTTTGTTATGTTTTTGTCACGGATTGCCAAAGGGGGAGATTGTTAGGACATATGTGATTCATGTTAGGAACATATGTCATCAGTATTGGCTAATCCTTTGATAAAACACACTTTACTTGTATTTTGATAGATCTAGGATGTGTTTAATACTTCAAGGAACAAGGTTTCATGTTCAAGTGTTAAGGACATGCAAGTCTGTCCAAGAATCAAGTAATGAAGTGCTAGTTTTTAAAACTCGACAGCTAGTATCTATCGAGGTTTAATAAGCTGCTAAAGCCCAATGCTTGATAGCTTCTCGACAGATAGGGTATCTATCAAGAATTATGAAAATTAGATTTTCATTTTTGATTTCAATCTAATCCATAAATAGATGTTTGGGCTTTCTTTTCTCACAACCCTAAACATATATAAGGATAGTGAACCTGAGACATATGCCCTAATTCATCTCTCTCTTCAAGAAGCTGCTGTGTTTGTGCACCATAGCATTTTATGACCAAGCAACTTCGTGATCTTCATCTTGTTGATGAACTGAAGAACTTTGCAGCCAACATCTTTCTTAAGTTGGTGATTAAGTCACGCACTGGGATCCACGCATCTTTGGTTAGTCACGTATTGGGAGCCGTGCATTGAAAATGAGAGATTGTCACTACAGAACAAGTCCAACTGAGTATTGGGGTAAGGGTTTAACTATAGGTTAGTATAAAGTACTGGAATTCCTTTATTTGTAACCACTTGTTGTGATAATAGTGAATTCTCGAGAGTGGTGACCTTAAAATCACCGGTGCGGTTTTTGCCTCGGTGGTTTTCCCCATTCAAAAACAAATCACCTTTTCAAATTTATTTTCCGCTGCACTTTATTTTAGTTGGTGATTTGTTTGTGCTACCACATACATTGCATGCTAATTTGATTAATTAATAAACTTGGCTAATTAATTAATTAATTCATTACAAGGGGTAAATACATTTTTGACCTATCAGACACTAACTTACAACCAATCACAAAAATTATTTAATTAATTTTAATTGTTTAACCAATCAGAATTAATTTAAACTAATCATGCATGGTTGACTCTACCTAGACATAATGCATGCTGACCGTGCAAACTTGATCGTGCGATATCTTTCGATCTAAAGGTTTGATTTGGAAACCGGGAATGCTGTTGCAACCGTTAGAACCTCAAGATCATTTTTATGATATGCAACAAAAAAATTAATGCATGTAATGCAATCATGATTTTAGGGTACATAAATGGTCATTTCAGTCATTTTCCTGGATTAAATCATGGGTGCAAAATCGAGTGTCTACAAGATGATGCCATTTTGAGAATACTAGAACACATTAGACATATTAATGCTCCAATGAGATTTTTTTGCAATTTAATATGATATTCTAAATAATTTTGGTAGCATGCTTATGAAACATATTTGTAAACTAGCATCTCGAGTCTATAAGACTCAAGATTGCCTATCAAACTTGAGCCTTTAAGGCTTGGGTTCCATAAAGAAAAGAGGCAGCCATTAAAACCAAAAACAAACCCAATATAAGCCGGTGGTGATTTGTAAGAAAGCCCACAACGCCACTACAAAGAATGACGAGACAACCATAAGGACTAAATCCCTCAAAAAAGGCTCGCCACTCTGGTATTGTCGGGTTTTGTTTTGAGATGGGTTTGGATAAATGGGTATTTTTTGGTTTTTGGGTTGGGTGTTTGAGAAATAGGTTTTGATCTTTGAGAAAGGAGAAGAAGAGATCTGGTGAAAGAAGAAATAAGGAAGAAGAAAGCTAGAGAAAGAAGAAAGAAAAGAAAGAAGGAAGTAGAAAGCTAGGAAGGAAGAAAGCAGGGCTAATACTCAAGTTCCTTCAAGCAACTTGATTCCCCCTAAACTTAGGATGCTAATTTGAAAAATAGTTTACAACACCCGTAAACTAACAAAATTTTTAGTAGTCTTTTGTTAAATGGCACAAAAAGCCAAAATCCAATTCTAACAATGATGCTAGTTTATGACCACTATATAAGATTGCTAGAATCATTGAAGAGAAGAGAAAAAAGAAAAAAAAAAAAAAAAAGGAAATCAAGATTTTCACTATTAAACCTAGCAAGAAGCAACAAAAAATAAAGAATCACCTAAAAAAATAACAAGATTGAATGAATTAGAACTCTATTTTATCGCAAAGCAACAAAAAATAAAAATAAATTCAACCTTGTCTCAATTTTCTATTCTTAGAGAAAGGTAAAAGAGATTGTTCACAATATTACTATGTTTGTAGAATTATCAATGCTAATTTTTTTTAATTGGCCAATGTTTGGGTCATATTTGTTAGGATTAGTGCCCTTAAATCCTATTGTATGATGCTATGTATGACATTATGTATGACTTAATGTTGTGATTAATAAAGTTATTTTATTATTATCTGAAATAATGGTAACATGAATATTCAGACATTATCATATAGTCCATGAGATGCATAGTATGTGATTTAGTCACAAAAGATATAAGTCACAAGTTCTTTGTAAACTCAGAATTTTAGTTCGTAGTTGGTGATGAAATTGGGCATTTCATCTGTGAAGACTATAACATATCAACTAAGATGATTTTTCTTGATCATGGAAGTGGAGACTTCTAGTTGATGTGTTGATATGTTTTAAGAGTTAAGACATATTGAATTGGACCACTGTGAGATTTATTATTCTCCTAATGACTGTTAAATGAATAATAAATCTCACGACTTTTTTTACATGAACTCTTAATCCTGAGAGAATAATGGAACTGATCATAAAGTGTAGGTTGCTTTGATATATCAGGAGTGAGATCTAATGTAACAATCAAAACCTTAGTATTAATGGAACAAATATTCTCAAGATGGAATTCATAGTCTCTTAACGGGGATATAAAATATTCTCTTGAGATAAGTTTAATGGGTTTGGTTATTCAAAGAGTTAGGCCTAACCACTTTAGAAAGAAATTACTAAAGTATATATTTATGAAATTGGATTTCATAAATATATGATGAATAACTTAAAGATTAAACAGGGTACTCAAGGATTAAGATGTAGTAATTTACAAAGTGGCAGTCTATATTCATGACTTTGTATTACTACAAATATTTTATGAAGGGGTTGTATGTATAATAAAGTCTTGGGATATAATTTATTAATAAGGCCTAGAGTGCAATTATATTTATATAGTGGTATTAAATATAATTAATGGTAACTTTGGACTTGTCAATAGTTGACAGAAAAGCCCAAGGCCCATTGGAGCTAGAATCTTATTTGTTCCCTTTTGGTCCCACTCCAAGCCACACACTAAAGCCCAATTGGAAAGGGCCAAAAGGTTAGCCCAATTAGATAATAAGTTATGTGAAGAGAAACATACAGAATTTTTAAGAACATGAAATGGTGTGTATGTTAGTGTAAGACTCTATTTCATTCTCCTAAGAACAAACTAATTGAAAGACCACACTTCTTGGGCAATAAGTGGAATTGGAGTGAAGATTAAAAGTGTTCTCAAGAACTTCTGATCTTCGGTTTTGAGATTCACCACACCAAAGTACACTCTCTTATTCCTAAATTCTGAAACTTACATAGTACATGTTAATAATTGTGAATGAAGTAGATCCGTTAACTTTCCGCTGCATACATTCATATTTCCAACAATTGGTACCAGAGCGGTCTTCAATTTCCAATCTATATAACATGTTTTATGAGTTTTGGAATTAGAGATAATAGTTTCATGATGTTAGAAGATTATGTATTTAATTTTCTGCATGGTTATTGAAACTATGATTTGATGAAAACTGATATTGATGTTATGATGTTGTTTAAATTTGAATGTAAGTATGTTAAATTGAACCTTAAGGCTATAGCATCAAATGGAATTAAGTTTTGATATCAAAACCTATCTATCATGCTCATATGGTGTTTGTTTATTCATGAAAACCATAGAAAATTGTTCAAAAATTTCCCTTCAAAAACTGAAAACACAGGTTTTTCGTGGGTTAGCTTCTCACGAAGTTACTCGCAAAGAATGCCTCTGAAGCACAAAACCTTTTGCGGGTAAGCTTTACTAGCGAAACAATCGCAAGACAGTAGCGAATATTTCTGTCTGAATTTTGTGTTTTCACAGAACTTTTCGCGGGTAAGCTTTACTAGCGAAATAGTTGCGAGACAGTAGCGAAAGTTTTTGTGTGAATTTTGTGTTTTCACTATTTTGCCTTAACTCATTTTTGCAAGAAGAGCTTGGTTGCAAGATTCTCGTGAAAATGCCACTAAAGGGAATTTTGAATTTTTTCTAAGTGTTTTCAAATGTATAAAGTGCAAGGCTGTGTGTGATTAGTTTACACATGTTTACAAAATAAAAACCTTTATTTTAAAACATCTAGTGGGAGAGAGATATAAGGGTTGGATCTCATGGCCTCCATTATCAGTTCATAGTAGTGTGGGTAAGCACCTCATCTTGGCGTATATGCCTTGCGATCCCAAAGGAGGGTGTTTACTTCATAGTATTACAAGATTGAACTTACTTGTTTAAAGTAGTGTGGACAAGCACCTCGTCTTGGCATATATGCCTTGCGATCCGAAATGAGGGTGTTTTGTTCCGTGGTACTACAAGTTTAACGTTATAAGGGAGATGAAATGTGGCTACACATGATTCTAGATAATGGTGTACACTAGACTAAGTGTAATGTTAACCTCCCAAAGGAGCTATGTCATTATTACTTAGAGGCTAAAGATAATACGACATATTATTAGTGTATGATAAGAGTTATTATGATAGCACTTGTAATACCCAAAAAAAAATAATAATAAATAAAAAGGAAGGGTATTTAAGTAAATCTCTTGTGGAGTTAATTTTATAATTTATAATTATGAGGGAGTTTTCTAGAAAAATAGGGTTGAAACCCTAGCTATATAAGCTTATTTCTAGCGTTGAATTGTGAAACGGTGAATGGAGAAGCAAGGATGAGGGTATCAGACAGATGGAGAGAATCATTGAAGAGAAATCAAATAGCATTGCATTTTTTCTCCAGCAAAAAAGGATCACTACATGTTAAGGGGCCCATGGGGGGTAGCACACATGCTCCAAGTTCAACAGTTCTTGGCAGGTTGGCAGACTTAAAAAAAAGAAATTGAAACACAAAATTTGATAAAAGATGTGTTGGAAGCCAGGGCAAACGTAGCTGAGAAAAAGATTCATGAACTGAATTTAAAACTAGAAAATCTTCAAAAAAAAAAAAAATTTGGTGATAAACAGAAGACTAGAGCTCGTAAAGCTGAACATCTTCTAAAAGTGGCTGGGGAATAGATGCTGATGGCAAAATTGGAGGTTGCTTTAGTATCTGCAGAGTTAGTGAAGGTCCATAGATGGTGGGTTCCACGTTGGCTTGCAGTCCATTTACGCTATTTCCAGTCCTATATAGTGACTCACTGGAATGATCATGGAAGGCCAGCCTTGGATTTGTTAATCCAAAAGGCATAGGAAAATAAAGGTCAAGTTGAAAAGTGGGCTAAGCCTTACGTTGAAACAATGATGACTAAATGGCTACCAAGTATGATGGAACAATGGTTGACATTTGTAACCTCTCTTGAACCACATATTCATTCACTTACTGCCAAAACGTTTGAGGCCCACCATGCATCTAAGAGTTCTGTAGTACCACATGTTATAAAGGTACAAAAGATGGCAGATCCTTACATTCAGGGAGCTAGGTAGTTCACACCGCCATACTTCAATCAGGTGATATCTAAGGATTTTAGAAGTAATGTTAGGGACAAGTTCCTTTTGGTATGGCTTTTGGAGGTAAGTAACTTTATCCTAATTGGTTTTATTTTGCGTAATTTTAACAACTGAAAATTGTTTATTGTTGTTACAATTTTATTTCCTTTGTATTACTGATTTCAAGTCAAGAATTACCACAAATATATCTGATTATTGAATATATGTTGTATTTTATTTAATTGTTTTTAGCTATACTGATTCAAATTAAAGAATATAGAATTTTCACAAATATATATGAGCATTGAATATAAGATTTATGTTATTTAATTGTTTTTTTTAGCTGTATTGATTTAAAGTAAAGAATATAGAAGTATCTGTAAGGTTGAATTTATTCAACCATCTAATTGGCTTTATTCCGTGCCAAATTTGCTTGTAATTCAGCATTTAGTAACCCTGTATTTAGGTGGGTTTGATGTAAGGGTAGTGAGTGAGATAGAGTGAAGTTTGCTCAAGAGTATGCAAGAAAACAGAGACTCGCGGCTGGGACTCGCGGGTGACTCGCGGCTGCAAGCCGCCAGAAGCAGCACACGTGCCAAGCATGCTGGAAGATGAACAGTCATGCTAGCTGGAGCACTATAGGACAAAACAGGACAACTGGCCATACGGTTATCTCGCGACTGGATCTCGCGACTTGGTCAAGCCGCGATGTCAAGCCGCGAGCCACCCCTGTTTTGTAAAACCTGACGTTTCACATTCCTCTCCCACTCTAGTATAAATACCCCTATTACCCACGATTGAAGGAGAGCTTCCAGAGAGAATTTTGAGAGAGAAACCCTAAAGAAAAACAAGATTGATTCACACACAATCTATACCTTAGAGACTCTTCAAATTCCTCAACTCTCTTCCTCTCCATTGTCAAATCTTTGAGAGGCATTATACCAAACCAGGTTCTCACCATCATCATCAGTGTGAGACTGCTGTTTGGATTTCTGGGAAGCAGTTAGGAAGGAACCAATCTTTATTGGTTGATGCTACGGTCTAGTAGCGGAATCCGGGAAGCTAGAAAAGAAAAAGGTTCGGCGCAACCTCGTTGGAGCAAGAAGCTTGGAGGGCTTAGGTGCACTGGGTAGATTAGGCTTGGAGGGTCTATTGCTGTCCTTGTATCCCAACTGTATTTTCTAGTGGATTGTTTACCGCTTGGAGGGCGGCGGAGAGGTTTTACACCGAGGGCTTCGGTTTCCTCTTCGATAACACATCGCGTGTTGTCTTTGTATTTGCATCTTCCTTCCTCTCTATCTTTGCCTTTTCATTATCTGCTGTGGTTTTATTTTGTTATGGCTTAGATAGTTTTTAACCAATTTCATATTATAGCATATGTTAAGTTTCCGAATACTAGTTGTTTGACATATTGCTTGAATTGGTTAAGTTGTAATTTGGGGGTCTAAACGTTCAAAGGTGTTTTGTACACGTTTTTGAACTTTCAATTGGTATCAGAGCGGGTACACTGATATTGGTTTCATTACCATTGTGTGATCCTTGACTCCCTTTTGAGATGGATAGGTCTCAATCCCTAAATGCACCTCCATATTTTGATGGTAGTAATTATGCTTTTTGGAAGGTTCGAATGAGAACTTTTTTGTGTTCTATTGATGAATCTGTTTGGGATGCTGTTGAGACTGGTTGGACCAGACCTGAGGCAGCCAAATCCACTTGGGATAAGGCAGCGCTTGCTGCATCCAATGCTAACAGTAAAGCACTCAATGCTATTTTCTGTGGTGTGTCTCCAGATGAATTTCACAGGATTTCTCATATTACCGTGGCCAAAGAAGCATGGGAGATTTTGGAAACTACCTATGAAGGCACGAAGAAAGTGAAAGACACCAAGTTACAAATGCTGACCACTCGGTTTGAGGAGCTCAAAATGAGTGAGGATGAGTCTTTTGACTCTTTCTATGGGAAGTTAAATGAAGTGGTTGTTAGCAAGTTCAACTTGGGGGAGAAAATGGAGGACTCAAAGATTGTAAGGAAGATCCTTCGGTCATTGCCAGAAAGTTTTCGAGCTAAAGTGACAGCAATTGAAGAGAGCAAGGACCTCGATGACATCAAAGTGCAGGAGCTGGTTGGTTCTCTGCAGACTTATGAGATGTCGCTGCCAAATCAACGGAAGAGTAAATCTCTTGCTCTAAAGACCATTAATGAGAAGGTGGAAGATCAAGACTCATCGGGAGAAGATGTGGTTGACAAAGATGTTGCATACCTTGTCAAAAATTTCAAAAAGTTTTTGAAATTCAAAAATAATGGCAAATTTGATGATAGAAGAAAATTCCAAAGTTCTGGAAGGGAGAAAAGGGAATTCAAAAGAAAAGATGGAAAAGAATCCCAACCCACACAAGGTGTCACTTGTTTCGAATGTAACGGGCATGGACACTTTAAGAAGGAATGTCCAAATTATTTGAAATCAAAAGGTAAAGTGTATGCCACGACCTTGAGTGACTCGGATTCGTCTGACTCAGAATCTGGAGAGAGCTGTGATGAAGAGGGGAACTATTCGGCTTTTATGACTATTGCTCATGTTGAGTCTTCAGATGAGTTGAATCTGCTTGTACGAGACCTTGGAGAACATAGTGATGATGAATCACTAGGAATTGTTGAAGAATCGGATGCTGAAGAAGATGGACGCACAGCAAATCTTCAGGAGAATTATAACTCACTCTTGGAGAAGTCGGGGGAGTACACAAGGGTGGCCAAGGCTGCTGTGAGAAAAATGAAGAAGGCTGAGGAGGACTACAAAAGTCTCCTAATCCGATATAGGGAGGCCAAATGTGAGATAGAAACACTAAATGGTGAGCTGTCCGAAGCTTACACAAAAGTGAGATTTCTTGAGAATGAGGTTGTGCAAGCAAATGCTAAAGTAGAGAGGGTCACCACCAAGAAGCTAGATGATGTTATCTCATCTCAAAAGAGCTTTTCAGACAAATCCGGATTGGGATATACCGGAGGAGGTAGTTCATCTGGAAATGTTACTAAAGAAGTGAAGTTTGTAAAGGCCAAAGATCCAGTTGTAGCTAACCTTACTGGTGAGAAGCTCGAGGTGGAGGAGAAGAAGAATTTGGTGAACCAACGGATGTTAAATCCTCGGAATCAGTCTGTAGGCAGGTCTGAATCTCGTGCCAAGTCACGTCCACAACCACAAAGAGGTCCTAGAGGAACTTATGTGTGCCACTATTGCGGACTTCAAGGGCATACTCGACCAAATTGCCAAAAGCTGAGAGCAAAGAATAGTGCAACTCCTCAAAGGTCAGGAGGACCTAGAAATGATAGAAGAATTTGGGCTGGAGATCAATCTAGAGATCAGAATTGTGATCCCGGAATGATGAACGTGATGAAGATGATTGGTGCATTCACCAACTGCTTGGAAAGCTTCTCACGAAGGTTTGAAAGCCCTAACTCCCGTACCCAATCCTATAAGGAAATCACCCCAAACGCAAGTGACGTGTGGGTGAATAAGGGTACTCATGCATAAGCATTAAAACATGTCCATGCATTAATACTTCCTATGCTTTGTGACAATGTTTGTTTGGTTTGCTTGCTGTTTTTGATGTTGGTTGTTTGTTTGTCTACTTGTGCATATTTTTTTTAATTTTGTCTTTTCAATCTTTTTGCTTCTTGTGTCAAAAATCCAAAAATCACATAAAAATTTGGAAAATCAAAAAGCTTGATTGACTTTGTTGAGTTTTTGTCTCAAAACTCGTTTTGCCTTGTACCTTTGTGTTAATGGCTTTGTGCATTTTCGAGCATTACTTGTTTTCATGCACTCATATCTATGTGGGAGAAATCTTGAAATCGTTGTGATTGTTGTAAATAGATCTTCAAACTTGTCATGAATGATTAGTGAATGGTTATGTTGATCTTGAGACATGCATAGACTTGTGTCTATATATCTTCCCACTATTTTTTTTGTTTTGCTAAAAAGAGCTCACCAAATGTAAATCTCCAAATGAAAAGAGATATTGAGCTACAAAACCTTGTCGCACATTCTAGTATTTGACTAGGAAAAAGGGTAAGCGACCTTATATTAAAGTGTTTGTTTATTCAAAAAGCCAAAGGCTTATTCATTAAAGTGAAATATCTAATATCACTCTCACAATGAGAGGTGATTGACTCAAAAGATCAAAAAGATCAAATGTTATGATTGAAAGTAGAGTCAAATGTAAAGCTCCAAATTATGTTATCAAGTTTTGTGGGAAGTCATATATACATATTTCTATAATTGAGATGGGTCACATGATCTAGTGCTAGTTGTGTATGCCTTGGTTGAATTGATCATTGAAACTTCACATTAGACTAAGGACTATCTCATTGTTGATATCCACACACACAACACACAAGCTTATGTTCAAAAATTGCCATATTCATTTGTGTGATTGTACTTGATAAAATGTGTTTTCCACATGCTCAATCTTTGTTAAATCAAGCACAAAAAGATTTTTGAGAGTTTTAGGTGTTTTTGGAAAGTATTTTGTTTAAAAATTTGAAAATTTCAAAAATCCAGTTTTGCCCTGTTTTGGCGGCTCAGTCGCAGGTATGTCAAGTCGCGAGACTCAGTCGCGTCTCCGTGGGTAATTTTTGGCGACTTGTTCGCAAGTGGAAGGTCCAGTTGCGAGGTTACTCAGAGATTTTCGCGGCTCAACTCGCGACTCACTCGCGGGTAGACCTTTCAGTCGCGAAAAACACTTAGAAAATTTTTTCAAATTTTTGTTCTTGTGTGTTTTGGCGGCTTGAGCTGGTGACTGTGTGGCGACTTAATCAAGTCGCGAAAATCGCGTGTTTGGCAGAAACAGGAGCAGTTTTTAAACCTCTTTTCAGTTTTTCCCTCGAACTTTTGTAACTGTTCATCTTCTCTCTAAACCATCTCCCTCCCAAACGCTCCGTGCTCCCATTTCCAATCTCCATTGTTGGATACTTTTAGCTCAAAATCTTCAAGTCACAGGTATGGGTTTTCAGTTTTGCACTCTTTTCTTTTTGATTTTGTGCTTTTCCCTTTGATTTTTCGCATATGTTTGTGATTTAGAAATGGGTTTGTGTTTCGGATTTTGCTCCCTGTTAATGCTTAGATTGTGAATGCTGCTGCTAGAATTTGATTTGATCTTAGTTGTTTCCTTATTGCTCTTCATCCTGTGCTTAGCTAAGTGATTCTTTTATTTTATTTGAACTTTGAGCTGTTGAGTTGTCTCAAATTGTTCCTTTTGAGGCTGTGAGTTTTTACTGTGCTAAATATGCATGCTCAATTGTGTAAATCTTTTGGGAGCATATGTGAGCTTCACAATACTGTTTATGAGCCATATCATTTTCCCTTATCTGTCTCATTGTCATATATCTGCTTTTAGGATAGTTTCTATATCTGATGCTTATGTATGTGTTTCCTATCTTAGGCTTGTTTTTTTTTTCCATGTGATTGATTTAAGTAGCATGTGTTTAAATGTTCCAAGTTCATTTGTATGGGTGAAATCTTTTTGTTAATTACATGGTACTGACTAGTTCTACATATATATTGCTCTATACTGTTGTGGCCTCTTCTGATTGTTCACAGATGGCTCCCTCACCTCCTAAGAAGAAAACTCCTGCAAAGAAGGCTGACAAAAGATTGAAAATGGATCCTAAACTTTTTAGGCCAGTTCATCATTTTGAGAGATACAGGGATAACTTCATGAAAGCAAGAATTATTCAAGAAAGATTTGTAGATTTGGAGGATTTGAGACAAACCTTTATCCCCAGTTGTTTTGAAGGAAGAGGATGGGAAAAGCTCCTGAGTGATTTCCCTGTAGTGTGTGAACCCCTGATTAGGGAATTTTACTCAAATGCTGTGATAAAGGAGAATGAGTTAAGTTGCTGGGTTAGAGGTAAAGAATTCATTTTGGATGCACATGTCATAGATGATGCATTAGGGCTTGAAGGATTAGAAGCTGAGGAATTTATCAACTACAAGGATAGGAGTGTCTCTATTGAAACAGTTCAACAGAGGATAGGTGGGCAGAGAGAAGGGAAATGTTTGAATACCACTGCCTTTCCAGTGGACATGAGGTGTTTAACAATCATCATGATGTTTAACCTCTATCCCATTAAGAAGTTGACTACGATCAATTGTGCTAGAGCAATCTTTCTGATGGATCTTAAAGAAAAGAATTTCATAGACATAAGTTCCCACATATTTGACACCATTGTGGATGAGACAAGAACAACCTCTAGGCCAAAATTGATCTTTCCCAGTTTGCTAATGTGGATTTTTAGAAGGAAGGGTGTTCCAATCCCTCAAGACATCAGTCCCATGTCCACACCTTCTGCAATCAACAAGCTTACCTGCAAAAGGATTAGTGTTAGGCTTCCAGGAGAAGAAGATGAAGGTGATGAAGGAGAAGATGTCCCAATGGATACTGAAGCAGAGGCAGCAGGGCCTGCATCAACCTCAACACCCAGAAGGAGTGGCAAAAGAGCTAGAGCATCAACTTCTTCAGATACACCTCCAGATGCTTTCCAAATCATTCTGGAAAGACTTGATGGGATCAGAGAAGTCCAGACTGAGCACTCTGAGAGGATGAGAGCCATACAGGACCAGATTGATGTCTAGTCTGCAAAACTTGACAGCTTCACCACTCAGCCTGGACAGTGACCCTTTGGCCATTCCTGTCAAAAAGGGGGAGAAGCTTCTTTCTGTTGATAATGTCATTGATGATTGAGAAGCAGAAAAGCAGCTCTTAAGGGGGAGTAATGTGTTGAGGGGGAGTTGTTAAAATCAGAGACTTTGTTTATATGTTTATGTTTGTTGGGTACTGTTTAGTGTTTTTATGGTTTTGATACACTGTGTTTTGGTGTATAGTTGTTTCTAACTTATCATATACTCTTGGTTTAAACTTTAATATATTTTGATGATGTTATTCAGGATGTTTAGTGGTTTGTACCCATGTGCTTTTGTAAGCTTTTAGGGTTAATGTTTTATGCATAGTTTGTAGGCTTTATGGTTTATACCTTGCTTAGTGCAGCCTTTATGCTATGTTGAAATCAGTACTTTAATCTAAATGTTCTGCATTTTGGTTTATGTACTGTCACTCTTGTGCCCTTGTAGGATTGTTCCTAGATGCATATGCCTTGTGTGATATGCATTGGTTGAGTGTTGAGCATACAAGTGTCTTGCCTTGTGCTTGTTAACTTGTATGTCCTTGTGTTCATTCCAAGTGTGAATGAGTACTGTGATCACTACCTTGTGGTATTCACTTGGTTGATTAAGCCATGGTTTGTTTCTTAATTCCATCTTTGCTTGATCACATATTGCCTGTTTCATATGCATTTATAATTTTCTGCTTACAATGATCATGGTGTATTGTTGTGTTTCAGGAGTATTGTGTTCATATGATTCAAGTGCTTCACAGCTTCTAGAGTTAGGTGTGAGTGAGTTTTGTTCAATTGTTCCCAACTCACATGTTAAGTCTAGAGTCTGTTTTAGGGTTTTGTCACGGAATAGCCAAAGGGGGAGATTGTAAGGTTGAATTTATTCAACCATCTAATTGGCTTTATTCCGTGCCAAATTTGCTTGTAATTCAGCATTTAGTAACCCTGTATTTAGGTGGGTTTGATATAAGGATAGTGAGTGAGATAGAGTGAAGTTTGCTCAAGAGTGTGCAAGAAAACAGAGACTTGCGGCTGGGACTCGCGGGTGACTCGCGGCTACAAGCCGCCAGAAGCAGCACACGTGCCAAGCATGCTGGAAGATGAACAGTCATGCTAGTTGGAGCACTACAGGACAAAACAGGACAACTGGCCATACGGTTATCTTGCGACTGGATCTCACGACTTGGTCAAGCCGCGATGTCAAGCCGCGAGCCACCCCTGTTTTGTAAAACCTGACGTTTCACATTCCTCTCCCACTCCAGTATAAATACCCCTATTACCCACAATTGAAGGAGAGCTTCCAGAGAGAGTTTTGAGAGAGAAACCTTAAAGAAAAACAAGATTGATTCACACACAATCTATACCTTAGAGACTCTTCAAATTCCTCAACTCTCTTCCTCTCCATTGTCAAATCCTTGAGAGGCATTATACCAAACCAGGTTCTCACCATCATCATCAGTGTGAGACTGCTGTTTGGATTTCTGGGAAGCAGTTAGGAAGGAACCAATCTTTATTGGTTGATGCTACGGTCTAGTAGCGGAATCCGGAAAGCTAGAAAAGAAAAAGGTTCGGTGCAACCTCGTTGGAGCAAGAAGCTTGGAGGGCTTAGGTGCACTGGGTAGATTAGGCTTGGAGGGTCTATTGCTGTCCTTGTATCCCAACTGTATTTTCTAGTGGATTGTTTACCGCTTGGAGGGCGGCGGAGAGGTTTTACGCCGAGGGCTTCGGTTTCCTCTTCGATAACACATCGCGTGTTGTCTTTGTGTTTGCATCTTCCTTCCTCTCTATCTTTGCCTTTTCATTATCTGCTGTGGTTTTATTTTGTTATGGCTTAGATAGTTTTTAACCAATTTCATATTATAGCATATGTTAAGTTTCCGCATACTAGTTGTTTGACATATTGCTTGAATTGATTAAGTTGTAATTTGGGGGTCTAAACGTTCAAAGGTGTTTTGTACACGTTTTTGAACTTTCAGTATCACAAATATATTTGACTATTGAATATATGATTATATATATGTATTTCAATAAGATATATTTTTGTTAGAAACTATGATTTCATATATATGATTATGGACAATTGGACTATGAATTGATTTTGATACCCAAACCACTGGGGGTTATTCATTGGTACTCTAATATCCAAACCAATGGGGGTTATTTATTATTTCTCTGATACCCAACCAGTGGGGGTTATTCATTGGTATTCTGATATCCAAACCAATGGGGGTTATTCATTGGTACTCTGATACCCAGCCAATGAGGGTTATTCATTGGTACTCTGATGCCTAGTCACAGGGATATAGCATGACCATAGTCATAAGATTGTTAAGAATATGAATTACGTTTGAACATTTGAACTATTTTGAGTCCTTAAAACTACATATGTGATTTTGAAAATGTTTGAGTATTTGAACTATTTTGAGTAATTAAAACTGCTTATGTATTTTTAGAACCTATTGTAAGTTATAGCTTTTGATATATGAAAGACTGACTACTTTTTGAACCATCTATGATATATTTGTAAGATTAAAGTATGCGATTTATTTGCAACTTATTATTTTAAGACTATGAAACTTCTTTAGTTATTTTTGAAAACCCATAGCATATTATAACTTTTGAAAGCTCATTTTACATCTTATTACTTTACAGATCTATTGCTTGATAGAACTTATTAGGATTTTAGTTACTTATTGAGTTGTCAGCTCACCCTCCTTTTTCCCCTCCAATTTCAGATTATGAAGAATAACAAGTTTTTGGAGTTTTGATATTGTGTTGTGAGCGGGAAAAGAAGTTTAGTGATTTTGAGATTGGATGGTCTTCTAATAGTTTTATATTTATTCGCCAATTGGCATTATGTACATAAGGTTTTGGATTTTGTTCTCATTTAAATTATTGGAGATCTATTCATAAAGAAATTGTTGAGGTATTTTGGATTTAATTGATTTAATTTTTGAGGATAAATTTTAGTTGCTAAGAAGGCCTTGCACACTTGTAAAGGGCTTACTTTATAAGCGTGCGGCGGTTGTCACGTGCCTATCTTTATTGTTGAGTTCGGGCCATGACAGCACTAATAATGAGAATACTTCTCAATCAATTAATGTCTTTATAATAAACTTGCTACCAAGGAATTATAGACATGGATTGGGTTGTCGTTGCATATATTATTTTATGGTTTTATTAAGGTTCCATATTATATGCTTATATGCTAAATTGATAATGTCCATTTACTTATTATATTCATGTATATTGTTTTCAGATTTGATCATGGCATCTTTTAGCCTAGTTGTTACTATTCTTAATCAAAACAAACTGATTGGATCCAATTATGTTGACTGGAAAAGGAATTCAGACATTGTTCTCACAACTGAAGAGCACAAATATGTGCTTACTCAACCATGTCCTAGCTATCCTTCATTAGATGCTCCACCTGAGGAAAAACAACGATATGATTGTTGGCAGAAATCTAATGAAATGGCCAAGTGCTACATCCTTGCATCTATCTCAAATGTTCTACAGCATCAAATACAGGATGTAGAACAAGCTTCAGACATTATGCTAAGTCTGAAGGAGATGTTTGGTCAGCAAGGCCGTTCTGCAAGGCAAGAAACCATGAGGCAAATTTATAATACCAAAATGACTGAAGGCAATTCAGTTAGGTAGCATTGTCTTACTATGATCTCTAATATGAATACATTGGAAGTTTTAGGTGCCGATATTAATAGAGAATCCCAAGTGGATATGATACTCCAGTCACTACCAGAATCATTCAAGGAATTTAGACTTGATTATAATATGAACAAAAAGATTTATTCATTGTTTGAATTAATGAATGAGTTGGTAGCGGCAGAAGGCATTCTTGGTACTTCTAGTAGTTCGCGGGTAAGGCCTTCCCGCAAGACACTCTCGAAACATTCTGTTTTTCCAAACTATGCTATCTGATACACACTTTCTATACCCACACTATATATACCCACAAAAGTTTAGGAGTGCTTCAGAGAGAAAACCCTAGCCACAAACCTTAAGAGTTAGAGATTGTTATACTCACAATCCTCTACACAATTGCTTATGGATTTTCCTAAAGTCCTACCTCTCCATTTCCTTACCATTGAGAGGTTGATAGCCCAAACACTTACCACACCCTTTCAGAGTGTTTAGTGAGGTTTTGGTGCTGCTGGGAAGCATTGGAAGAAGCCAAGGATGGCAAATGCAACATGGACCTTGTTGCGGGATCCGGAGAGCTAGACAAGACATAGTTCCGAGAAGCCTTGTTGGAGTAGGAGCTTGGAGGGCTTAGGTACATCGGGTAGATTAGGCTTGGAAGGTCTCTTGCTAACCTATGTATCCCAACTAATTGTCTAGTGGATCGATTACCACTTAAAGGGCGGCAGAGAGGTTTTTCACCGAGTTGTTCAGTTTCCTTTTCGATAACACATTGGCGTGTTATCTTGTGTTTGCATTCTTCTTCCCTACTCTTTTACCTTTCATTTTACTACTGTGTTATAATGATTATGGGTTAGAGTAGCTTGTTTGTTTATCTGTTCGCATTTACTCTATTCCGCACTTAGTATTAAGTTAGAGTAAAATCAATCGAGCCGTATCTTTAATTTGGGGATCTAAATAACTCTTGTGTTTTCAAACATTTTGAGCATTCAATTGCTATCAAAACAGGTACACTCGTTGTGGTTTAATTACCTAAGTGTGATCCTTGACCCTTTGTGATGGATGCCCCACCATTCTTTGATGAGGGCAATTATGCCTTTTGGAATGTCCGAATGAGGGCTTTCTTGTGTGCTATGGATGAGTCTGTATGGGATTCCATTGAGAATGGATATGTTAAACCCACAACAGCCAAGTCCAAATGGGACAAGGCAGCTCTTGCATTAGCTAATGCGAATAGTAAGGCCATTAATGCTATATTATGTGGTGTGTCCCCTAATGAGTTTCAGAGGATATCGCACGTGGAGAAAACCAAGGAAGCTTGGACGATTCTTGAGACTACCTATGAGGGTACCAAGAAAGTCAAGGACATGTAGCTCTAGATGCTTACCACCAGATTTGAAGATGTTAGGACATATGTGTTTCACATGTTAAGAACATATGTCATGATTTTATGTAATTGGCTTATCCTTTGACAAAACGCATTTTACTTGTATTTAGATAGATTTAGGATGTCTTTAAATACTTCAATAAACCTTGTTTTAAGATCAAGTATTGAAGCCTTCAAGTCTGTTCAAGAAAACAAGTTTAGAGTGCAAAATCATTAAAGCTCAATAGCTGGCTTAACAGTTGCATCTATCGAGCTTAAGGAAGTTGTTCTACATTCGGTGTGCTTGACACCTGCTCGATAGTTGCTCGACACCTGCTGTCTGTCGAGATTTAAGATTCTCAGAATTCCAATCTAATTTTCTTGGCATCCGTGAATGTGTCTTTGGGCTTCCTTTTCTCCTAACCCTAAACATATAAAAGGATCAGTTTAAGGGCCGTCAAAGAGTTCACAAGTTGCACAAGTTTTGAGAAAACTCTGTTCAAGCAAATTGTGATCGGAGACGAAGTTCTTATCCTAGTTCATCTCTTTCTCTTGAAGAAGTTGCTGTGTATGTGCACCGTAGGGTTTTGTGACGAAGCATCTTCTTGATCTTCATCGTGTGGATGAATTAAGGAACTTTGCAACCAACAACCTTCTTAGTTGGTGATTGAAGTCGTGTACTGGGATCCGCGCAATTGATTAGTCACATATAGGGAGTCGTGCATCTGAAAGGGGAACTATCACTACAGAACAAGTCCAATTCGATATTGAGGTAAGGGTTCAACTGTAGGTTGGTAAGGTACTTGGATTCCTATACTTGTAACCGCTTTTTGTGATAATAGTGGAATTTCGGGAGTGGTGACTTGAAAATCACCCGGTGGGGTTTTTGCCGTTATGTTTTCCCCATTCGTAAACAAATCACCATGTTATTTATTTTCTGCTACATATTTAGTTTATTGGTGATTTGTTTATGCTACCACACGTTTGCATGATAAATTGATTCATTAATAACTTGGCTAATTAATTAATTTCTATCATAAGGGGTTATTCAGTTTGTGGCCTATCAAGTGGTATCAGAGTAGGCACATTCTAATTAGGGTTTAATCTTTGCTGTGTTGATCCATTGACCCCTGTTTGTCATGGATAGAGGACAGTGCAGCGAGTTACAAATGTGCTTCAAGTCCCTAGGATAGAGTTTCCTGACTATCCTAGTTGTGAGCGTTTGAGGACTGCGTCCAGGGATGAGCTCATGTCTGCTTTCTGCGAGCGCCCTTCTGCTTGGGGTGAGCATCTTTTTACACCATGTCAACCTTTTGCTAAAGGTCCTAGATTCATGAACATGGTGATGACTTTTGTTTTGCATCCCCTCTCTCACTATAACTCCATCACAGAGTCTCGTGCTCGATTTTTGTTGTCTCTTCTTAAGCATCTTACCATAGACTTTTCTTCTCATTTCATTCTGTCTATTATAGATGTTCATCTAGATTCGGCATCCCGTGATAAACTCATCTTTCCTTCCGCTATCACGAGGATCTTACGCCATTTTTCTGTTCTTTTTCCCTCTTTCGACCATTTTACCATCATGTGTGCCATAGATTACGCTACCGTTAAATGTAGCGAGACCTAACTTCGGTCGCGGCAGTCAGATTCAGCAGCTCCTTCCTCTCGTTCAGCTCCATCCCGTTCAGCTCCATCCACATCAGCTCCTCCTTCTTCTTTAGGCGATGCGTCTTTAGGAGACATCATGGAGCAGCTGCAGCACATGGATGCTCGCCTAGATACACTCTCTACGGAGTTGTATCAGGTGAACGTTCGTGTCGGTTGTATTGCACGACGACAGGCATCCATGGGTGGTTTTGCTCCTGAGGTTACTCCTTCACCACCTTCTCTCGTGGCTTTTGAGTCTGAGGATGAGGATGATGATGATGGTGATGACGATAATGCTTCGAATGACGCTGATGGAGATGCTAGCTCTACTGATGAGATGTCTACTTGACACTCTTACCCTTTGTCAATTGTAACAAAAAGGGGAAGTAGTTTTGGAATGAGAGTAGTCTATCATAGGGGGAGAGTTAGTATTGGACCATTTTGTTAGGGGGAGTATTGATACATTTTGAGGGATGTAGTGAGGATAGTATGTATCTTTTCTTTTCTTTCTTTTTAGATACATTACTCTTGTACATGAGGTCTTGTGACCATTTATAGACATACATTGTACTTATCTCTCTCTTTATATTGATGTATGTTTTTCTTTCACCTACCCCTTCATGTGTTATTTCTTTTCTTCCTTTATACACATGTTTCTTATACTTGTATGCAATCTATTATTTCTGTTTCACACAAAGATGCCTTGATGAGTTTTGTTTAAAGTATTTCAGAAATATAGGATGTCAAAGTCTACTTGCCATAATCTCTCTTCTTGCAAAGTTTTTCAAGAGTTTGTGTTAGGATAGATTTTATTGTATTCAACAAGTGAATATGAGTTGAGTGATTTATGACTTCTCTCATATGTTCATTTGTTTATTGTGGTTTTATCACAGATTGCCAAAGAGGGAGATTGTTAGGACATATGTGTTTCACTTGTTAAGAACATATGTCACGATTTTATGTAATTGGCTTATCCTTTGATAAAATGCACTTTACTTGTATTTGGGTAGATTTAGGATGTCTTTAAATACTTCAAGAAACCTTGTTTCAAGATCAAGTATTGAAGCCTTTAAGTTTGTTCAATAAAACGAGTTTAGAGTGCAAAATCATTAAAGCTCGACAGCTGGCTCAACAGCTGCATCTACCGAGCTTAAGGAAGCTGTTCTACATTTGGTGTGCTTGACAGCTGCTCAACACCTGCTATCTGTTGAGATTTAAGATTCTCAAAATTCCAATCTGATTTTGTTGGGATCCGTAAATGTGTCTTTGGGCTTTCTTTTCTCCTAACCCTAGACATATAAAAGGATCAGTTTAAGGGCCGTCAAAGAGTTCACAAGTTGCACAAGTTTTGAGCAAACTCTGTTCAAGAAAATTGTGACCGAAGACGAAGTTCTTGCCATAGTTCATCTCTTTCTCTTGAAGAAGTTGCTATGCATGTGCACCGTAGGGTTTTGTGACCAAACATCTTCTTGATCTTCATCGTATAGATGAACTGAAGAACTTTGCAACTAACAACCTTCTTAGTTGGTGATTGAAGTCGTGTACTGGGATCCACGCAATTAGTTAGTCATGTACAAGGAGTCATGCATCTGAAAGGGGAACTGTCACTACAGAACAAGTCCAATTGGGTATTGGGGTAAGGGTTCAATTATAGGTTGGTAAGGTACTTGGATTCCTTTACTTGTAACCACTTGTTGTGATAATAGTGGAGTTTCAGGAGTGGTGACCTGAAAATCACTCGGTGGGGTTTTTGCCATTAGGTTTTCTCCATTCGTAAACAAATCACCATGTTATTTATTTTCCACTGCATATTTAGTTTATTGGTGATTTGTTTGTGCTACCACACGTTTGCATGATAAATTGATTAATTAATAACTTGGCTAATTAATTAATTAATTTCTATCATAAGGGGTCATTCAGTTTGTGGCCTATTAGAAGAGCTTAAGATGGGAGATGATGAGGCGTTCGATTCTTTCTATGGAAAGCTCAATGAAATCATAATTGCTAAGCTTAATCTCGAAGAGAAGATTGAAGATTCTAAGGTAGTGAGAAAGATTTTGAGGTCTTTACCTGAGAGTTTCCAAGCAAAAGTCACAACTATAAAAGAGAGTAAAGACTTAGATGAGATAAAAATCCAAGATCTAATTGGATCTCTCCAAACATATGAGCTGGGACTGTCTTCTCATAAATCAAGCAAATCTCTTGCTCTTAAAACCATCACCAAGAGAATGGACAACTCCTCCAAAAAGGATGATGTGGAGAAGGAAGTAGCATTCCTTGCAAAGAACTTCCAAAAATTTCTGAAGATGAAAAACAGTGGGAAGCCTTTCAGCAAAGGAAAGTTTTCATCCTCCAAGGGTGATAGGAAAGAGTTTAAGAAGAAAGATGGGAAGGAGTTTCAATCCCCTCAAGGAATTGTGTGTTATGAATGCAATGGCCATGGGCATCTTAAAAAGGAGTGTCCTAACTACCTGAGAGGGAAGGGTAAAGTGTTTACCACTACCCTTGTGATTCTGACAGCTCAAACTCAGACACTGAAGGAGAATGTGATAGTGAAGGGAATTATAAGGCTTTTATGGCTATTGCCTCAGTTGAGTCAAAAGATGATTTGAGCAATTTGGTTGATGAACTTCGTAATATTTCTGAGGATGAGGAAATTGAAGAATCCGAAGATGAAGATGTATGCCAAATGAAGGGGAGAACAACCTTCAAGAAGCCTACGATTCTCTGCCAGAAGATTGTGGCAAATACGCCAAAGTTGCTAACCTTGTTGTGAAAAAGATGAAAAAGGTTGAAGAAGAACATAAGGCTATACTTATGCAACTTAAGGAATCAATGTGTGAAGAAGAAAGAATCAAAGGAGAGTTGGTTGCAGCTTATTCTAAGATGAAGTTTCTTGAACTTGAAATCATTCAAGCAAATGTCAAGGTTGAGCGCATCTCCACCAAGAAACTTGACAATGTGCTATCTTCTCAAAAATCTTCACATGATAAGACCGATTTGGGTTATACCAGAGAAAGAAATTCTAGCAGTAAACCCAAGAAGGAAATACGGTTTGTATTAGCCAAGAATGATGAGAAACTTAAAGACGTGAAGCCTGAAATTAAGACCCCTGTTGTAGTTAAGAGGACCGTTAGTGCAAAACCAAAGGAAAAAAGGGAAGTCATTACCCAAAAATCAAAGGGGGCCTCAAGTAAAGCACTTATGTCATCATTGTGGTGCACAAGGTCACACAAGGCCGAATTGTTTCAAGCTTCATGCACTCAAAAAGGCTGATTCAATGCGTGGTTAAGAAACTTCAAGGAGAAGACCAAGGGGAGCATAAGCTAAGGGAAATAGTGAAGGACATCTCATTGGCGATGTGATGGAAATGTTGAAAAACATATCCCTATGCTTTGCTAGCTTCACTCCGAGGTTTGAAAGTTATGTTGGTCGTACCCCGCCATCTAAGGCTCTCACCCAAAACACTCGTAAAGTATGGGCGCAGAAGGGTACTTATGCATGATCTCTTCCTATGTCCATGCATTAATGTTTAGGGTCATAGGTTCATGCATCATGTCATGCATTGCTTCAGGTTTATAGCATGTTTCTTTTACAAGTTTTTGTTTTATACTTGTTTTTGTTGATCTTACTTTACTTGTTCTGTTTTTTAGTGTATTCAAAAATTCAAAAACCCATAAAAATTGAAAAATCTTCAAAAAGTTTGATCTCTTGTGTTGTGTATATCACATGTGAGTTTGGCCTAGTACCTTCGTACTAATGGCGTAATGCATTTACGAGCTTAGCTTGCTATGTATGTCCATATATTTTTGTGTGAAAAATCTTGAAAACTATGGGTGATTGTTGTAAATAGATCTTCAAGCTTGTCATGAATGATTGGTCAATAGTCTTGATAGTCTTGATACTTGCATAGACTTGTGCCTATATATCTTCCCACCTTTATTTTTTTTTTTCTGTTTTTGCAATAGAGCTCATCAAATGTAAATCTCAAAATGAAAAAGAGATTATGAGTTGCAAAAGCTTGTCGCACATACTAGTATTTGACTAGGAAAAAGGGAAAGCGACTTTTTTATTGAAATGTATGGTGCTCAAAAAGTCAAAGGCTAACTCTCAATATGGTGCTCAAAAAGCCAAAGGCTAACTCTCAATGTTAAAATATCAAAAATTTCAAGCACCGATCTCAAAAAGAGATGTATTATCCAAAAAGAATCAAATGTTATGATTTATGCAGAAGCCAAATGAAAAGCTTCTAAGTTTTGTAATCATTCTCTTGTGGGAGGTCATATATGTTCATTTCTATAATTGAGATAGTCCACTTGACTTAGTACCAGTTGTGTATGACTTGATTGAATTGATCATTGAAGCGTCACTCTAGTCTAAGGACTATTCCACATTTGATACTCACCCACAACACACAAGATTTTGATTCAATTAATGCTTATCTCATTTGAGTGATTGTATATGTTCAAATGTGATGTGTATGCTCAATCACATGTCGATCAAACCCAAAAAGATTTTTGAGTGTTTTATATGTTTTTGAAAGTGATTTTATACTTTCGTTCTTTTAGTTTTTGTTCAAAATGCATTTTTGTGTTTTTCTTCAAAACTGGTTCAGAAGTTGTTTCGCGAGAAGCTCGTGACTTAAAGCTTCCTGCGAAATGTGCTTAAGGGAAATTAAAAAGTCACATTTCCATACAGAGAGTCTCGCTATTGCCTCGTGAGTATTTCGCGACTAAACTCTTCTCGCAAAATGTTTTTAGGCAAAAACTGTAAAATTTTCAATTTCATATCGAGGCTATCACAACTATCTTGCGACTATTTCACAACTAAAAGCTTCTCACGAAAGCTTCAGTGTGTCTCGCGACTAATATCGCGACTACCTAACCCGCGAAAAATGCGTGTTTTCAGTTTTTATATAGCAGATGTGACAATTTTTCAAACACTTTGATTTTCCCTTGCACTGCCTCTCTCGAACCCCTCTCAGCCCAAAATCAATTTTCACTCAAACCCCATCATTTTCAAGCAAAAATCTCTGCAAAATCACTTCAAAGTATGTTTTCCTAAATATTGTTTTCACTTTTGTCTTAGATTATGCAGATTTTAGCTTAGGATTTTGAAAATTGGGGATTTTCGTAAACTGGGTTGGGGTTCTTATTTTTTTGCAAATTTATTCGAAATTTTGATTGGGCTAAGTCCCATTTGCTGTGTTTGTATCTTTGTTGACCCCATGAGGCATTCTAAACATGTAGTAACGCAGATTCATCATGTTCATGCATTTTTTATAGGTATTGTGTACTGTTGCATGTTAGGTGTTTAACAGAATGTCCTAGTGACATTCTTGTGTTGAATTGGACTCAAGTGAGTCCCTTTGCTTGGGCTTACTCCTGTTTGCCCATGTTTAACATGTTTTGGTCAATGAATGTGTGTTCTACACACTTTGCCCAAGTTGTGCCTCAATGCCATGCCATGCACACACTATGCATCCTCTAGGCACACCCCATGCACCTCCTGCTGCACTCTCTTGCATCAGCACATGCACATCACAAACACACATATGCACAGTCATGTTCTTCATGCATTATCCTTATGTTTACATGTTTTAACTTTTATAGCATTCTATTTTAAGTCTGTTTGCTCTATTTTAAGTTTGTTTATACTCTATTTTAAGTTGTTTTACTTCTATTTTGGAACTAACTTGAATCTAATCAAGTTTTGCATTCTATTTTTGTGTTTGCGCACTTTTTTTTTTCTTGTGTAAATGTGCAGATGTCTCCATTTAAAAGATCAATTGTGAAAGGAGGCAGCAGCAACAGGAAAGATCAACTATTGATGACCCTTCACCGAGGTCAAAGAGGACACATTTTTCAATAGGAGTGTATGACCCTAACTTGTTCAGATCTTATGCTGCATTTTAGAACTATACAAACTACTTTCGAGATGCTCCATTGCTAGTTGAAACGGCCGTTGATCAGCTATCTCTCCTAGACACCAATATTCCCATATGGTTTACCACCAAGGATTGGAACTTTCTTCTCTCAAATCTTGAGGATGCATACGAAAACTTGGTGAAATAATTTTAAGCCAATGCCATTGTTGAAGGAGAGGAAATTAAGTGCTAGGTGAGAGGAAAGTGGTTCTCAGTTACACGTGTCTACTTGGCCGATATTACACACATCAACAGGCCAATATTACCTATCCCACCGATATATGATGAACTGAATCCAGATAAGGAGGTTCTTCAGGAAGCCGTAAGAGCTAATTTGGAATTCTCCTCCAATGGGAAGCCAATAAGTGTGGCATCTCTTTCTCCTAAATTAAGGCTACTCATAATGATCATGTTTAGCAACCTCTATCCTCTATCTAGCACTGGTTACATGAATCTCAGTTGAGCATTATTCTTGGATGATCTGATCACAGACGTGGAGATTGATGTGTGTTCTCATATTTTCCAAATTGTGGCAAAAATGGTTGACCAGACTACTTCAAGGAATTGTATTCCATTCTGTCGCCTTATCTCAAGGATTTTGAAGCTCAAAGGTGTGCATCCCTCGGAAGATAGGCGCCCATATCCAAGGCCAAGTCCAATTAATATCCGTACTCTCCATGCAAGCATGAGTCATACCAAGAAGAATACCAAGCAAGAAAATCATGCCACTCAAGGAAGCTAAAGCTCTACCTCCCATGTTTATGATGAATAGCTAGACAAGATCATGGCTACTCTCCAAGAGATCACTACCAAAATATCCAGACTAGCTACCATCATGCACTCCCAACACATTCGTTTCGATACGAAGTTCACATCTCTCCAGACTCAAATGGACCAAATTCAGAGGAAGCTAAAGGAACATGAAGACTAGCTATTCCATGACAAAAAAGAGGGAGATGGTGTCGTTGATAGGGGGAGGAGAAGCTAGTAACTACGGTTTGGTTTATTTTTTTTACTACTTTCATTTAAAGCTTTAGTACTCTGATTTTAATTTCAGTTTATATTTAGTAGTTGTGTTTATCTCAATGCTTTGTAGCATTTTTTGTTTTTTTTATTTTTTATTTTTAAGATATTGCTAATATGTCTTAAGTACCTCACACTTGTACCCTAGTAGAATCTTGTATCCTAAATGCATATATTTCGTGTATTTTGCATTGGTTGTGTATTGGACATGAAATTGATCATTGTGGTTGGTCTTCATTGCATTGCATGTCCGGATGAGCATTTACTAGTTAAATGTTCATTGTAGTCATTCTTTAATGACTGTTCTTGTATGATCAAGATATGCTTACATGTTTTATAGTGTTTACAAACTTGATCGCATTTTACTTGCTCATGTACGTACCATGTATTCAACTTGTTATAAGCTTAATAAAAGTTTTGTTTGTGTGCAAGTGTTGTAGGTTACAAGTATATACGTGCAAGTGCTTCACAGCTTCTAGATTACGTGTGAGTGAGTTTTGCCACTGTTCCTAAACTCACGTTTAAGTCTAGAGTCTGTTTTAGGGGTTTTGTCATGGAATACCCGAAGTGGGAGACTGTAAAGTTGTAATTTACATATATATTCTTTGTTAGCTTTAATTCCGTGCCAAATTTGATTATAATTTTATTCAATATTTTGTACCTTGTATTTATTGTGGGATTTAATTGTAAGGATTGTGTGATAGAGAGAGAATGTGTGAAGACTCAATTAATTGAAGACAGAAGAGTTTTCGCGGGTAGCTCAAGACTAAGCATCCCGCGAAATGATGCATGGCCTTGCACATGACTAGAATGTGAAGAGTCAGGACAGATGGAGACAACTATGTTTTGCGAGTAGTTCGTGGGTAAGGCCTTCCCGCGAGACACTCGCGAAACATTCTGTTTTGCCAAACTGTGCTATCTGATACACACTTTCTGTACCCACACTATATATACCCACAATACCCACAAAAGTTAAGGAGTGCTTTAGAGAGAAAACCCTAACCACAAACCTTGAGAGTTAGAGATTGTTATATCCACAATCCTCTACACAATTGCTTGTGGATATTCCTCAACTCCTGTCTTTCCATTTCCATACCATTGAGAGGTTGATCGCCCAAACACTTACCACACCCTTTCAGAGTGTTCAGTGAGGTTTTGGTGCTGTTGGAAAGCATTCGAAGAAGCTAAGGATGGTAGATGCAACATGGAGCTTGTTGCGAGATCCAGAGAGCTAGACAAGACATGGTTCCGAGAAGCTTTGTTGGAATAGGAGCTTGGAAGGCTTAGGTACATAAGGTAGATTAGGCTTAAAGGGTCTCTTGCTAACCCATGTATCCCAACTGATTGTCTAGTGGATCGATTACTGCTTGGAGGATGGCGAAGAGGTTTTTCGTCGAGTTCTGAGGTTTCCTCTTCGATAACACATTGGCATGTTATCTTGTGTTTGCATTCTTCTTCCCTACTCTTTTACCTTTCATTTTACTGCTATGTTATAATGTTTTTGGGTTAAAGTAGCTTGTTTGTTTATCCGCTTGCATTTACTCTACTCTGCACTTAGTATTAAGTTAGAGTAAAATCAATCAAGCCGTCTCTTTAATTTGGGGGTCTAAATAGCTCTTATGTTTTCACAGATTGTCGAGCATTTAGATAATGACTCTCATGTAAAATCATTAAAGAGAAAGTTTCCTTCTACTAGTGATGCATATCTTTGGCACTTGCATTTGGGTCATATTAATTCAAACAAAATTCAAAAACTAATCAAAGATGGACTCTTAGAGCCCATGGACTTTGATGAATTTCCAGTTTGTGAATCTTGTTTGGAGGGAAAAGTGAACAAACGACCTTTTAATGTAAAAGGTAGAAGAGCCCAAGCGTTGCTTGAATTAGTTCATACAGATGTATGTGGTCCTATGTCAACCGAAGCAAAAGGAGGTTATGAGTATTTCATCAGTTTTACCGATGATTACTCAAGATATAGTTATGTGTACCTAATGAGACGGAAGTCCGAAGCCATTGAAAAGTTCAAAGAGTTTAGGGCTGAAGTTGAAAATCAATTAGGAAAACGCATAAAAGCCATTTGATCTAATCGAGGTGGTGAATACCTTCTTGGGGATTTCAAGGATTTCTTAACTCAAAATGGGATTGTATCCCAATTGACTGCACTTGGAACTCCCCAACAGAATGGTGTAGCAGAAAGAAGGAATATGACTCTTATGGAAATGGTTAGGTCCATGATGAGTTACTCAACTTTACCAGTTTCCTTTTGGGGATATGCATTAAAAACTGCAGTGCATATTTTGAATTTAGTTACATCAAAATCTGTTCCCAACACACCTAAGAAATTGTGGAGTGGGCATAAGCCTAGTATGAAATATCTCCACATTTGGGAATGTCCAACATATGTGTTGAAAAGGATGTCTAATAAGTTCGAAGCTAAAACCGAAGTATGCATGTTTTTAGGGTATTCAAAGGAAACAAAGGGTTATTTATTCTATAATGATAGGCCACAAACTGAATGACTCCTTGTGATAGAAATTAATTAATGGGATAATTACACATAACCCACCTGTGGTTAGGGAGAAAATCACGTTGCCTACCCGTGGTTTGAAAAGTGTCACTTAACCCACTTGAGGTATGTTCTGTTTGTTTTCCATAACCTACCTCTATTAAAATCAAGGGTAAATAGATATTTTTGCTCCTATTTTATATCTCTCTCCTCCCAAAACAAAAAAAAAAAGACACTAAAACAAGAGAAAATAAGATCAAAAGATGCTATTTGTAAGAATTTAGAAACTTGTCTCAAGAACTCCAATAAATCACAAACTATATTTTTGTAACACACTCAAAAGAAAATAACACAAGGAAAATTTTACTTATCACGTTAACTTATTTTCTTTTCAATACATTAATTTATTCCTCACGCAGACACACAAACAAAGAGAAAGAGAAAGAGAGAGAATATCACAGTGAGACACGAAAGGAGAGAACCCAACCCCAGAGCTTGAAATCGACCTCACCAACCTCACTCTATTGTACGGTCTTTCATTCTCCGAGAAGACACAAAAATTTATTCCTCACGCTCTTTTTGCCCTTCTCTCTCTCTATTATGTCCATGTCTCTCACCATTCAAAAGTTTGATCGATGGTTTTATCATGTAGGTTGTGGGTCTTGGGTTTGATCGATGTTTCTGGGTTTTGAAGATTGGTCTTGGGTCATGGTGTTTGATTGGCAGTGGTGGCTGGTGATTCAGCAGTGGGTTTGGCAGCGGTAATGGGTGTGGATCTTGGTGGTTGTTTGTGGTTCTGTGGGTTGGAAATTTGGTTGGAATTTTTGGGTTTGTGATGTGTTAATGCTGTAGTGGTGGTGGCAGGTGATTTGTGGGTGGTTGTGGTTCGATGGTGGTGGCTGGTGTTGTGGTGTTTTGTTTTTTTGTTTTTGTTTTTTGATTCTATAGTGTTTCAGTGGTAGTGGTGGTGATGGCTTTGTTGGGTTCTTCATGTTCTTCATGTTCAAAATTTGTGTGAAGGGAGGGACAGACAAATTCCAATTTTTGATTTTGTTCATTTTGCATTTTTGTTCTATTTTTTGTTTTGGGAGGAGAGAGATATAAAATGTGAGCAAAAATATCTATTTACCTCTAATTTTAACAGAGGTGGGTTACGGAAAACAAATGGAACATACCTCAGGTGGGTTAAGTGACACTTTTCAAACCACGGGTAGGCAACGTGATTTTCGCCCAAACCACAAGTGGGTTATGTGTAATTATCCCTTAATTAATTAATTAGCCAAGTTATTAATTAATCAATTTATCATGCTAACGCGTGGTAGTACAAAAAAAATCACAAATAAACTAAATATGCAGTGAAAGATAAATAACACAGTGATTTATTTACAAATGGGGAAAACCTAATGGCAAAAACCCCATCGGGTGATTTTCAGGTCACCACTCCCGAAACTCCACTATTATCACAACAAGCGGTTACAAGTAAAGGAATCCAAGTACCTTACCAACCTACAGTTGAACCTTTACCCCAACAGCCAATTGGACTTGTTCTATAGTGATAGTTCCCTTTTCTGATGCACGACTCCCAAGTACGTGACTAACCAATTTGATGTGCGAATCCCAGTACGCAGCTTACTCCTTTGCATGAATCTCAGTACGTGACTAACTCCACGGCAACCCTTTGATTGTTGTAGTTGATTTGCAGCAGCTTTACATAGGAACACCAATAAGATCTTCAATGTTGGTGCAAGAGACTTTGCTTGGTTACAAAACATGAAGCTCTCTAGGATTAGGTTTTTCTTTTTCCACCTCCTTTAAATAGGAGTTTAATGGGTTCTACTATTTCAAATAGGTTTACACAAACCTTGGGCTTTCCTAGTTCTATAAAGATTATACAAACCCATAAACAAATAGCCTTTTAGAATAAAACATTTCTGGCTATAATCTGAAAACCCATAAGCTCGATCGATCGATACATCTATCAAGCTTTAATGAATCTTGATAGATCGAGCTTCTGTCAAGGAGGTATTGAGACCTGCAGATTTGCACTTTTCTTGAGCAGTTCTTGAGTAGTCTTCATATCTTCAATTTAACCACTTGTAATGATCATCTTGAACCTACTTAGATTTATCCAAATACAAGTAAAGTGTGTTTTGTCAATGGATATGCCAATTACATAGAAATATGTCCCTAACATATAATCTTAAAGATAACAAAGTGTTTTTTAGCACACATGCCAAATTTTTGGAAGATGATTATGTGAATAATTTTAATCCTAGAAATAAAGTTGTTTTGGCTGAAATGAATGAACCTGTAAACGAACACCCAATGGATGAAACTAGGGATGATGTGGCTGTATTGGATACACCACAAGATACTACTCATAAGATGACTAGTACACAGGTGCCTCGTCGTAGTGGGAGAATTGTTCAGCCTCCTATAAGATTTATAGGTTTGGGAGAAACTTATGAAACTATCTCAGAAGAGGCTGAATCAGATCCCTACACTTATGAAGAGGCAATGAATGATATAGATGCACATCATTGGGTTAAAGTTATGAAATCTGAATTAGATTCTATGTATTCCAATCAAGTTTGGGATCTTGTAAAGGCATCTAGCAATATTAAACCTACTGGTTGCAAATGGGTTTACAAGAGAAAGAGAGGGATAGATGGAAAGGTTGAAACCTTTAAAGCAAGGCAAGTGGCGAAAGGGTATACACAAAAAGAAGGTATTGATTATTAAGAAACCTTTTCACCAGTAGCAATGCTTAAATCTATCAGAATTCTCTTATCCATTGCCGCTCATTATGATTATGAGATTTGGCAAATGGATGTCAAGACTGCATTTCTTAATGGCAATCTTGAAGAAGAAATCTATATGATGCAACCAAAAGGTTTCATAGCAAAGAACCAAGAGCATATGGTATGTAAGTTAAAAAGGTCCATTTATGGACTTAAGCAAGCATCTAGGTCATGGAACATTAGATTTGATCAAGCAATCAAATCATTTGGTTTTGAACAAAATCTTGATGAACCATGTGTGTATAAAAGACATCAAGACAAAGTAGTAATGTTCTTAGTGCTTTATGTTGATGATATTCTACTCATTGGAAATGATGTAGGGGTAATGTCATTAGTAAAGGTTTGGTTGTCAAGCCAATTTTATATGAAGGACTTGAGTGAGGCTAACTTTATTCTAGGGATCAAGCTATGGCAAGATCACAAGAATAAGATGTTAGGCTTATCACAAGCTGGATATATAAATAAGGTTCTAGAACGGTTTAGCATGCAAAACTTCAAGAAAAGATTACTTCCTTTCAGACATGGAGTTCCTCTGTTTGATGACCAAAGGCCTAAGACTCAAGAGGAAGAAAATATAATGAGACAAGTTGCTTATGCTTCTGCTATAGGAAGTCTCATGTATGCCATGCTTTGTACTAGACTAGATATTTGTTATTCAATTGGCATGGTCAGTCGGTATCAATCAAATCCAGGACCAAAACATTGGTAAGCTGTAAAGCATATTCTCAAGTATCTACGGAGAACGAGAGATTATATGCTTGTTTACGGGTGTGAGGATTTGATTCCCATTGGCTATACAGATTCAGACTTTCAATCGGATCTAAATTTCAAAAAATCCACTTCAGGATGTGTATTCACCTTGGGAGGTGGAGCCATAAGTTGGAGGAGTACTAAGTAATCTTGTATTGCTGACTCCACCATGGAAGCTGAGTATGTTGCTGCTTGTGAAGTAGCAAAAGAAGTTGTATGGCTCAAGAAATTCCTTTCTGACCTTGGTGTAGTGAGAATGGAGCAAGTTCTTATTACTTTGTTTTGTGACAATAGTGGAGTGGTTGCACAATCCAAAGAATGGTAACATGAATATTCAGACATTATCATATAGTCCATAAGATTCATAGTATGTGATTTTGTATTGTTGACTCCACGTGATACCCGAATGAAAAATGAGCTTATCACAGGTCGCCATATTCTTATAGACATCTATAAGGGATACTATGAAGTGAGAGGGAAAATCTATGGTATACAGCTTAATGGGGGATAACAAAAATCGAGCACGAGGCTTAGTAATGGAGTTATAGTGAAAAAAGGGATAAAGAACAAATGTCATCACCATGTTAAGGAACCTTGGACATTTTGCAAAGCCTGAGCAAAGGGGCGTTTTGACGGTCACCCCAAGATGAAGGTGTCTCATAGAAAAGAGATGAGAGTTTGTCTTTGGACACAGTCCTAAGACTATCATAGCTAAGGTAGTCAGGATGTGCTACCCTCGGTATATGTAGCACTTCAGATATAAGATCTGGAGTGACTACAAAGCACATACCTCAAACTCGAGTGTTAAACTGAGGTACCGAATAATCAAATCTGTGCATGTTAGAGTAAAACTCTTGTATGACCACAAAGGGACAAGTGACCGAGATGCCACAAATTGACCTCCAACCCCTACTGTAGATGACAGTGGAAAGGTTAGTGAAAAGTCCGATAGGATGACTTGGCATTCCGAATGAATGCCGCGTCTTGAAAAGTTCTCCGAGAAGTTCGTACGGGCCTTCTCATCACAGAACCAAATGTGAGAGGGGGTAGAATCAGAAGTAGATGCCCTAGAACGAAGAGGGTTCCGAGACGGAGCAGACTTATGTTTAGGTGTCATAGAGCAACTAACCAAAAGAAAGAAAGAGAGAGATAAGCAGAAAAGCACCAACACAAATTAGAATTAATGAGATAGAAAAAAAGGTACGTATGCATGAAAAATGCATGAGCGTGTAACATGCAACAATAAAAACATCATGGGCTCAACCCAATCCAATCCAACCAGAACACATCATTTCAATATAGTAAACACACATCTAAAATGCAAATCATTGTTAAAATGCAAATATGATGCAATGCATGAACATTTAAGATCATTTAAACGAAACCCATCCCAAAAATATCACAAAAAACTTCATCAAATTTGAAAAACCCAAAAAAATTTCCAAAACCCCAAAAGTTAGATCAAATTGCATGAAATGTATGATAAAAAGATAGAAAAGAGATCATACCAAAGTAAAAATGCAAGGAAAATACATGTTTGTATTGCATACAAAACATATGCAGCGGAATATTAACGGATCTACTTCATTCGCAATTGATAACATGTACTATGTAAGATTTAGAATATAAGAACAAGAGAGTGTACCTTGGTGTGGTGAATTTCAAAACAAAGATTATAAGTACTTGGGAACACTTTTAATCTTCACTCCAATTCCACTTGTACCCAAGAAGTGTGGTCTCTGAATCAATTATATGTGTATGTTTAAGAGAGAATTAGAGAGTGTCCAACACTCACATACAAACCATTTCATGTATCTTCAAAATTCTATATGTTTCTCTCCTTATAACTGATTATCTAATTAAGCTAGCCTTTTGGGCCTTTCCAATTGGGCTTTAGTATGTGGCTTGAAGTGGGACCCAAAGGGAACAAATAAGACTGTAGCTCCAATGGGCCTTAGGCTTTTCTGTCAACTCTTGACAAGTCTAAAGTTACCATTAATTATATTTAATACCACTATATAATTATAATTACACTCTAGGCCTTATTAATAAATTATATCCCAAGACTTTATTGTACATGCAATCCCTTCATAAAATATTTGTAGTAATACAAAGTCATTAATGTAGACTGCCACTTTGTAGATTACTACATCTTAATTCTTGAGTACCCGGTTTAATCTTTTAAGTTATTCATCATATATTTATGAAATCCAATTTCATAAATATATACTTTAACTCTTTACTAAAGTAGTTAGGCCTAACATTCTGAATAACAAACTCATTAAACTTATCTCAAGGGAATATTTTGTATCTCTGTTCAGAGACTATGAATTCCATCTTGAGAATATATGTTCCATCAACACTAAATGTGGCTACCCAACATACTGAGGTTTTGATCGTTACTTTAGATCTCACTCCTGATATATGAAAGCAATCTACACTTCATGATCAGGTCCATTATTCTCTTAAGATTAAGAGTTCATGTAAATAGAAGTCGTGAGATTTATTATTCATTTGACAATCATTAGGAGAATAATAAATCTCATAGCGGTCTAGTTCAATATGTCTTAACTCTTAAAACATATCAACATATCAACTAGAAGTCTCCACTTCCATGATCAAGACAAATCATCTTAGTTGATATGTTATAGTCTTCGCAGATGAAATGCCCAATTTCATAACCGACTACGAACTAAAATTTTTAGTTTACAAAGAACTTGTGATTTATATCTTCTGTGACTTTTCACATAAATCACATACTATGCATCTCATGGACTATATGATAATGTACGAATATTCATGTTAACATTATTTTAGATAATAATTAAACAACTTTATTAATCACAACATTAAGTCATACATAATGTCATACATAATAACATACATAGCATCATACAATAGGATTTAAGTGCACTAATCCTAACAATCTCCCACTTGCCCTAAAGACTATTGTGCACTAATCTAACACTGATTCCCTCCAAATGTGACTCAAAAGTCCTTTTAGGCATGGCTTTGGTAAAGGGATCTGCTAGATTATTTGCACTTACATTCTTTGCTACCACTGCATCTCCACAAGCAATAATGTCTCGAATGGTGTGGTACTTTCTCACAATGTGATTTCCGTTATTGTGATTCCTTGGATCTTTGGATTGCATAGCCGCTCCACTATTGTCACAAAAAAACGTTATAGGAACTTGCTCCTTTCTCACAACACCAAGATCAAAAAGGAATTTCTTAAGCCAAACAGCTTCCTTTGCCGCCTCACAAGCAGCAACATATTCAGCTTCGATGGTGGAGTTTGCATTACAAGATTGCTTAACACTCCTCCAACTTATGGGTCCACCTCCCAAGGTCAACACACAACTTGAAGTGGACTTTTTGAAGTCAAGATCTGATTGAAAATCTGAATCTATATAGCCAATGGGAATTAAATCCTCTTACTAGTAACACAAGCATATAATCTCTCGTTCTCCGTAAATACTTAAGAATATGCTTTATAACTTGCCAATGTTTTGGTCCTAGATTTGATTGATACCAGCTGACCATGCCAACTAAATAACAGATATCTGGTCTAGTACAAAGCATGGCATACATGAGACTTCCCACTGTAGAAGCATAAGGAACTTGTCTCATCATATTTTCTTCCTCTTAAGTCTTAGGCCTTTGGTCATCAAACAGAGGAACTCCATGTCTGAAAGGAGTAATCATTTCTTGGAGTTTTGCATCTTAAACCATTCTAGAACCTTATCTATATACCCAGCTTGTGATAAGCCTAACATCTTATTCTTGCGATCTCGCCAAAGCTTGATCCCTAGAATAGAGTTAGCCTCACCCAAGTCCTTCATATCAAATTGGCTTGACAACCAAACCTTTACTGATGACATTACCCCTACATCTTTTCCAATGAGTAGAATATCATCGACATAAAGCTCTAGGAACATTACTACTTTATCTTAATGTCTTTTGTATATACATGGTTCGTCAAGATTTTACTCAAAACCAAATGACTTGATTGCTTGATCAAATTTGATGTTCCATGACCTATATGCTTGCTTAAGTCCATAAATGGACCTTTTCAACTTGCATACCATATGCTCTTGGTTCTTTGCTACAAAACCTTCCGATTGCATCATATAGATTTCCTCTTCAAGATTGCCATTAAGAAATGCCGTCTTGACATCCATTGGCCAAATCTCATAATCATAATGAGCACCAATGGATAAGAGAATTTTGAATACCTTGTTTTTGTGTATACCCTTTCACCACTAGCCTTGCTTTAAAGGTTTCAACCTTTCCATCTATCCCTCTCTTCCTCTTGTAAACCCATTTACAACCAACATGTTTAATGCCGTTAGGCGCCTTTACAATATCCTAAACTTGATTGGAATACATGGAATCTAATTCTGATTTCATAGCTTTGATCCAATGATATGCATATATTTCATTCATTGCTTCTTCATAAGTGTAAGGATTAGTTTCAGCCTCTTCTAAGATAGCTTCATAAGTTTCTCCCAGACCTATAAACCTTATAGGTGGCCTTACAATAAGGCTCTTGTGTACTAGTCATCTCACAGGTAGTATCTTGTGGTGTATCCAATACAACCACATCATCCCTAGTGTCATCTATTGGTTGTTCATTTACAGGTTCATTCATTTCAGCCAAAACAACTCTACTGCTAGGAGTATAATCATTTATATAGTCATTTTCCAAGAATTTAGCATTTGTACTAACAAACACTTTATTATCTTTATGACTATAGAATAAACCTCCAACAGTTCCTTTTGGATACCCTACAAAGAAAACAACTTCTGTTTTAGACTGTAACTTGTCAGACTTTCCTTTTAACATATGTGCTGGACAACCCCAAATATAGAGATGTCTCATACTAGGTTTATGCCCATTCTACAACTCTACAGGTGTTTTAGGAACAAACTTCGAAGGTACTAAATTCAGAAGATACATTGCAGTATTTAAGGCATATCCCCAAAAGGAAATTGGTAGAGTCGAATAAATCATCATGGATCTAACCATATCTAAAAGAGTCCTATTCCTTCTTTCCACTACACCATTTTGTTGTGGAGTTCCAAGTACAGTCAATTGGGATAAAATCCCATTTTCAGTTAAGTAATCCTTAAAATCTCCAAGAAGGTATTCGCCACCACGATCAGATCGAATGGCCTTTATGTGTTTACCCAATTGATTCTCAACTTTAGCCCTAAACTCTTTGGACTTTTCAAAGGCTTCGGACTTCCATTTCATTAGGTACACATAACCAAATCTAGAGTAATCATCAGTGAAAGTAATGAAATACTCATAGCCACCTCTTGCTTGGATTGACATAGGACCACATACATCTGAATATACTAGTTTTAGCAACTTTTGGGCTCTTCTACCTTTTACATTAAAAGGTTTTTTGGTCATTTTACCCTCCAAACAAGATTCACAAACTAAAAATCCATCAAAATCTAATGGCTCTAAGAGACCATCTTTGATTAGTCTTTGAATCCTATTTGAATTTATATGACCCAAGCGTAAATGCTAAAGATATGCATCATTAGTAGAAGAAAACTTTCTCTTTAATGATTTTACATGTGAATTATTATCTAATTTAGAATTATATAATTCATGCTTATCAAGAGTTAAAATATAAAGACCATCCACAATATTGCCAAAACAGATAAACACTTTACCCTTCTTTATTACAACATTGTCTTTAAGGATAACACAATATCCATGTTTACCCAAATAAGTTGAAGAAATTAAATTCCTACGAACATTAGAGACATATAGACAGTCTTCCAATATTAAAACCTTAGACTCAAAGCATAAATTAAACACTTTAATTGCTACAATTGAAATCCTACTCCCATCAGCCAAAGTAAGAAACAACTCCTCTTCATTAAGCTTTCTGGTCTCCTGGAACCCCCGCAAAGAATTGCAAATATGATTAGTACAACCTAAATCCACACACCAGGAATCTGTGGGATTTTATCCTAAACATATTTCAAGAAGGAATGAACTCTTCATACCCTTATTATTAGTAGCCCTGAATTTTGGACAATTCCTCTTCCAATGTCCTTTCTCACCACAATGGAAACACTTTCCTTTGATCTTCTTTCCTTTGTCGGCAACCCCTAAGGCAATTTGTTTACCCTTTTGCTTGGTGAAGTCCTTCTTCTTCTTTTTCTTACCCTTGCCTTTCAACTTAGGTTGAGAAGTAGAAGCTTCAGCCATATTGGCATCAACACTAAATGTACTAGGAATACCTTCTGCCGCTACCAATTCATTCATTAATTCAGAAAATGAATAAATCTTTTTGTTCATATTATAATTGAGTCTAAATTCCTTAAATGATTCTGGTAGTGACTGGAGTATCATATCCACTTGGGATTCTCCATCTATATCGGCACCTAAAACTTCTAGTGTATTAGATTGGAGATCATCTTAAGACAATGCTCCCTTATTGAAGTACCTTCAGCCATTTTGGTATTATAAATTTGTCTTATGTTTTCTTGCCTTGCAGAATAGCCTTGCTCACCAAACATCTCCTTAAAACTTAGCACAATGTCCGAAGCTAGTTCTACATCCTGCATTTGATGCTGTAGAACATTTGAGATAGATGCTAGGATGTAGCACTTGGCCATTTCATTAGATTTCTGCCAATGATCATATCTCCGTTTTTCCTGAGGATGAGCATCTAATAAAGGAAAGCTAGGACATGGTTGAGTAAGCACATATTTGTGCTCTTCGGCTATAAGAACAATGTCCAAATTTCTTTTCTAGTCAACATAGTTGGATCCAGTCAGTTTGTTTTGATTAAGAATAGTAACAAGTGGGCTAAATGATGCCATGATCAAATATGAAAACAATAAACATGAATATTATAAGTAAACTGGACATTATCAATTTAGCATATAAACATATAGTTGGAACCTTAATAAAACCATAATATAATATATGCAATGAAAACCCAATCCCATATTCAATATCCCTCAGCATAAAGTGAACATTAAATACTATGATTGATTGAGAACTATTCTCATTATTATTGCTATCATGATAACTCTTATCAAACACTAATAATATGCCGTAATACATTTGGCCTCTGAATATTAATAGTAAGAACTCAGCATAGAGGATACTATAATATTTAGTCTAGTGTCCACCATTATCTAGAATCATGTGTAGCCACATTTCATACCCCTAACAGGCTTATCTTGTAGTACCATGATAAAAACACCCTCCGCATGGAATGCAAAGCTCAAAGTTAAGACAAGGTGTTTGATCAAACCACTATAAACCAGGAAATTCAATCTTGTAGGACCATGAAATAAATACTCTCCACATGGAATACTAAGCTCGAAGTAAAGACAAAATATATATTTCACACTACTTTGAACCGATAAGGGAGGCTGTGAGATCCAACCTTTGTATCTCTCTCCCACTAGATGTTTTAAAAGAAAGGTTTTTAAATTATAAAACATGCATAATCTAATTACGCATAGCCTTGCTCTTTATACATTTGAAAACATTTAGAAAAAATTCAAACCATACTTTAGAGGCATTTTTACGAGAAGCTCGCGACTAAGCTCTTCTCGTGAAAATGGGTTAAGGAAAAATAGTGAAAACACAAAATTCAGATAGAAACTTTCGCGACTGTCTCGGGGCTGTTTCATGAGTAAAGCTAACTTGCGAAAAGTTTTGTGCTTTAGAGACATTTTTTGTGAGTAACTTCACGAGAAGGTAACCTGCAAAAAACACGTGTTTTCAGTTTTTAAAGGGCAGATGTAGACAATTTTCAACGGTTTTTCATGAACAAACAACAATCATATAAACATGATAGACAAAGATTGATATCAAAACTGAATTCCATTGATGTTATAGCCTTAAAGATCAATTTAACATACTTAAATTCAAATTTAAACAACATCATAACATCAATATCAGTTTTTATCAAAGCATAGTTTCAACAACCATGCAGAAAATTAAATGCATAATCATCTAACAATATGAAACTATTATCTTTGATTCCAAAACTCACAAAACATGTTAAACAGATTCAAAATTGAAGACCACTCTGATACCATTTGATGGAAAAATACATGTTTGTATCACTTACAAAACATATGCAGTAGAATATTAACGGATCTACTACATTCGTAATTAATAACATGTACTGTATAAGATTCAGAATATAAGAACAACAGAGTGTATCTTGGTGTGGTGAATTTCAAAACAAATATTAGAAGTACTTGGAAACACTTTTAATCCTCAATCCAATTCCACTTATACCCAAGAAGTGTTGTCTCTCAATCAGTTATATGTGTATGTTCAAGAGAGAATTAGAGAGTGTCCAACACTCACATACAAACCATTTCATGTATCTTCAAAATTCTGTATGTTTCTCTCCTTTTAACTGATTATCTAATTAGGCTAGCCTTTTGGGCTTTTCCAATTGGGCTTTAGTATGTGACTTGAAGTGGGGCTAAAAGGGAACAAATAAGACTCTAGCTACAATAGACCTTGGGCTTTTCTGTCAACTCTTGACAAGTCCAAAGTTGCCATTAATTATATTTAATACCACTATATAAATATAATTACACTCTAGGCCTTATTAATAAATTATATCCCAAGACTTTATTTACATGCAATCCCTTAATAAAATATTCGTAGTAATACAAAGTCATTAATGTAGACTGCCACTTTGTAGATTACTACATCTTAATCCTTGAGTACCCAGTTTAATCCTTTAAGTTATTCATCATATATTTATGAAATCCAATTTCATAAATATATACTTTAGTAACTCTTTACCAAAGTAGTTAGGCCTAACATTCTGAATAACAAACCCATTAAACTTATCTCAAGAGAATATTTTGTATCTTCATTAAGAGACTATGAATTCCATCTTGAGAATATATGTTCCATCAGCACTAAATGTGGCTGCCCAACATATTGAAGTTTTGACTGTTATATTAGATCTCACTCTTGATATATGAAAGCAACCTACACTTCATGATCAGGTCCATTATTATTCATTTGACAGTCGTGAGATTTATTATTCATTTGACAGTTGTTAGGAGAATAATAAATCTCACAGTGGTCCAGTTCAATTTGTCTTAACTCTTAAAATATATCAACATATCGACTAGAAGTCTCAACTTCCATGATCAAGACAAATCATCTTAGTTGATATGTTATAGTCTTCGCAGATGAAATGACCAATTTCATCACTGACTACGAACTAAAATTCTGAGTTTACAAAGAACTTGTGATTTATATCTTCTATGACTTTTCACATAAATCACATACTATGCATCTCATGGACTATATGATAATGTCCGAATATTCATGTTACCACTATTTTAGATAATAATTAAACAACTTTATTAATCACAACATTAAGTCATGCATAATGTTGTACATAATAACATACATAGCATCATACAATAGAATTTAAGGGCACTAATCCTAACAAATGCAATCAAACATGCTACTCAACTAGAGATCTAAACAACATTTTAAACTCTCAAAGTCATCTCTCAACAAAAAAAATGACAAGCATTTAAACCAAAAACACACACACACATACAGTAAACAAGTCTAACCAATTTTATATTTAAAAAACAAGTCAAGACAGTTTAGTGAGCATACATTAACACATGTGTTCCTTATGATGGCCAAATCACATTATACTTGCACGTGTATCAAAAGTAGCAAAGAATATTAAATATTGCGTGTAAAGAACATTACAAGATTGCATAAGTTTCTACATGTTATGATGATTTCAGATATGAGAAAATCACTTTAACTCACACATAATCATAATTGGCTGATGGGGACTATCACCTTTGAGGTACATCCTATAACTCCCGTATCTCCTAGAAGACACGCTTGCAATCATATATAAAGCATTTTGATTATTTTTGCTTTTATTTTTCTTTGCAAATTTTCTTTTGTTAAGCATATCATGCATGGGCATATAAGAGAGAGAAAAGAAATACCCAATGATGTTAAGCTTTTGACGTTGTACTTTTGCTATGCAGAAGCATACAGATGTCATTTCATGATTAGCGGGCAACAGTGGTGAAATGATTGTTTATACCTTTCTTTTAGGATTTTCTAGTCCTTCTCGTCAAAAAGACTGATACGAGTGTTAAGTACAAAAGATTACTTAATCTCACTCATCACAAACACGAGCCACAAAACTCACTTGCTTAGTTGTGCATAAAGATGCTCATCTAAGCTACAAAAGATACAAAGTTTAGAAATCTTTGTTTCAATGGCCATCCAAGGTACATAAGTACCAATGTACACAAACATTCTACTTTTGTACTTCACTAATTTTTCTATTTTTTTTTTTAATGAAATACAAAAATGAAGCAAAACTGAAAACAAAAAAACAAAAACATGTTAAACAAAGCAAAGCATAAAACTAGTCTGAATCAAAAAGGAAAGCAAAACACAAAAGTAATGCATACTCAAAAACAAGAAAAGGAGAGAGAGGAAAAGTGACTAAGTCACTTTGAGCCTTTTTCCTTCCACACCTTAGAAGAACCTTTCTGTTTAGCAAACCCTTGATCCAGTGGTCGGGGGGAAGAATTGAAACCGTTCAAGTTCAAAAGGAACATGAGGGCTTTGAGTAGATCTCCAAGAGGAGCAAAAAAGGATGGAAACTGATTATGGTTTCCCAATGAGATCATACTGTTGCTCTGTTGAGTGACTAGCCACTAATAGAAATTTGGTCGAGCATGTCCAATTGCTCCACCATGATGTTACTTCTTCTGTTAAGACTTTTGAGTATTGCCCTTCTAAGCCCTAGGGTTTTTAGTCTCTTTCTTATAAAGTTTAGGAGGTGCTCCTAAGATAAATTTACCCTTGTTTATGTTCTCACTAGCTAAAGCAATTTTGACATCTTGGTTCTCAAAATCAACATTATTAGTAGGTGAAACAAAAACAGTAGTATTAGAAGAAGCAATATTAGGTGAAGAGCAATCATACCCTAAACCAGTTTGATCAGAAGTAGATTTTTGAAAGTTGAGCATCTCGTCAAGCTTTGCACTTGAAGTTCTCTCCAACTAAGCTCTGACTTGAAACAGCTCCGCTTCAAGGTTCTTGGTCTTCTCAACCAAGAAATTATTCTCAAATCTTAGTGCTCCAATGGTTTGATTGGCTTCATCAAACTTCAAGCAGATTTCTTCTCGCTCAAGCTCCACATTGCTGAGCTTTTTGGTAGCCAACCTATACAACTTCTCACGCTTTTCTGAGACTTTGTATAATTTTGCATAGGCTATGTGGATGTCATCTTGTTTATCTATCTTTTTAAACTTAGATTCCACCAAGTCCTTTTCTTCATCCATATCTTCAACAATCCCCTCAGTAGAATTTACAATGGCAGTGAAGGCATTCAAGATTCCATCATCCTCATTTTCCGAATCATCCTCAAGTTCGGTGTCGCTCAATGTAGCAGCAAGTGCCTTGCGTTTCCCAATGGTCATGAGATATGTAGGGCACTCTTGTTTCATGTGTCCCAAGCCTTGACACCCGAAACACTTAGATCCTGATGGAATAGTATACTAACCGCCATCCCTAGTATCCTTCTTCTCTTTGTCTTGGCTCTTGAACTTAGATGAATTGGACTGCTTGCGGTCTTTGTCAAATCATTAGCATTGGCATTCTTCATAAACTTTTTGAACTGCCTTGTAATGTAGGATTTCATTTTAGAATCTTTATCGTCTAAAGACTTATTAGAGTCACTGCTCTTGGCCTTTAGTGCCATGCTCTTTCCCTTACTTGATTTCTTGATTCTTGTCAAACCCAACTCATAGGTTTGCAGTTTCCCAACCAGCTCTGTCAAAGGAATTTTGTCAATATCTTTTTATTCCTCAATTGTAGTGATCTTGGCATGAAATCTCTTGGGTAAAGATCTGAGCACCTTTTTAACAATCTTGGGTTCAGGAATGGTTTCCCCAAGATTAAATGCTAAGTTCACTATGTCCTTGATCTTGGCATAGAATTCATTGAACGACTCATCCTCCTTCATCTTGATCTCTTCAAAGCTTTTAGTAAGCCTTTGAAGCTTCGAATCCTTGACATCCTTGGTTCCTTTATAGGTCATCTAGAGGATGGCCTATGCTTCCTTGGTAGTTTCAATAGAGTATATCTTCTTAAACTCCTTATTTGTGACTGCACTGAATAAAGCATTCAATGCCCTGCTATTGAAGTTAGCCGCCTTGATTTTAGCATCATCCCAATCAGTCGGCGCTTCCCAGCCTATCTCTATAGCTTGCCATACTTTTTCATCTAATGAATGTAAGAAAGCTTTCATGCATACTTTCCAGTATGCATAGTTAGTGCTATCAAATAAAGGAGATATAATTAACAAGTGTCCTCTATCCATGACAACAAGGGTCAATGGATCACATAGCAAAGATTAGCCCTAATTAGAGTGTACCTGCTCTGATACCACTTGATAGGCCAAGAATGTATTGACCCCTTGTGATAAATTAACCAACTAATTAGTCAAGTTAATTAATTAATTTAATTAACATGCAATACACGTGATAGCACAAACAAATCACCAACTAAGTTAATATGTAGTAGAAAATAAAGTTGACACAGTGATTTGTTTACGAATGGGGAAAACTTCCAAGACAAAACCCCACCGGGTGAATTTGAGGTCACCACTCTCGAGAATCCACTATTATAACAACAAGCGGTTACAAGTAAAGGAATCCCAGTACCTTGGACTTGTTCTGTAGTGACAATCTCTCCTTTCAATCCACGGCTCCCAGTACATGACTAACCAAATTGATGCACGAATCCAAGTACGTGACTAACCACTAACTTGAGAAGGATGTTGGCTGCAAAGTTCTTCAGTTCATTAACACGATGAAGATCACGAAACTTCTTGATTACAAAATCCTACAGCATACAAATGCAGCAGCTTCTTCAAGAGAACGATGAACTAGGGCATATGTCTCTGGTCACAATATGCTTGTGAAAAACCTTTGCATTAAGTTTCACTCACTTGTATCTACTGTGACGACCCTTAAAATAATCCTTATATATGTTTAGGATTGTGAGAAAAGAAAGCCTAAACATGTATACATGGATTGGTGTGAAATCAGATATGAAAAACTGATTTCTGTAAATCTCGATAGATAGGTTATCTGTCGAGCAGCTATTAAGCATCAGGCTAAACATGCCTTTTAAACCTCGATAGATTCTATTTGTCGAGCTATCTGTCGAGATTTAAAATCCAGCACTTCTTCACTTGTTTCTTGGACAGATTTGTATGGTTTTAACACTTGGACTTGAACTCTTGTTCCTTGAAGTGTTAAACACATCCTAAATCTACCCAATTACAAGTAAAGTGCGTTTTGTCAAAAGATTAGCCAATTCTAAATGACATATGTTCCTAACAAGATTCACATATGTCGTAACACTCTTAATGCTGTAGTCAAGGAGCTCACCTCCGAGGAGAATCGTCGACCTACTTATCACATGTCATCCTCTGACCATGTATTGGCTACACCCTCTCTTCCCCCATAACCCTCCATTGTTGCAACCACTACCCCTCCATGCTTAACCTTTGGGAGTCCTTCCACTCAGCCTTTAAAAGGTACTTGTTGCGAGTTTTTCCGTGCAAAGAGCCATGACATCTTTGTTTGTCGCAAACTGCATAAGTTCATGCAAGAGTAGAATAAAGCTCCTCCTCCTCAAGCAACTGCTATGTGTCCCTTAGATCCATCGGTTCCAACAGGTCCATCTTTGGCTTCCTCACTTACTATAGCTGATATTAAGGTAGTAGTTCAACAGGTTTTATCCCGAACTTCCACTGCCCTTTCTATTACTTCAGGTAACCATTCTTGGTTTTGCGATACTGCATGTTGTAACCATATAACGCCTGATGAATCACAATTCTCTGATAAGGCACCCTTAGCACATCCTATCTCTATTTACACTGCTGATGGAACTCCTATGCTTGTTAGTCATAAAGGAACAATCTCTAATCCTAGTTTATCCCTTAGTGACACTTTTCATATTCCAAAATTGTCCCTGAATTTGCTTTTCGTTGGTCAACTCTATGAATTAGGAGTAGATATTCTCTTTACTAATCATGGTGTGGATGTGCGGAATCCTCGAACGGGTCAAGTGCTTGGGACAGGCTGTAAGGTTGGACGTATGTTTGAGGTTCACAACTTGAAGATTCCTTCACAAGTTGTCTCTATTGCTGCTACTACTACCACCCTCTCACCTAAATTATGGCATGCTCATCATACATCTTTATCTCATCCTCAGTTGTTAGCTTCTCAAGGTCATTTAGGTTCAATTTAGTTTCCAAAATTTTATTGTACTTCCTGTCATTTTGGAAAACAAACAAAATTGCCCTTTAATAATAGTGACTATTTTTCTTTTACACCTTTTGATCTTATACATTCTGATATTTTGGGTCCGGCACCAGTTCCCATTGAGGGGGAATCCTGATATTTTGTCATATTTGTGGATTATTTTTCTCCATATTCTTGGATTTATCTACTTCACCATAGGTTTGAACTTGTGTACATTTACCAAACATTTCATAAAATGATTGAAACATAGTTCAATCACACCATTCACATCTTTTGATCATATTATGCTCAAGAATATAATGATAAATCTTTCTTGTCCTTTTTAGATAGCAAAGGTACACTCCCCCACCGGTTTTGTCCTTATACCTCTTAATAAAATGGTTGTCTAGAATGAAAACACTGTCACATTCTTGATGTTGTATACACCCTTCTCATTTTTGCCTCTATTCATGAACACTTTTGGGGTGAGGCAACACTCACTGCTATTTACATAACTAATCACGTTCCTTCACCGACTACACACAACAAATCACCCTTTGAGTTCCTTTATGGTCAATCCCTTGACTACTCATCTTTTCGGGTTTTTGGTTGTACTTGTTTTGTCTCTCTTCCTCTTCATGAACAAACAAAGCTCCAACCTCATACTTGTCTCTGTTGCTTCCTTGGCTATGGTGTTTCCCAAAAGGGTTTTCATTGCTATGACCCCATCACTCATCGCCTTCGTGTCTCCCATCATGTTGAATTCTGGGAATATCGTCCTTTCATGAGTCTTCAGCAATTTCCTATGTCCTCTTCCTCAAAGTTTCCCATTTTTACTAATCTTTTCCTTCCTCTTTATCCTGAATTTGTGGAGGATTATTTAACATCGGCTGCCTCTCCAAATGACTTATCTCTAGTTTTTTCCCCGGCACATGACTCGCCTATCTTGGATTCTGTGGCACCATCGTCTCCTAAACCTCTTGTCAGTCCTGACCTTCATCGCTCTACTCGGGTAAGTGTTAATTCTTCTTATCTCACTAATTATTACTGCTCTTTTGCTCTTGCCACCCTCTATGAGCCTCACACCTATCGTGAGGCCCATATTGATCCTCTTTAGCAGTAAGCTATGTCCGAAGAACTAGATGCCCTTCACAAAAATCTTACTTGGGATATGGTTGATTTGCCTCCTGATCAGTCTGTAGTAGGTTATAGGTAGGTTTACAAGATCAAGACCAAGACTGATAGATATGTTGAATGATACAAAGCTCGCCTCGTTGCCAAAGGCTTTACTCATGAATATGGCACTAACTATGAGGAAATATTTGCTCATGTTGCTCGCCTTACATCTGTTAGATGTCTCATTACTGTGGTTGTCATTCACCATTAGCCTCTTTATCAAATGGATGTGAAGAATGCTTTCCTCAATGGAGATCTCCAAGAAGAAGTGTACATGCAACTACCCCCTGGTTATAATCACTTAGGTTGTCAAGTTTGTTGCCTTTGTCATGCTCTTTATGGCCTTAAGCAAGCTCCTTGGGCTTGGTTTGAAAAGTTTAGCTCAGTTGTTGCTTAGCAGGGTTTCACTTCGAGTCCTCATGACACTGCTCTCTTTGTTCGAAGATCCTCTGCTGGTATCACTTTTATTCTTCATCATGTTGATGACATGATTATTATTGGAGATGATTCTATAGGTATCTGATCTCTTCAGCACTTCTTTAGTCAGCATTTTGAGATGAAAGATTTGAGCACTTTCAGCTATTTTCTTGGGCTTGAGGTTACCTCATCCTCTGATGGATACTATCTATCCCAAGCTAAATATGCTTCTAACATTCTCTCCAAGGCTGATATCATAGAAAATAAAACTATTTCCACTCCCTTGGAATACGATGCCAAGCTCACACCCTTGGATGGTGAACCTATATCAGATTCTACTCGTAATCTGGGCATAACTCTCTCATCCAAGCTCCCATTGAGATGATTCAAGATGCTATGGAATGCCAAGACAAAGCTCTACAACTTTTGTGATTTAAGTTTCGAGAGATACGGGTTGCATCAAGATCGAAATCGGGCTTGAAGTTGCTGCACCTGCATTGCTGACGTTCTGGAATGTTCCTTTGCCTACAATTCTAATATGCAAATCTGATGAGGTTTATTTACAGAAACTTCCAGATCTGGTGCACAAAATTTCCAGCTGAAAAACACCATTTTCCTAGTTATATTAGGACTTTGTTTTATTTTTAATATTTTTCCTTAATTAGTTAGGTTTAGATATTATTATTGAGAATATTTTTAGGAGATTTTGGAGGCTTGGGAAAGGGGTAATTAATGTAAAAGGGGGAGGAGAAATCAAAATTGGACACACAAGCCTCTCTCTCCCCTCTCCTCTGAGTTTTCATCATGGCCCTACTTGGCTAAACTTTTATACTTGGTCGAAGGAAACTGAAGCCTGGGAATGAATAAAACTGTGAGATCTAATTTGTTTTTATTGTTCAATTTATGTTTTGAATATCGAATGTTTTTCTGTGCCTATTTTCATGATTGTCTCGTTTAATTACTAGGAGGCCTACTAGTTTATTGTTCGTTGCAACCTACTGCTAGGTTAGATATCAATTTCGTAATTGTTTGATCTCTCTAACTTGTGAAGCAACCAAGATTTAATGATTTGCTGCATCAGAAATTATTAGATCTTAGGAAGAATGCTCGACTAAATTAAATGCAACAGCTTGTGTTTGTGTTGTTTAGTTTCATCGATCTCTCTGATTCTTAAGGCTGCTACTAGATTAAAACTTTAGCGCTTGTCTTAGGTTGTTTAGTAGTTAGGATTTATTAGATCGCTTGTTTTCTAATTAACTACGACTAAGGAGAGATAGGAAAATTGTTCCGTTGGTGAATATTCAAAGTGTGAATTGATATATACTTGCATCGATGATTAGTTGTAAAATTCTGATGGTGGATGTTGACTTAGACCAAGGTTTGTTCTTTTGATTAATTTTGATACTTTAATTTGAATTGTTCCTCAGTTATTTTTTTTCCTTAAAATTGTTTTCATTATACTTCACCCCCCCTCCTTGTTCACGTAGCATAAAACTAGGCTAGATACTCTCCGTGGGAACGATCTTTACTCGCACTACTACATATATTTTTAGGAGTATAGGTTTTATTTTTGGTTGCCTGCGACAGCACACCACTGGGACTACTCGAGACATAGCTCCTAATAATTTCTACTTAGAAGGACTTAACAACATATACAAATTGAATAGAAATTCTCAAGAAAGAACTTACTTAACAACACAAAAAATCATCCAACTTCTACACACCTTATCTAACCCATATAATGGTTTTGAAATTTGGATCGTTTAAAGAACTGGCGAACAAAGGGGTTTAAAATTTTTGAGGTTGAACCGTGGTGATGTCATAATTAATTTAAATTTTTTTTGAAATATAAATTAGTATAAATAGAAAAAATGAATAAATAGTTCAAAAAATAAAAATAAAAACCATCTTTCAAATGTATTTTTTATATCAATGGAATATTTTCAATTGTTAAAAAAACAATAATAAAAAAAATTATTAATTTACATTATACTATCAAGATAAGATAGAATTATATTATAGACAAAACAAATGTTTACAGCATTATATATTTTTATGCAAATGTGTATAATATTTGCACTTGTTTAATCTATAATATAAATTTTAATTTACAATAACACATGAATTTAACATATGAATACATGGGTTTGTAGCACCAATAAATTATGCAATTAGATATTCAAATGTCTTATAAAACACGCAATTAAATGAAAATGGTTTTAAAAAATCTAAAAGCAAATGAATGGTGGAAACATGGCTACATGTCCAACCTTTTCATTGGGAACGGGTACTGTCTGCCATATTGGTAGACAACTTTATTAGAAAAGGAAAAAAAAAATCTTAGATTTTTTTATTTCTTTTGGTTTTGCCACTTTGGGTACTAGTGACAGAAGAAGAAAGGAAACCCTAAACAAGCAAGAAGAATAAATGCAGAAAGAAAACACAGAATATTGGAGAAGAAGGAAAATTGGAAAACGTAGAAGAAGCAGGGTAAAGATAAGATTTGTGCTTTTCATTTCTATTTTATTTTGTGGACTTGGTGTGTTTTGGGATTGCATTTTCGGATTTGTGTTAAGGATGAGAGATAAAAAGCCAAAGTTCAACGGAGAAAATGGAATAACGTCAATGCCCCCATCTTTTTTCTTTTTTTTTCTAGCTTCAACCTAAACCGTGAGACCGGCCACGACTCTCAAATCCGGGTTCATACAGTTCATTGTATTTTTTGTACAGAGTGGGTTTTAGGTTTAAAAAACTGTTTCAAGAGGTGGTTCTTCATTAACCGGGTCGGACCATACTGTCCAGTCCGGATTTTGATACCATTAATAGAACTAAGATTAAAAAAAATAAATAAATAAAAACCATTTCTAACACCCAAATACAAACACTCTAAAACTAAATTCCCAAAAAGAAAAAGAAAAAAAAAAAAAAAGCCCATTGCAGAAACTCTAACACTTAAATACTCAGACCGAACCAAAAGGTAAAAACTAGGGAAAAATATATAAAAATCCAAACAAATAGGGAAAAAAATTATTTTTATCTTTTCCTAGTACCTAACATGGCACTGGCATCCCTGGCGGCACTGGCATCCTTGGCGGCACTGGCATCCCTGGCGGCACTGGCATCCCTGGCGGCCCGGGTAGCACTGGTAGGCTGGCAGCCCTGGTGGCCCTGGTAGCCCTTGTGGCCCTGATGGCCCTGGCAGCCCTGGCGGCCCTGGTGGCCCTGGTAGCCCTGGCGGCCCTAGTGGCCCTGGTAGCCCTAGCGGCCCTGGTGACCCTGGATCCCCTTTGTACCCTTTTGGCCCTTTCTCCCCTTTCTCCCCTTTCAGCCCTGGCTTCCCTGGATCCCCTTGGTCCCCTTTTGGCCCTTTTTGTCGACGAATGTAAATCGCCACTACGATTAAGCTAATTAATATTATTAGAGGCAAGATACAACCCAACACGAACCGCACGGATACTGGTTGTGTTTGACTTGGTGGAGGCCATATGTTGTCATCTAGTAGTGATGGAATGAAAGGGGGACTTGGAGGAAACTCAAATGCTGGCGCTATCAATGGTGGAGGCGGAGTAAGGGAGGGTTGTGGTGGTGGTGGTTGTGAAGAGAGGGTTGGAATTAGTAGTGCGGTGATGGTGGTAAACAGCATGAACAACAGGGCAAACATGGTTGAAATATTTGGATTTTGGAGCTGAAGGTGAAGGTCCGTCTGCTCTGAAATAGCCACAAAGCCATGCTTTTTATAGTTGCTACTCTCAGACTTCACCTACCTTAAAAGCATCTTTATGTCTTACAAATCTTTTTTATCATTTTGTAGATTACATTATTTATCTCTTCCAAGATTCATCTTTTCGCTGACTCACTAGAAAAATCTTAAAAGCATCCGAGAAGATGGAATGATGTTAAGGAACTGTCTCATAAAAATGGGCCAGCTCTTCAAGTTACTCAGAATTTGATACCCCTTATCATAAAAAATGGGCCAGCTCTTCAAGTTACTCAGAATTTGATACCTCTTTTAGTTTATCCTTATATTACACTACTGCAGATTTTCGTTCTATAGAATATTTGACACACACGCTAAATGTGTCCACCGTTCTTGTCAAATCAAGGGTTTAGTATCAATTCTTAAGAATAATTTGTACGAGTAGAACCGAACTATTGTAGTATATATAAGGCACAAGAACATATAGACAAACATATATAATTCGTCACTTATTTAGCCTATGTAAATCTCGAAAAGGTTAAAGATACATACTCAAAGCAGTTCCACTAGGGAGAAAGAAAGATTCAAAGCAGTTCCACTTATTGTCACCCATTATTAGGTTCTTGAAAGATTATATACAAATCTTTCTTTCTCCCTAGTGGAACTGCTTTGAATATGTATCTTTAACCTTTTCGAGATTTACATAGGCTAAATAAGTGACGAATTATATATGTTTGTCTATATGTTCTTGTGCCTTATATATACTACAATAGTTCGGTTCTACTCGTACAAATTATTCTTAAGAATAGATACTAAACCCTTGATTTGACAAGAACGGTGGACACATTTAGCGTGTGTGTCAAATATTCTATAGAACGAAAATCTGCAATAGTGTAATATAAGGATAAACTAAAAGGGGTATCAAATTCTGAGTAACTTGAAGAGCTGGCCCATTTTTTATGATACAGTTCCTTAACATCATTCCATCTTCTCGGATGCTTTTAAGATTTTTCTAGGGAGCCAGCGAAAAGATTAATCATGGGTAAGATTAATCAGCATCACATGACAAAATATAACAACCTCTAACTATACAATTGTTAAATTGTATACCCAACTAATACATCTAAGGGCAAATCACTTTAGAACACGAAACACAAATTTGTCTAGCTAACCCCAAATTTCTTTACATTAACTGTGATGATGCAAAAAATCAACAGTTAAGCTCCTCCTCGTAGCGGATGGACGATGCTATGAATGGGGTTGTCTCTGTGGATGAGAAACCTGCGAAATGAACTGGGTGGAAGAGTAACACACCGGTGTGGCGTTAGCCAAACCGCCTCCGATGCTTAAGTCAGTAAGGGAGAAAGATTCTAGAGAGAAAATGAGTAGAAAATGATTTCATAGAATATTTGTGTGTACCTTTAGCTTCTGTTATCTTCTCTTTTATAGTTGTATGCCTCATTAATGGGCAATGATGTGCTGCAGTTATGCTCAACGGCTAGTGCATTATAGAATCTTTGTCTGGAGGCCACAACTCATTCTGTGACCGTTGATCCATTAGTTACGTTTTGTCATCAATGATCGTAATAAATGCATAATGTCTTCTCTAGGTGAATGACGATCTTTGTATAATGACGACCATAAATTTCTAGTTCATCAGCTACCCCTTTGTTTTTTATCTCGTCTAAAAGACAAGATTAAACAAATTCATCTGACGCTTCATATTCTGTGCGCTATGCATTTATAAGGATTTGATGTCTGGGTGGTTGGGCCCCACGAGTATGGCTAGGATGTGTTTGACGTGCAAACATGTCTCGGTTTTCCTGCGTGAGTTTTGGCCACTTGTTTTGCGTTTTTCGCTCCTCTTTTCTTTTTCTTTTTTTTTTTCTTTTTTTTTTTTTGTATTTTTCCTTATTCAGTTCTCTGTTCTAGGGTTTGTTTCTCCTCTGAGCTTCCTTTCTTTGTTCAGCATTTCCTGGTAAGTCCTTCTTGCTTCTTCTTCTTTTCCGATTCTTCCATGGTAGATTATTCTGCTGTTAGAGCATATTGTCCTTCCATAGCCTTCTTTTTTGCTCATTTAGGTAGTTTACTTGAGTCCGTAGAAGGGAAGCATCTTAAGGGGATCAGTTCCTTCATAGGGAAGGATTGTTCAAGAAATAGTTGATCAAGAGCCTGTATCTCCAAGTACTCCAAGTGTTGTACAAGTTTCTGTAGATATTCTTACATCACTTGATTCTGAATCTCATGAAGAGAAAGGACCTTCCTCAAGGATCAAAATGAATCACCCTCTTGAAGTTATTGTGGGAAATATGAATGAACTTACACTGAGAAAGCGTATAGTTGATAAATGTGTTGCTAACTTTGTGTCTTATTCTTGCTATTTGTCACAGGTTAAACCCACCAAAGTGGAGGATGCTCTCCAGGATGAAAGTTGGGTTAAGGCCATGCATGATGAACTACTTCGATTTTAAAGGAATGATATTTGGACCCTAGTACCTAGGCCAGAAAGAGAGCACATCATTGGCACAAAGTGGATATTCTGCAACAAAACTGATGAGGAGGGAAATGTAATCCACAACAAGGCTCATCTTGTGGCTCAAGGATACTCTCAAGTGGAAGGAGTAGATTTTGATAAGACATTTGCTCCTGTAGCTCATATCGAATCCATTAGGGTTATCTTGACCTTGGCTTGTCACTTGAAGTTCAAGCTTTACCAAATGGATGCGAAGACTGCATTCTTGATTGGGTTCCAAAGGATTCATTGATCCACACTTTTTGGATCATGTATTGCACCTCATGAAGGCACTCTATGGATTAAAGCAAGCACCCAAAGCTTGGTATGACCGACTTACACAATATTTGGTCTCACATGGTTTCACAAGAGGACAAGTTGATCAAACACTCTTTATCAAAAGGGAAGATGGCGAGTTGATAGTTGCTCAAGTCTATGTTGATGATATCATCTTCGGGTCTACAAAGGATGAACTTGCTCATAATTTCTCCAAACTCATGCAAGCCGAGTTCAAGATAAGCATGATTGGAGAGTTAAATCACTTCCTTGGATTCCAGATCCGTCAGCAAAAGTCAGGTATATTCATATCTCAATCTAAATATGCTAAAAATCTTGTGAAAAAGTTTAGTTTGGAATTTGCTAGTTCTGCTAAAACCCCTATGATCCCAAATGTTAAACTCACTATTGATTTCTTACAAAAAAGTGTTGATTATTCTCTATACAGAAGCATGAAAGGTAGTCTTCTTTACCTTACTACTAGTAGAGCTAACATTAGTTACAATGTTGGAGTGTGTGCTAGATATCAGGCAAATCCCAAAGAGTCTCATATGATTATTTGAAAAGAATCATAAAGTATGTCAAATCCATTGCCGATTTTGGTGTGTGGTATAGCAAGGACACCAATGATGTCTTAGCTGGGTATTTTGATTCTAACTGGGTTAGGAATGCTGATGATAAAAAGAGTACTTCGGGGGGTTGTTTTTATATGGGTAATAATCTTGTCTCCCAGATGAGTAAGAAGCAGAATTCCATCTCATTATCCATTGCTAAGACTGAATACATCGCTGCCGGTAGGTGCTACACCCAACTTCTGTGGGTGCAAAAACTCCTCTTTGATTATGGTATTCATCAAGAACATCTTACCATCTATTGTGACAATACCAGTGCCATAAACATCTCTAAGAATCATGTTCAACATCTTCAAACAAAACATATAGAGATACAACACCACTTCATTCAAGAGCTTGTCGAAGATGGCACACTCACTCTTGAGTTCATTCACACTGATGATCAAAAGGCTGATTTGTTCACTAAGCCTCTTGATAGCAAACAGTTTGAATTCCTACACCAAAACATTGGTGTAATCTCCATGGAGTGATCTCTCCTCTTTCTCCTTTTTCTCCTCTTTCCTCATGCATTTGCATCTAGTTTTATGCTTTGCATTGTTTAACATGTTTTTGTTTATTTGTTTTCAGTTTTAGTTTTATTTGTTTTTTCATAAAAATAAATATATAAAAAATTATAAAGTCAGAAAAATACAAAAATAGTGTGTTTTGTGTACATTAATACTTGTGTACCTTGGATGGCCATTGAAACAAAGTTTTCTAAACTTTGTATCTTTTGTAGCTTATATGAGCATCTCAATGCACAACTAAGTAAGTGAGTTTTGTGGCTCCTGTTTGTGATGAGTATGATTAAGTAATCTCTTATACTTAACATTCATATCACTCTTTTTGATAGGAAGGACTAAAAAATTCTAATAGAAATGCATAAATAACCATATCACCACTAAAAGCTTGCCAATCATGAATAACATTTGTGTGCTTCAGCATAGCAAAATTGTGATGTTTTTATCTTAACATAATTGGGTATTTCTTTTCTCTCTCTTATATGCCTATGCATGATATGTTCAAAAACAAAAAATATGCAAAAACAAAAAAAAAAATGCAAAAGGAATTAAAATGCTTTTAAATATGGTTATAAGCATGTTTCTAGGAGATGTGGGAGTTATAGGATATACCATGAAGGTGATAGTCCCCATCAAGCAGTTATGATTGTGTGTGAGTAAATTTTATTTTCTCATATCTCAAATCATCATAACATGAGACATTTATGCACTTTTGTTATGTTTTCACACAAAACACGCGAAATTTTTTGCTACTTTTGATACATGTGCAAGTACAATGTGATTTGGCCATCAGAAGGAATACATGTGTTAATGTATACTCACTAAACTGTCTTAGCTTGTTTTTAAAATATAAAATTGGTTAGACTTGTTTAGTGTGTGTGTGTTTTGGATCATGAATTCTTTTCATTTTCTTGTTAAGAGATGTTTTTAAAAGCTTAACATGTTGATTGGATCTATTGTTGAGTAGCTTGCTTGCTTGCATTCATCTCTATGTGTTTTTCCTCTCTTTGAAAAACTGCTTTTTATCAAGCTCGATAACTTCTCGATAGATTCTCGACAGCTTTCTATCTATTGAGCCTCTTGGACTTCTTTTCTCGACAGATCTTATCGCATATTTGATCCATCGAGCTATCTGAAATTTGTCTTGATAGCTTCTTGACAAATTCTCGATCCATCGAGAAAGTTTCTGTTTGGCCGATAAATTCTCGATAGAATCTCGATCCATCAAGATGATTTTGCCGTAGATAGATTCTCGACAGCACCTCGACAGATTCATATCTGTCGAGATGTAGTGCTCAACAGATCTCGACAGATCCTCGATCCATCATGCTGCGATTTCTATATATATGTTGACAGCGAAACCAGACTTCATTTTCACTTTTCTCTCTCAACTGAAAAAGTTTTTCTCTTGACCCAAACACTCTTTTCTCACTCTAAACCTTCTATTCATGTGATTTTATTCCTAATGTTGTCTCAAATCACTTGGTATGTTTCTTTATTCTCTTTTTTCTCATGCATTTAGACCTAGGTTTTGGGTTCTCTTGAAATTTTGGGGGTTTTTGCAAACTTTTGAGATTTTGGTGAAATTTTGGGGTTAGGTGTTTCTTATTTAATGCTATATGATCATGTATTGCATTCCATTTGCATTTTCACAATGTTTCATGCATTATAGGTGTGTTGATTGATATGTGAATTGTGTGCAGTTAGGTTTGGATTGGGTTAAATCCATGATGTATTTATTTTTTGCATGTCACTTGTTCGTACTTTTTTTCATGCATATGTACCCTTTCTTTTCTTTACATCTGTTTTAGGTTGTGATACTATGTTTCTTTTTTCTCCCTCTCACTCTCTCTCGGATAGGCTACGCATGGAACCCAAGTGCAAATCTACTCTGTCTCGAAACCATCTACGTTCTGGGACATCTTCTGATCCTACTCCAACTCACATTCGGTTCCGTGATGAGAAGGCCCATAAGGATTTCTCGGAGAACTTTTCTAAACATGGCATTCATCTTGAGCACCACGTGATTCTATCGAACTTTTCCGATACTGCTTTACCCAGTTTCATTCACACTTAGAGATGGGAATCTCTCTGTGAGATGCCCGTAAGTTGTCCTATTGTGGTCCTACAAGAGTTATAGTCCAATATGCATGGTTTCGATACCTCTGTGCCTCGATTTGTTACGTATGTCAGAGGTACACGTATTGTAGTCACTCCGGATCTTGTATCCAAGATACTAGACATTCCACAGATAGCGCATCTTGACTACCACGCTTATCAGCATCTGAGGACTATGTCCAAAGACGAGCTCATTTCTTACTTTTGTGAGAAACCTTCTACATGGGGTGGTCATCAAAACACTCTATGCTCGGATTTTGCAAAAGGTTCGAGATTTCTTAACATGATGATGGCATTCGTTCTCCATCCATTGTCTCATATAACTTCATTACAAAGCCTCGTGCTTGATTTTTGCTATCCATTCTTAAGGACCTCTATAGATTTTCCTTCTCACTTTATCCTTTCTCTCATCGATGTCTATAGAGATACGGCGACCTGTGATAAGTTCATCTTTCCTTTGGCTATCACGAGGATTCTTCGCCATCTTTTGATCCCTCTACCTAATTCTCCTTTCTTTCCCACCATGGGTGCCATTAGCGTGACGTCTGTTAGACAAAGTGAGGCCCAGCTTCGACCGAAGCGGCCATAAATAGAGACAACTGTTCCTCCAGCCCCTTCTGCTCCATCCACCTCCACTCCTTCTTCTTCAGCGAGTGGTGTGAATCTTAAGGCCATCATGATGATGTTTAAGCGCATGGATGCTCACCTTGACACTCCCAGTGATGATTTGTGTCAAGTGAACACTCATTGTTGTCATATTGCATGAAGACAGGCTCAAACGGGTGGCTTCGTCGCTTCTCCTTCTCCTTCGCCCGAGGCTTTGGCGGATGAGGATGCTGATGATGGTATTGGTGATGATGATAAGGATGAGGATGCTAGCTCTTCTAGTAATGATGAGATGACGACCTCTTGGTGACTTACCCTTTGTCATTCCTGACAAAAAAGGTGAATAGTTTTGGTTGGGATGATGAGAGTAGTGTATCTAGGGGCAAAGTTAGGATAGGACTTTTTTGTTAAGGAGAGTGTTCTTTTTTTTTCTTAGGGATGTAGTGAGGATTATATGTACTTTTTTTTTCTTTATCTTAGTTACATTATCCTCCTGTACACCAGTCTTGTGACCATTTTATTGATGACATACATTGTACTTATTTCTTTTTTATATATATGATGATGTATGTTGTTATTCACCTACCTTTCCATGTGTTGTTTCTTTTCTCTCTTTATACACATGTTTCTTTATGTATGCAATTCTTTATTTCTGTTTCACACTAAGATGTCTTAATGAGTTCTATTTAAAGTGTTTCAAAAAGACAGGTTGTCAAAATTTATCATGCCATAAACTTTCTTCTTGCAAAGTTTTCAAGAGTTTGTGATAGGATTAGATTTTATTGTATTCAACAAGTGTTTATGAGTTTAATGATTTAAGACTTCCCTCATACTTCATTTGTTTGTTGTGGTTTTGTCATAGATTGCCAAAGGGGGAGATTGTTAGGACATATTTGGAACTTGTTAGAACATATGTTATGTAAATTGGCTAATCCTTTGACAAAACGCACTTTACTTGTAATTGTCTAGATTTAGGATGGTTTTAGTACTTCAAGGAACAAAAGTTCAAGTCTAGTATTGAAGCCATGCAAAACTGTCCAAGAAACAAGTGAAGAAGTGTTATTCATTAAATCTCGACAGATAGCTCAAAAGATAATATCTATCGAGGTTTAATCACGAAACTCGATAGCAGCTTGACAGAAACAGTATCTATCAAGAATTATGAAAATCAAATTTCCAAATCAATTTTCATGCATATCCATGTATATTTGTGTAGGGTTTCTTTTCTCATAACCCTAAACATATATAAGGATTATTTTAAGGGTCGTCTCACTTGATGCAAAGGTTGTTGCAATTGTTGTTACACACATATTGTGACTCGAGACAATTTGCCCTAGTTCATCATATTCTTTGAAGAAGCTATTGCATCTTTGGGCTAAGGGTTTCGTAACTAAGGAGCTTCTTGATCTTCATCGGTTGCATGAGCTAAAGAACTTTGCAGCCAACATCTTCCTCAAGTTGGTGTGTTAGCCACGTACTTTGATCTGTGTATCGATTGGTTAGTCACGTACTTGGATCTGTGTATCTATTGGTTAGTCACGTACTTGGATCTGTGCATTGAAAGGAGAGATTGTCATTACATTGCAAGTCCAATTGGGTATTGGGGTAAGGGTTCAACTGTAGGTTGGAATAAGGTACTAGGATTCCTTACTTGTAACAGCTTGTTTTGATAATAGTGGATTCTCGGGAGTGGTGACCTTAAATTCTCCTTATGGGGTTTTGCCTCGGTGGTTTTTTCCATTCGTAAACAAATCACCCATGTCAAATTTATTTTCCACTGCATTTACTTTAGTTGGTGATTTGTTTGTGCTACCACGCTATTGTATACTAAATTGACTTAATTAATTAACTTGACTAATTAATTTTTTAATTTTCCAAAGGGGTCAATACATTCTTGGCCTATCACATTTTCTTCATATTGAAATTGACTTGTGAAATTGATGGATTAAATCATTATATGATGTTTTCTAACTAGTATAATGGTTAATTGGTCAATTTGATTTGGTTTTGAAACATGGGTTTTTCAAAATTTGGGGTTTTTGTTTAAAACACTTTTGTTCAAGTCAATTGTTGGTGAAATTGGGTAAAATTGAACAAGTTTTATTTTTGTGCATTAGAGCATGCATCATATGTGCATTCATTACATGCATCATATGGTTTGTCATATTTTTTATTGTGCTCTAACCCTTTTTAATGCAATCTGCCCTTGGTTTTGTGTTTTGTGTTTTGTTTTTATTTTCCTTTCTATTCTTAGAGCCAGGGTTGGGAAAACTAGAGCAAAGAAAAACACTACTTGCTCCTCCTCTTCTGATTTTCAAAGTTCTAGATTTCAGTTTAAGTCTAATTAGGAAGCCTATGAGAACTTAAATTTCTTTAGGTCTGTCTGGGCTGAGAGAAAAGTCATTTTAGATGAAGTAAATCCTAAAATCTGTAGGAACTTTGAGAGTTGAGGTTGGTTACCTCTTCTAGATGTATAGCATCCTCCTTCGGCTGCGTTGATTAGAGAGTTTTATTCAAACCTCTTTATTCACTCTGATGACTTTAATATTCACTATGTGAAGACTTGGATAAGGGGTGAAGAGTTTGTCATTACCCATGAGGTAGTGGCTACAGCTCTCAATGTACATTTGGTACAACAGCCTATGTATCCTTACATAGAGTTTCCTTGCATTCATGACATCATGTCTCTGCTCACCGGTACTACCATTAGTTGTGGTACTGATCCTAAGATTACCACTCATAAGCTTACTGAGCTCAATTATTTGTTTTTTAGGATTTCTTGTCATAGCATCTGGCCTATCTCTCAAATACATACCATTCCCATTAAGAGATGTGCTTTTTTGTACACTCTCATCACCAATGCTCCTATTAGTTTTCCTACTCTTTTCATTCGTTCTCTTGTAGAGCTACATAGGAGTAGTGCTAAGTCTCATGGCTTTTTTTTCCCCTGTTTTTATTTATAGGATCCTTTTAGATTTAGGTTTAGAGGACTTCCCCGCTTCAGAGCCTGTTCATATCATCGCTCCTATAGGTGCCACCTTTCTTAAGCAAAGAGTAGCTATGTTAGAAGCTAGCTCTAAATGCCCTAGAGTCGAGTCTTCTACAAGTGATGCATCTAGAGGCCCTCCTTCTGGTGATCCTACTACTGAGGAGTTTGTGGACCCCATTGCTGTCATGGATCCTCCACCATATACATCATCATCTTCTTCTATGCACACCATGTTGGAGACATGTCTCACAGTTCAGGCAGCACATGGATAGCTTTTATTGGATTTGCTCAATGAGGTTGTGGCCTTACGAGCAAATTTAGCTGACGCTATAGGTGCATCTCCATCGGCTCCACCCTCGGATCAGCCTTGATTGCCCTTTGGCAATATGTCACAAAAAGGGAGAGTGCATAGTGATAGGGTGATAGGGGGAGATGAGATATTTTTTGGTGTAGATTGTATTTAGGGACATTGATGATGTGAATGTACATGTTAGGGGGAGACATGCTTTTATGCTTTTGTTTTTTTATGGTTCTTGTTTTAGTTATGTTCTTGTTTCACAAACTATGATTTATATTATGAGGTTATTCATGGTATATATCTTTTATTTATGTTTTGTGAAAACAAGAAATTTATTTTGGTTTACTTGTATTTTCCACACATGCGTTTATGGTTTGTTTAGTGTTTAAGGAATTTATAGGTTAATTCATTCGAAGCTGCTATCTACATTTGCAACTGATAGGTAGTAGTAGTTAGTTTGAATTGTATTCTGGGCAACAATGTGTAATTGGGCTATTTCTACGTTGAGCATTTTATTTCATGTAATGTGTTTTGTCATGGATTGCTGAGGGAGATTGTTAGGTTCTAAGACTTTAGGAACTAAATGTATTAGAACTTCATTTCGTATATGTTGGCAAACCATGATCAAAACATTTAGTCTAGGTTTAGACTTGCTCAAAGTTTGTTTTAATGTAAGTTTGGAATCGAGTAATTACAGGAATATTACTGTGTAATTCTACAGGGCTTGATCAATCGAAGAATAGACTCGATCGATCGAGAATTGCAAATCATAAATTTTTTGTAGTATTTTCAAACATAGCCCAAGCCCATATAATGTGTAGGGTTAAGTGTTTCAGTCCTAATATAAAATGAAAAACCCTAGCTACGTTTTACAAGTCTTTGTTGAGTTGTGTGTTTAATCTTTTGTGAGATCTGAGAGGTTTGTACTTTCAAACACACACATAGAGCTATCAAGATCAAGATTCACATCAAGAACTTGATGGTTGTTTCAGAGGTTGCATAAAGAACATTCAAGAATATCCAAAACCTTTGAGAGGAGACTCAAAGTCACAAGTAGGAGAACTTGTGGTTGTAGATTCAAGGAAAGAAGTAGTCCATGGACTCAGAGCTGTCATATGGTAGCAATAGGATGTTAGTGGTCTAAGTCTTATTGTATCACTACAACAAAATGTATTTTCAATGACAAATTTTAGTGACGAAAATTTTTTCATCACAAAAAAGTACCATATAGTGACGAAATTTATATTTTGCCACTATTTATAAAAAATTAGTAACATTTAGTGATGAAAATTAGATTTCGTCGCTATATGTTGTGTTGAACTAAGAGTGCCAAACAAAAATTTAGGCGCCAAACTAAATTCATCTATAGTGACAAAACCCATTTCGTTGCTGAGTGTGACAAAAATAAGTTGTCACTAAAAAGAAAATCATAAACATTAGTATCATTATCAGCGACGAATACAAGTTCGTCGCTAAAGGTAGCCAATAGTGACAAAATACAAGTAATCACTAAAAGTTTTATGCTAATATCAGATTCAGCCCCATTTTTTTTGTTTCACTTCCCACTCTTTTTTTCAGCTCTCTCACTCGATTCTCTCTTTCCCTCACTCTCTCCCTCACAGCCGCCTCACCCATCTCACCGTTGCCGCCAATCCAACTCATTGCCACCTTAGCTCACCAATTTGGCCTCCCTTCACCTCCCTTTGCACCGCGGACCCTTCGCCTTCCATTGATTCTACTCTTTCCTTCTTTATTTTTCTCATTTTTATTTTGGTTTGTTTATATTTTTTCTCCATCGTTTTGTGGCATAGTTTTGGATGATTTAATTCTGGATTATATTTCTATGATAAAAGGAATTTGAAAAGTGAATTAAGTTTGAAATTTATGTGTATATATATATATATCAATCCAACTAACTCTTCTTCATTAATCATGTATAATTTTTTTCTTTTTGAAAAATGTTAATTTTGAGTAAGTAGGTTTTGCTTTGAGGATGTGTTGGTCTTCCCTGTTCTTGTGGAAGGCTTATTTTATTGTAAGTTGTTTTGTTTTTGTTGTTTCAATTGTGAAGTTTAATGGTGTTTCTCAGGAACATAAGAACATATTGTGCTTGGTAAGCTTTCTAGCCTGACAATTATGAAGTAACATCTGTTTGCTATACCTCAAAAGGACTAGTCACAATTAAGGCCCCTTGCAGTTGTTAATAAAGCCCAGTTCAACCCAGTAAATACTCGATGTGGGACTCATCACACACCCATACACATCACACAATCAATCAAATTGGGGCATCACAACATCACACCTAGCTTCAGCAAAGTAAGTGAATTCTAGTTAAAAACTTATAAAACTTTGTACTTGTGATGTTAGAAATTGGATTTGTGGTGGTGTTGTATTGGAGCAAGTGGATGGCTTGCATGGTGTTATAAGGTGGTTTAAATACATATTGGGAGTGCTTTTCATTTCTTGCATATGTGAATGAGTATTGTTGATTATATGTGATGAATAGTATCTTATTTGATTTAAATACTTGTAAAATTTTATACTTGTGATGTTGGAAATTGGATTTGTGGTGGTATGCTTTGTTGGAGCAAGCGGGTGGCTTGCATGGTGTTAAAAGGTGGTTTAAATACATATTGAGAGTTTTTTTCATTTCTTGAAAATTTGAATGAGTATTGTTGATTAGATGTGATGAATAGTATTTTATTTTATTTCAATACTTGCAAAACTCTATACTTATGATGTTGGTAATTGGAATTGTGGTGGTATGTTATGCTGGAGCAAGCAGGTGGCTTGCATGGTGTTAAAATATGATTTAGATACATATTGGGAGTATTTTTCATTTCTTGCAAATCTAAATGATTATTGTTGATTAGATGTGATGAATAGTATTTTATTTGATTTCAATACTTGTAAAACTCTATACTTATGATGTTAGAAATTAGTTTTGTGGTGGATTGTTGGGTCGGAGTAAGCGGATGACTTGCATGGTGTTATAAGATGGTTTAAATACATATTGGGAATGTTTTTCATTTCTTGCAAATGTGAATGAGAATTGCTGATTAGATGTGATGAATAATATTTTTTTTTTATTTCAATACTTGTAATCATTATAGTGGCAATGTTTATGATTGGTTTTGTGATGGGCTGTTGTGTTGGAGCAAGCGAATGGCTTGCATGGTGTTATAAGGTGGTTTAAACTAATATTGGGAGTGTTTTTCATTCTTTTGAATTGTGATCGGGTATCGTTGATTTACATGTGATGGAAATATTTTAAGTGTTTTCAATACTTGTAAGCATTATATATTGTATGTTGGTGATTAGTTTTGTGGAGGGTTGTTGTGTTGGAGCAAGCGGGTGGCTTCCATGGTGTTATAAGGTGGTTTAAATACATATTGGGAGTATTTGATTGAACAATGTATATTTTTTTAAGTATTAATATAGACTTGTACATTCATGAATGGGATAGAACTTTATCTAAGTAGCTTATAGACTTATATGTTAGAATACATTATCCATGAGCTGTCATTATTTTACTAAAATAACATTCACCTAGCAATTGTAGTCAAACATTAATAAAAGTTGGATAACAATGGATAAGATACCTGATGGCAAATTAAGTCATCCATATATTGAAGGGGTCAATGCATTTATTAATTTAGCAAGGGCAGTTGTGGACTTTAGTGATAATATTTCGTGCCCATGTATCCATTGTGTGAATTGCTATTAACAATCTCTTCATGCTGTGCATATCCATTTACTTCATCATGGGATTATGCAATCTTACATTAATTGGTATAATCTGGAGAATCTTGTGTATTGAATGAGAACATTCATGATAATGAAATGTCGGATGATGATCATATGGATGGTATCGATGCCTTGGTAGGTGACCGAATTAGGGGGGAACCAAGAAATGCAACCGAAGATAAGGAAGTGCATAGTTTTGACAAATTTGAGGAAGATTCAAAGTGTGAGTTATATCCGGGCTGCACTAATTATAGTATCTTGAAGTTTGTTATTGAGATGTTGAATGTAAAGGTAATGACCAACCTGAGTAATAAGGGACTCTATATGATGCTAGAATTGCTAACAAAGGTTTTACAAAAAGGTAACTTGGTTCCAAGGTCAACTTATGAAGCAAAGAAGATATTATGTTACTTAGGCATGTCATACGAGCATATAGATGCATGCAAAAATAATTGCGCATTATTTTGGAAGGAAAATTAAAACTTTGATAAATGTCCAGAGTGTGAGGCGCCTAGGTACAAGGATACACATGCCCAAGGTAAGAAGATTCCTCATAAGATATTGCGTTACTTCTCGTTGACACCAATACTGAGGAGATTGTACATGTCAGGCTAAAGAGCTAAGGAAATGAGATGGTATATATAGACAAACGTGTGGACGATGGGATAATGAGGCATTCGACTGATTTGCAACAATCTGATTTTGCCCTCAAACCTCGCAATGTAAGGTTGGGGTTGGCTATAGATGGATTTAACCTTTTTGGGAATATGAATAATAACTATAGTATGTGGCCTGTCATACTTATCCCCTATAGCCTATCACCTTGGTTGGTTATGAAGGAGCCATATTTTATGTTGTCCTTGCTTATTCCTGGCCCCCATCAACCGGGAAATGAGATTGATATTTACTTGAAACCATTGGTTGATGAGTTGAAGGAGTTATGGGTTGAAGGTGTAGAAACTTATAATGCTTATAGTAAAGAGCATTTTCAAATGTGTGCAACTTTGTTGTGAACAATACATAACTATCCTGGATTTGGTAATGTGTCCGGGTGGAGGACAAAGGGTTGTCGTTCTTGTTACACTTGTAGCGATGAACCATATTCAGAAGTTTTAGAAAGTAAAATTGGATTCATTAACCATCGAGCTTATTTGCTTATGGAACATCATTGGAGACATAGTCGGTTGCATAATGGTTTATCAGAGAAACAGAAGAGATCTTTAGAGTTACTAGTGGGAAAGATACAAGAACAGTTAAATAGAATGCCAAATATAATTTTAAGAAAGCATCCAAGTAACAAGAAGAGAAAACTCATTGGGGAGCCAAATTAGTCAAAGGTAAGTATTTGTACAAGCTTCCATACTGGAAAAATAAGAAGCTTAAGCACAACGTTGATGTCATGCATGTAGAGAAGAACATTAGTGAGAGTACCCACGGTACTTTGTTAGGCATTGAGGGAAAAAACAAGGACACTGACAAGGCATGAATAGACTTGCCAAATATGAACTTTAGGCACACATTGCATTTGAAACAATGTCTTGATGGATCACATGACAAGCCTCAGGCTTTCTTTTCGTTAAGCCCCAATGAAAGGGATGGTTTTTATGAATATTTGAAATCAATCAAGTATCCGGACGGCTATACAGCCAACATATTAAGGTCAGTGAATGCAAAAAATGGTAAATTATCTGGTTTGAAAAGTCACGACTGTCATGTGCTACTACAACAAATTCTTCCAATTAGGTTGCAAGGGTTTGCAGATAAAGACATTAGTATTGTATTGTTTGACTTGGGCAACTTCTTCCAAGACTTATGCTCAAGGATCCTAAAGCGAAGTGAATTGGAGAAAGTAGAAGAACGTATAGTTCTTATACTATGCAAGCTTGAGAGATTCTTTCCTCTAGCATTCTTTGATGTTATGGTCCACCTTGCTGTTCACTTGCTTCGAGAAGCAATTCTAGGAGGCCTGGTACAATATCGGTGGATGTACCTAATTGAAAGGTAATTAGATCCTTTTATGCATCCATCAATTACTTCTTTCCCATGTGGTACAAAATCACATACTGTATGTATTTTTTCCTCGTAGGTACCTTGGAGAATTGAAAAGATACATTTCCAATCGAGCTCGACCAAAATGTTCGATTGCAGAGGCTTACATTCTTAAAGAATGTATTAACAACTGGTCTTTGTATATTGAGAGGATCAAAACTATGCATAATCGAAGAGAAAGAAATGAATATTTTGGTGAATCTAGTGAAGGATTGATAGTTTTTTCACAAATTGCCCGACCTACAGGTGGTAGGTGGAATGATAGCAACTTGTCTCGTGCATTGCTTGATACTGCTCATTGGTACTTGTTGTACAATAGTCTTGAGCTAGAGCCTTATTTAAAGTATATGATTTCATACGCATATACTGTTTGATCAAGTTTTGAATATTATCTACAATGTTTAGCTGAAAATAAATCATTTTTAACAGTGAACACAAAAGCACATTGCATAATCCTACTGGAGAAGTCATAACTCAAATCCAACAACAAGAGTTGCCCGAATGGTTTAGAGAACGTGTAAGACATTTGAAATTTAATCACACTTTAATAAAATTAAATATTAAAATAGTTTCGTCGTTGCTTATTGCTAATTAATATCACTTGTTGTATGTCATTATAGATGAATAGATTGAAAGTTAACAAGTCATCAGAAGCTACTGAACAGTTATGGTCATTAGCAAATGTTCCTAAGCCACGTGTGAAGGAGTACACAGTTTGTATGGTCAATGGTGTGAAGTTCCATACAAAGGACCTAGACAATTGTCTTGTAACCCAAAATAGCGGTATATTTAACGAAGGGGATCATGAGGGAGAAATGCACGAATTCTATGGTCATGTGTGCAAAATTTGAGAATTAGAGTATATGTTTTACCATGACGTTGTTTTGTTCCAGTGTGAGTGGTACAATACTGGTACCAATGGTCGAAGGAGAATGATAAGAACCGATGCACACTGCACAAGCATTGATGTTACAAGTCGGTGGTATCAAAATGACCCTTTTATACTTCCTAGTCAAGCGAAACAAGTTTTCTACCTTCAAGATACCAAATTGGGTGAACCTTGAAAAATTGTGCAATGCATTCAACATAGGGGAGTGTTTGATGTCCAATGATAATACAGAAGATACTGACACATTTCAACAAGAAGTGATTGTTGATATTGTCCCTATCAATGTTGAAGACAATATTATTGAGTATTGTATGGGTGATGTTGAAACTGAGGTTGTTCCTGAAGGTGGAACTTAAAGAGATGCTAATCAAAAGGAAGAGCATGACATACCTGATGTTGATCTTGATATGGATTATGATATGTAGAGTTCATTACAATTGTCTTAAATATTTTATGCTTGTCTTAAAGTTTTATGCTTGTCTAACTAGCAATTTTTTTAAAGTTTTGTGCTTATCTTGAAATTGATATGGATATAGATGTGGTCATTTGTTGTGTTGAGTTAGTAGCAATTATGTTCAAATTATTTTGCACTTGTGAAATGCTTGATATGGATAATGATGTGGACTATGATATGTAAAGTTAGTAGTAATTGTACTTATCTGTCTTGTACTTATCTTGAATTTGATATGGATATTGATGTGGTCATTTGTTGTGTTGAGTTAGTAGCAATTGTGTTCAAATTTTGCACTTGTGAATTGTGTTAGGACATATGTGTTTCACTTGTTAAGAACATATGTCATGATTTTATGTAATTGGCTTATCCTTTGACAAAACACACTGTACTTGTATTTGGGTAGATTTAGAATGTTTTAAATACTTCAAGAAACCTCAAGATCAAGTATTGAAGCTTTCAAGTCTGTTCAAGATAACAAGTTCAGAGTGCAAAATCATTAAAGCTCGACAGCTGGCTCGGCAGCTGCATCTATCGAGCTTAAGGAAGCTGTTCTTCATTCGGTGTACTCGACACCTTCTCGACAGCTGCTCGACACTTGCTATCTGTCGAGGTTTAAGATTTTTAGAATTCCAATATGACTTTCTTGGGATCCGTGAATGTGTTCTTGGGCCTTCTTTTCTCCTAAACCTAGACATATAAAAGGATCAGTTTAAGGGCCGTTAAAGTGTTCACAAGTTACACAAGTTTTGAGCAAACTCTGTTCAAGCAAATTGTGACTGGAGACGAAGTTCTTGCCCTAGTTCATCTCTTTCTCTTGAAGAAGTTGCTGTGTATGTGCACCGTAAGGTTTTGTGACCAAGCATCTTCTTGATCTTCATCGTTTGGATGAACTAAAGAACTTTGCAACCAATAACCTTCTTAGTTGGTGATTGAAGTCGCGTACTGGGATCCGCGCAATTGGTTAATCACGTACTGAGAGTCGTGCATTTGAAAGGGGAACTTTTATTACAGAACAAGTCCAATTAGGTATTGGGATAAGGGTTCAACTGTAGGTTGGTAAGGTACTGGGATTCCTTTACTTGTAACCGCTTGTTGTGATAATAGTGGAGTTTCGGGAGTGGTGACCTGAAAATCACCCGGTGGGGTTTTTGCCGTTAGGTTTTCCCCGTTCATAAACAAATCACCGTGTTATTTATTTTCCGCTTCGTATTTAGTTTATTGGTGATTTGTTTGTGCTACCACGCATTTGCATGATAAATTGATTAATTAATAACTTGGTTAATTAATTAATTAATTTCTATCACAATGGGTCATTCAATTTGTGGCCTATCAAGTGGTATCAGAGCGGGGACACTCTGATTAGGGTTTAATCTTTGCTGTGCTGATCCATTGACCCCTGTTTGTCATGGATAGAGGACAGTCATTAATCATACCTCCTTTATTTGATGGCACTAACTATGCATACTGGAAAGTACGCATGAGAGCTTTCTTGCAGTCTTTAGATGAGGAAGTGTGGCAAGCTACGGAGATAGGTTGGACTAAGCCTACAGAAACGCCAGCCGACTGGGATGATGCCAAGATTAAGGCGGCAAACTTCAACAGCAGAGCTTTGAATGCATTGTTCAGTGTTGTCACCAATGAGGAGTTCAGGAAGATATCCTCCATTGAAACTGCCAAGGAGACTTGGACCATTCTCCAGACAACCTATGAGGGTACGAAGGCTGTTAAGGCCTCAAAACTTCAGAGGCTCACTACAAGCTTTAAAGAGATAAAGATGGAGGAGGATGAGTCTTTCGATGAGTTCTATGCCAAGTTAAAGGACATAGTGAACTAAGCCTTCAATCTTGGGGAAACCATTCTTGAACACAAGATTGTGAGGAAAGTGCTCAGATCTCTGCTCGAGAGATTTCATGCCAAGATTACAGCAATAGAGGAATCAAAGGATATTGACAAGATCCCTCTGACTGAGCTGGTTGGAAACTTGTAGACCTACGAGCTAGGGTTGACAAGAATAGGCAAGTCGGGTAAAAGCAAGAGTATGACACTGAAGGCCAAGAGCAGTGAAACAGATGAATCTTTTGATGATGAAGATTCCAAGATGAAGTTCTACATTACCAGGCAGTTCAAGAAATTTATGAAGAACGCCAATGGAAAGGGTTTTGACAAGGACCAGAGGCAATCCAGTTCTTCTCAGTTTAAAGGCCAAGACAAAGGGAAGAAGGATGCTAAGGAAGGTGGTCAGTACACTGTTCCCTCAAGACCTAAGTGCTTTGGGTGTCAAGGCTTCGGTCACATGAAGCATGAGTGTCCTACATACCTCAAGAGCATTGGAAAGAGCAAGGCACTTGTTGTTACCTTGAGCGACACTAAGCCTGAGGATGATTCCGACAATGAGGATGACAGAATCTTAAATGCCTTCACGGCCACGGTCAATCCTACTGATAGGATTGTTGAAGATGTGGTTGAAGAAGAGGAACTGGTGGAATCTAAGTTTGAGAAGATGGATGATCAAGATGACATCCATACAGCCTATGAGAAGCTGTATAAGCTTTCTGAGAAGTATGAGAAATTATATAGGCTAACCACCAAGAAGCTCAGTGATGTGGAACTTGACCGTGAGGAGCTTTCCACAAAGTTTGATAAGTCTAATCAGACTATTGGAGCACTGAGATTCGAGAACAATTTCTTAGCTAAGAAGACCAAGAAGCTTAAAGCGGAGCTGTTTCAAGTTAGAGCTTAATTGGAGAGGACTTCAAGCGCAAAACTGGATGAGATGCTAAGCATTCAGAAATCTATTTCAGATCGAACAGGCTTAGGGTATGGTCTTTCTTCCTCTAATACTGCTTCTTCTAGTACTACTATTTTTGTTCCTCCTACTAATAATGTTAAAACTGAGAACAAAGAGATTAAAACTGAATTAGCTAGTGAGAACTTAGACAAGGGAAAATCTATTTTAGAAGCACCCCCTAGGCTTGAGAAGAAAGATGTTAAAAACCCTAGCGCTAAAAAGGCTGTAAGGTTGAATTTTTTCAACCATCTAATTGGCTTTATTCCGTGCCAAATTTGCTTGTATTTCAGCATTTAGTAACCCTGTATTTAGGTGGGCTTGTTGTAAGGGTAGTGAGTGAGATAGAGTGAAGTTTGCTCAAAAGTGTGCAAGAAAACAGAGACTCCCGGCTTGGCCTCGTGGGTAACTCGCAGCTGTAAGCCACCAGACGCAGCACACGTGCCAAGCATGCCAGAAGGTGAACAGTCATGCTAGTTAGAGCACTACAGGACAAAACAGGACAACTGGCCATACGGTTATCTCGCGACTGGATCTCGCGACTCAGTCAAGTCGCGAGGCCAAGCCACGATCCAGCCCTGTTTTGAAAAACCTGACGTTTCACATTCCTCTCTCACCCTAGTATATATACCCCTTATACCCACAAAAGAAATAGAGCTTCCAGAGAGAATTTTGAGAGAGAAACCCTAGAGTAAAACAAGATTGATTCATCTACAATCTTTACATAAATGCCTTTTCAAATTTCTCAACTCTCTTCCTCTCCATTGCCAAACCCTTGAGAGGCTTTTTACCAAAACCTTGTTCTCACCATATCCATTACTATGAGAGGGCTGTTTGGTGTTCTGGGAAGTAGTTATGAAGGAACCAATCTTCATTGGTTGATGCTATGGTCTAGTAGCGGAATCTAGGAAGTTAGAAAAGAAAAAGGTTCGGCGCAACCTCGTTGGAGCAAGAAGCTTGGAGGGCTCAGGTGCACTGGGTAGATTAGGCTTGGAGGGTCTATTACTGTCCATGTATCCCAACTACATTTTCTAGTGGATTGTTTACCGCTTGGAGGGCGGCGGAGAGGTTTTACGCCGAGGGCTTCGGTTTCCTCTTCGATAACACATCGCGGAGTTGTCTTTGTGTTTACATCTTCCTTCCCTTTTATCTTTGCCTTTTATTATCTGCTGTGGGTTGAGATTTTAATTTGGCTTAGTTAGTTTTTCCAATTCCATATTATAGCTTATGTTAAGTTTCCACACATTAGTTGTTTGACATAATGCTTGAATTGGTTAAGTTGTAATTTGGGGGTCTAAACGTTCAAGGGTGTTTATACACATATTTGAACTTTCAATTGGTATCAGAGCGGGTACACTTGTTGTGGTTTTTTTACCTAAGTGTGATCCTAGACCCCTGTGTTGTGGTAGATATGTTGGATAATACCATGCTGAATTGTAGCTTAAGTGTTTGTGAAAATGACTCTATGCATATGTCTGAAGGGTGTTTTACCAATGATCTTGTAGAGTTGTTAAAAACTAAGAAACATGCTAGGATATTTGTTCACATGTTGGAATATTTCGAAAATCAGAATCATGTCTTACATAGTAACATATCTGAATTTAAATCATTGATTAAGAAATATAAAAGAAAGAATAGAATGTTGTGTGAGATGATTGAGAGTTTGAAAATGAAAGATCAATCTGAAAGAAGCATGAAAACTGATAATGAGTTTTTGTTTGAAGGTCAAGAATGCTTGTCTCATGTGAGCTTATTTGTGCATACCTTATTGAAGGTGTTTAATGCATGTTTGTGGTATCTTGACAATGGTTGTTCTCGCCATATGACAGGGGATAAGTCACTGTTTGAGACACTCAAAGAAAAGGTTGGTGACTGTGTGACCTTTGGTGATGGAAGTCATGCTCAAGTCCTAAGGCAAAGGAACTATTGAGATACCTAGATTACCGCTGCTGAAAGATGTGTTATACATAAAAGGGCTGAAGGCAAATCTGCTGAGCATCACTCAAATTTGTGATGATGATTTCCTGGTACAATTCTCTAAGAAGGGATGCTTAATCATCAATGAAGAAGGGATTCAGGTTTTGGAGGGAAATCGGATTACAGATAACTGTTATAGAATATTTCCCACGGCACCCATTTCGTGTAGAAGTGCTCGTGTGGATATGTTGGAGCTGTGGCATCACAAATTTGGGCATGCCAATTTCAAACAAGTAGCTAAAGTGTCCAAACTTGAAGCAGTTGAGGGACTTCCTAAGTTTGGAAAGGTGAAGAAGACCGTTTGTGGTGCATGCCAAATGGGAAAGCAAACAAAGGCAAGTCATCACAAGGTGAATGTGATTGCTACTTCTCGGTGTTTGGAGTTACTTCATGTTGATCTAATGGGGCCTACCAAAACTGAAAGTCTAGGGGGAAAGAGATACATTATGGTCATTGTGGATGATTACTCAAGATACACTTGGGTTGAATTCCTTAGAGAAAAATCAAAAGCATGTGAGAGGCTGGAGATTCTGTGCAAGAAACTACAAAACGAAAAAGGGGTCCCTATTGCCAAAATTAGAAGTGATCATGGGAGGGAATTTGAAAATGCAAGATTCAAGTCTTTCTGTGAAAAGAATGGAATCAAAAGAGAATTTTCAGCCCCAAAACTCCACAACAAAATGGAGTGGTAGAGAGGAAAAATCGGGTGATTCAGGAAATTGCAAGAGTCATGTTGCTTAACAAGCAAATACCTCAAAAATTTTGGGGAGAAGCTGTCAACACCTCGTGTCACATTGACAATAGAATATTTTTCCGAGTAGGAACAAATAAGACTGCCTATGAGATTTGGAATGGAAAGAAGCCTAGAGTGAAGTATTTCCGGGTGTTTGGAAGTAAATGCTATATCCTAAATGATCGAGAGAATCTTGGGAAGTTTGATGCGAGAAGTGATGAGGGTATTTTTCTTGGGTACTCTACTACGAGTCGGGCGTATAGAGTTTTTAACAAGAGAACTAAGACAATGATGGAGTCCATCAATGTCAAGATTGATGATGCCTTATCTAAGGTGGAGATGATTGATGATGGAGAAGGGCTGAGCACCAAAGAGCCCGATGTTAAGGTTGAAGCTCTTGATATAGAAGGTGAAGAACCTACACTAGAAGAAGAATTGACTCCCATCAACCCAAGAACGGAAACGAGATCGATGTCTAGAACATCAAGTCCTCTTACTCCTCCAGAAGTCCATCCTCCTATCTCTCGAAATGATGAAGTCTCCACATCAAAGAAGCCATCTTCAAGAGTAATTAAGAACCATCCAGAAAGCAACATCATAGGGTCTCTAGATGAAGGTCTTCACCTCAAAAAAGGAAACATCCTGTTAGCCAATCATGTAACATATCACTGCTATCTTGCGCAATTTGAACCAAAAAGGGTAGAAGAGGCCCTTCAAGATGAGAATTGGGTTGAGTCAATGCATGAAGAGCTGAATCAGTTTGTGAGGAATGATGTGTGGGAACTTGCTTCAAGGCCTGAAAATGTTCATGTCATAGGCACAAAATGGATTTTCAAAAACAAAACTGATGAAGATGGAGAGATAATTCAAAACAAATCTCGGTTAGTAGCTCAAGGATACACTCAAGTAGAAGGAGTAGACTTTGATGAATCCTTCGCTCCTGTGGCAAGACTCGAATCCATTCGAATTCTCATGTCCATAGCATGCACTATGAACTTCAAACTCTATCAAATGGATGTAAAGTGTGCATTTCTGAATGGATATCTAAATGAAGAAGTGTTTGTTGAGCAACCAAAAGGATTTGAGGATCCTCACTTTCCAGATCATGTATTGAGATTGAAGAAAGCCCTTTATGGCTTAAAACAAGCGCCTAGAGCCTGGTATGATCGGCTTACACATTACCTTCTAAATAGAGGATTCAAAAGGGGGTATGCCGACCGAACTCTGTTTGTCAAAAATGATGAAGATTATTTCCTTGGGGCAACCATTAAAGATCGTGCTATTTAATTTTCTGAGGAGATGAAGAAGGAATTTGAGATGAGTATGGTGGGGGAACTCACATTTTTCTTGGGTCTTCAAGTCAAACAACAGAAGGAGGGTATATTTATTTCACAAGAGAAGTATGCTAGAAACATTGTCAAGAAGTTTGGACTAGACTGCAAAAAACATGCCTCCACTCCCATGAGCTCATCCACTAAACTGAATGTTGATTCTTCTGGAGTAGAAGTAAGCCCTACCTTATATAGAAGTATCATTGGGAGTTTACTATATCTTACAGCCAGTAGACCGGACATTGCATTCAGTGTTGGTGTTTGTGCCAGATACCAAGCTAATCCGAAGGAATCTCACCTGACTGTTGTTAAGCGAATCATTCGATATGTGAATGGTACTTCAAACTATGGTCTGTGGTATTTAAAAGATTCAAATGCTTGTCTTGCCGGGTATTCAGATGCTTACTGGGCTGGTAGTGTAGATGATCGGAAAAGTACCTCAGGCGGATGTTTCTACCTTGGTAACAATCTTGTCTCGTGGATGAGCAAGAAACAAAATTTTGTGTCTCTATCTACTGCTGAAGCAGAATACATCGCCGCTGGAAGTTGCTGCACTCAGCTTCTTTAGATGAAGAAATTACTTCATGATTATGGAATTCCTCAAGAGATGATGTGTGTCTTCTGTGACAACACCAGTGCCATCAATCTTTCCAAGAATCCTGTCTAACATTCAAAATCTATACACATAGAGATACGTTACCATTTCATTCGGGATCTGGTAGAGGAAAGAGTTGTGTGTCTTGAGTTCATACACACCGACAATCAAAAGGCGGACATCTTCACCAAGCCTCTCGATGGTCCACGGTTTGAATCACTCCGTAAGACCATTGGTGTTGGTACAATTCTTTGACTCTCTTGTGTGATGTGTGCTTCACATATTTATAATATGATAAGCTTGTTTGTGTTGGGGCACACACTACTTTGTTAGCTCTTTGTGTAGCATGATTATTGATTGTTTGTCTATTTGTGTATACTGTTGCTCCTTTTTATTTTTTTATCAATCTTTTTCTTCTCTTATGTCAAAAATCCAAAAATCACATAAAAATTAGAAAATCAAAAAGTTTGATTGACATTGTTGAGCTTCTGTCTCAAAACTTGTTTTGCCTTGTACCTTTGTGCTAATGGCTTTGTGCATTTTCAAGCATTGCTTGTTTCTTTGCACTTATATCACTGTGGGAGAAATCTTGAAATCTATGTGATTATTGTAAATAGATCTTCAAACTTGTCATGAATGATTAGTGAATGGTTATGATGATCTTGAGACATGCATAGATTTGTGTCTATATATCTTCCCACTCTCTATTTTTGTTTTTGCTAAAAAGAGCTCACCAAATGTAAATCTCCAAATGAAAAGAGATATTGAGCTGCAAAAGCCTGTCGCACATTCTAGTATTCGACTAGGAAAAAGGGTAAGCGACCTAAAATTAAAGTGAGTGTTTATTCAAAAAGCCAAAGGCTAGTTCATTAAAGTGAAATATCAAATATCACTCACACAATGAGAGGTGATTGTCTCAAAAAGGATCAAAAAGATCAAATGGTATGATTGAAAGTGGAGTCAAATATAAAGCTCCAAGATATGGTATCAAGTTTTGTGGGAGGTCATATATACATATTTCTATAATTGAGATGGATTACATGATCTAGTGCTAATTGTGTATGCCTTGGTTGAATTGATCATTGAAGCTTCACATTAGACTAAGGACTATCTCATTGTTGATATCCACACACAACACACAAGTTTATGTTCAATAAATGCCATATTCATTTGTGTGATTGTACTTGATGAAATGTGTTTTCACATGCTCAATCTTTATTAATTCAAGTACAAAAAGATTTTTGAGTGTTTTAGGTGTTTTTGGAAAGTATTTTGTTAGAAAAATTTGAATATTTTCAAAAATCCTATTTTGCCCTGTTTTGGCGACTCAGTTGCAGGTAAGTCAAGTCGCGTGTCTCAGTTGCGTGTTCGCGGGTCATATTTGGCGACTTGTTCGCGAGTGGAAGGTCCAGTCGCGAGGGTTACTCAGAGATTTTCGCGGCTCAGCTCGCGGCTCCCTCGCGGGTAGACCTTCCAGTCGCGAAAAACACTTAGAAAATTTTTTCAAACTTTTGTCTTTGAGTGTTTTGGCGGCTTGAACTGGCGTCTTTGTGGCGACTCACTTCAGTCGCGAAAAACGCGTGTTTGGCAAAAATAGGGGTTGTTTTTAAAACTTATTCAGTTTTTCCCTCGACCTTTTTGTGACTGTTCATTGTCTCTCTCAACTGCTCTTACCCATTCACACCGTGCCTCCATTTTCAAACCTCATTGTTGCTTCTTTTCAGCTCAAAATCTTCAAGTAACAGGTATGGGTTTTCTGTCTTGAACTCTATTTTACTTGTTTTTGTGCTTTTCCCTCTGGATTATTCACATTTGTTTATGATTTTGAGATGGGTTTTTGGTTCGGCAGTTACTCTTTGTCCTTGCTTAGCTTGTGGAAGCTATTGATTTAGTTTGATTTTTTTTTTTTGTTGTTGATTTTGTTCTTCATCATGTGCTTAGCTAGGGTTTGTTATTTGTTGGTTTCTCATCTTGTCTGATCCGTTGTTGATGTGTTGAATCAAAACGTTCATGTGTTGGCTGTGTGTTTTACTATGCTGATTGTGTGGTTTTAATCTGACCCTCTCTACTGCGTAGCTACATTTGGGTCATTTTTGTCCCTCATTGCTATTTTTTAGTCATTTTCATCTAGCTATTAGGGTTTCTTCATTATCCCTAAATTACCACTAACCCACTACTAATAATGTCTGTTTAATTGTGTTCTGTCATTTCCTCTATTCATGATTCGGACTAGATATGTCACCATTCAAGAAAGCAGCTGTGAAAGGAGGCAGTTCCAAAGGGAAGGAACATGCCATTGATGTTGATGACTACCCACCTCAAACAAAAGAGACTCGTTCTTCATCAAAGAGATTTGATCCCAACAAGTTCAGATCCTATGCAGCCTATCAGTCTCATGAGAATTATTTCCAAAATGCTACACCATTACTAGAAAGAACTGTGGATCAATCATCACTTCATGACACTGACATTCCGAAATGGTTTGCTCACAAGGATTGGAATTACCTTCTCTCTGATCTAGATGATGCGTATGAAGATTTGGTAAAGGAATTTTATGCCAACGTGATTGTGGAAGAAGATGAACTTAAGTGCTGGATTAGGAAGAAGAGCTTTTCAGTCTCTCCTGTATATTTGGCAGAGATCTTGCACATCAACAGACCAATATTTCGACACTCACTGTTTTATGATGATCTTTGTCCTGATGAGGAGCTTCTCAAGGAAAGTCTTGGACAAGACTTGGAGTTCTCACTCAATGGAAAATCTATCAGTGTTTCCTCTCTTCCTCCAAAACTGAGAGTGCTTACAATTGTGATGTTTCACAATTTGTACCCTTTATCAAGCACTGGGTATATGAACCTCGGATGTGCTTTGTTTCTTCATGATCTAATCTCTGATGTAGAAATTGACATCTATGCTCATATCTTTCATGTTCTGCGCAAAACAGTTCTACGAACTGAGTCTCGAACGTGCATTCCTTTCTGCTGTCTCATTTCAAGGATCTTGAAGCTCAAGGGAATTTATCCAACGGCAGATGAATCTCCTCTCTCGAAACCGAGTCCAATCAACATGCGTACATTCAACGCCAGCATTGGACATAGTCGGAAGAGAGCCAAACCGGAAACTTCCGCATCTCACAGTGGCTCTCATTTCAGCACTCTCTCCCTTGATGAAAAACTTGATCACATTGTATTCTCTGTACACGAGTTGAATACAAAGATGTCTGGACTCATATCTACTCTACACCATCTCAGCACTCGATGGGATATGAAGTTTACCTCACTTCAAACTCAATTGGATCAAATTCAGAGAAGGCTAGAAGAGGATATATAGTCTATTCCATGACAAAAAAGGGGAGTGACCTGATCAGAGGGGGAGGATATTTCCTAAGGGGGAGTGTTTTTGCATTCTTCTTCAGTTTAAGTTGATATATTGTTGATGTTTTTCAGGTTATATTGTTCTTGTACCCATGTTGCTTTTGTAAGCTTTTAGGGTTATGTTTTATGCATAGTTTGTAGGCTTTTTGGTGTGTACCATGCTTTATGCAGCCTTTCATGCTTTGTTTAAAAAAGTACTTCTATATAAATGTACTGCATTTTCTTTTAAGTACTGTCACTCTTGTGCCTTGTAGGATTGTTCTTAGATGCATATACTTAGTGTATTATGCATTGGTTAAGTGTTTGGCATGCAAGAGACTTGCATTGAGCTTGTTAGCTTGTATGTCCTAGTGTTCATTCCAAGTGTGAATGAGCATTGTGGTCACTACCTTGTAGTGATTACTTGGTTGATCAAGCCATGATTTGTTTCTTAACTCCATCTTTGCTTGATCACATATTGTCTGTTTTATATGCATTTCATGATTTTCTATTTACAATGATCATGGTGTATTGTTATGTTTCAGGAGTCTTATGTTCATATGATTCAAGTGCTTCACAGCTTTTAGAGTTAGGTGTGAGTGAGTTTTGCTCAACTGTTCCCAACTCACATGTTAAGTCTAGAGTCTATTTTAGGGTTTTGTCATGAAATAGCCAAAGGGGGAGATTGTAAGGTTGAATTTTTTCAACCATCTAATTGGCTTTATTCCGTGCCAAATTTGCTTGTATTTCAGCATTTAGTAACCCTGTATTTAGGTGGGCTTGTTGTAAGGGTAGTGAGTGAGATAGAGTGAAGTTTGCTTAAGAGTGTGCAAGAAAACAGAGACTCGCGGCTTGGCCTCGCGGGTGACTCGCGGCTACAAGCCGCCAGACACAGCACACGTGCCAAGCATACCAGAAGGTGAACAGTCATGCTAGCTGGAGCACTACAGGACAAAACAGGACAACTGGCCATACGGTTATCTCACGACTGGATCTCGCGACTCAGTCAAGTCGCGAGGCCAAGCCGCGAGCCAGCCCTGTTTTGAAAAACCTGACGTTTCACATTCCTCTCTCACCCTAGTATATATACCCCTTATACCCACAAAAGAAATAGAGCTTCCAGAGAGAATTTTGAGAGAGAAACCCTAGAGTAAAACAAGATTGATTCATCTACAATCTTTACATAAGTGCCTCTTCAAATTCCTCAACTCTCTTCCTCTCCATTGCCAAATCCTTGAGAGGCTTTTTACCAAAACCTTGTTCTCACCATATCCATTACTATGAGAGGGCTGTTTGGTATTCTGGGAAGCAGTTAGGATGGAACCAATCTTCATTGGTTGATGCTATGGTCTAGTAGCGGAATCCGGGAAGTTAGAAAAGAAAAAGGTTCGGCGCAACTTCGTTGGAGCAAGAAGCTTGGAGGGCTTAGGTGCACTGAGTAGATTAGGCTTGGAGGGTCTATTGCTATCCATGTATCCCAACTACATTTTCTAGTGGATTTTTTATCGCTTGGAGGGCGGCGGAGAGGTTTTACGCCGAGGGCTTCGGTTTCCTCTTCGATAACACATCGCGTGTTGTCTTTGTATTTGCATCTTCCTTCCCTTTTATCTTTGCCTTTTATTATCTGCTGTGAGTTGAGATTTTAATTTGGCTTAGTTAGTTTTTCCAATTCCATATTATAGCTTATGTTAATTTTCTGCACACTAGTTGTTTGACATAATGCTTGAATTGGTTAAGTTGTAATTTGGTCTAAACGTTCAAGTGTGTTTATATACATATTTGAACTTTCAAAGACTAACTCTCAAAAACCTAAACAAAAGAAACAGCAACTCTGTCATCATTGTGGAGCTGCCGGTCATACTCTACCAAATTGCTACAAGTGGCTTGCCACTCAACAGAGCAATGGAATGATAGCACCTGGGAAACAAAATCAGCTTCAATCCTCTCTCACTCCCCTTGGTGATCTTCTTAAATCCCTCATATTCCTTTCGAACTTGAACGGTTTTAATTCTTCCCCTTTACCGCCAGTTCAAGGGTTTGCTAGACGAAAAGGTTCTTCCAAGGTGTGGAAGGAAAAGGGCTCCAAGTTATTCTGTCACTTTTCTCTCTCTCTTCTTGTTTTTGTGTGTGCATTACTTATGTGTTTTGCTTTCATGTTTTGAGTCAGTCTAGTTTTTATGCTTTGTTTGTTTAACATGTTTTTGTTTGGTTATTTTTCATTTTTTACCTTGTTTTGTTTTTCTTTATAAAAATAAAAAAAATTGAAAAATCAGAAAAATACAAAAACAGTGTGTGTTTTGTGTACTTTGGTACTTGTGTACCTTGGATGGCCATTGAAACAAAGTCTTCTAAACTTTGTATCATTTGTAACTTAGATGAGCATCTCTATGCACAACTAAGTAAGTGAGCTTTGTGGCTCGTGTTTGTGATGAGTACGATTAAGTTGTCTCTCAAATTTAGCACGCATATCACTCTTTTTTACGAGAAGGATTAAAAAATCTTGAGAGAAAAGCATAAATAACCATCTCACCACTGTTGCCCGTCAATCATAATAAGACACCTGTATGCTTTGACATAGCAAAAGTGCAGTGTCAATGACATTTGTGTGCTTAGGCATAGCAAAATTTGAATGTCAAATATCATTGGGTATTTCTTTTCTCTCTTTTATAATCCCATGCATGATATGCTTAAAAGAAAAACATGCAAAGAAAAATCAAAAGCAAAAAGATCAAAAATGCCTTAAATATGATTGCAAGCGTGTATTCTAGGAGATGTGGGAGTTATAGCATGTACCTCAAAGGTGATAGTCCCCATCAAGCAGTTATGATTGTGTGTGAGTTAAAATGATTTTCTCATATCTCAAATCGTCATAACATGCATACACTTATGCAATCTTGCGATGTTTTTCACACATAACACGCAATATTCTTTGCTATTCTTGATACATGTGTAGGTACAATGTGATTTGGCCATCACAAGGTTTTACATATGTTGATGTATGCTCACTAAACTGTCTGGACTTATTTTGAAATATAAAATTGGTTAGACGTGTTTAGTATGTGTATGTGTGTGTGTGTGTGTGTTTTTTTTTTGAAGATCCATGTGCTTAAGTTTTTCATTTGAGAGATGTTTTTGAGAGCTTAATATGTTGATTGGATCGTTGGTTGAGTTGCATGTTGGATTGCATTCGTGATTGTGTTTTTCACATCTCGAAAAACTGTTTTTAATAGCTGGCTCGACACCTCCTCGATACCTCCTTGATAGCTAGCTATCTTTCGAGCTTCCTTGAGCTTGTTCTTATTGCAATCTTGCCTGCACCTCAATACCTGGGGGATCTATCGAGATTGGGTCTATATGCTCGATAGCCCCTCGACACCTCAGCTGTCGATGAGTATTTCCTCGACACCTCCTCGACAAATCGCTCGATACCTCTCGATACCTGCATCTGTTGAGATTTACTGGCTTTCCTATATAAAGCCCCTGCGCGATCCGGATCTCATTTCCATCGATCTCTCTTTCGATACTTCTCTGTTTCTCTCCCAAAAACACTCCAATCTCACTCCTATCTTAGTTCTCAAGGATTTTTCAAGGTTTTTCAAGTTTTTCTTCTCATGGTAAGCTTCTAATCCTTTCTCATTCATGCATTTCATGTTTTGAAACTTAAGATTTGGGGTTTTATGGAAATTTTTGGGGTTTTTTTTTTTTTTTTTTTTAAATTGATGAGATTTCATTGAAATTTTGGGTTGGGGTTTCACTTAAATGTGTTTAAAACCTCATACATTGCATCACCTTAGCATTATAATGGTATTGCCATGCATTTAGATGTGTGCTATATGTTTGTGTGCTAATAGGTTTGGATTGGATTGAGCCCATGATGCAATTTCCTTTACATGTCACATGTTCATGCATTTCCCATGCATACGTACTTCTTTTCAATATATTTGATATATTTGAAAATGTTTGGGACTTTTCTAATTGTCTTTCTTTCTCTCTCTCTCTCTGTTGTTTACGTTAGTCGTGTCTATGGCACCTAAGCGTAAATCCACTCCAGCCCAGAATCCTCTTCGTTCCGGTGCTTCTTCTTCGTCTAATCCTACCTTATCTCATATCCAGTTCTGTGATGATGATGCCTTTAAGGCATTCTTAGAGAACTTTTCTAGACGAGGCATCCATTCGGAACGCCAAGTCATCTTGACGGATTTTGCAGACACTGACCTTCCCTCTGTCATTCACAGTAGGGGATGGGAATCACTATGTGACGTCTCGGTCACCTGTCATCTCGTGCTTATCCAGGAGTTCTACTCCAACATGCATGGGATTGATCAATCAGTACCTCTTTTCTTCACTCGCGTTCGAGGTACGCGTATTCCTATCACACCGCAGCTGGTTGCGGATGTGCTTCGGGTCCCTAGGATAGAGTTTCTTGACTATCCTAGTTATGAGCGTCTGAGGATTATGTCCAGGGATGAGCTCATGTCTACTTTTTGTGAGCACCCCTTTTCTTGGGGTGAGTGTCTTTTTACACCATGTCGACCTTTTGCTAAAGGTTCTAGATTCATGAACATGGTGATGACTTTTGTTTTGCATCCCCTCTCTCACTATAACTCCATCACAGAGCCTCGTGCTCGATTTTTGTTGTCTCTTCTTGAGCATCTTACCATAGACTTCTCTTCTCATTTCATTCTATCTATTATAGATGTTCATCTAGTTCAGCGTCCCGTGAGAAGCTCATCTTTCCTTCAGCTATCACGAGGATTCTACACCATTTTTCTATTTCTTTTCCTTCTTCTGACCACTTTACCGTCATGTGTGCCATAGATTACGCTACCGTTAAACATAGCGAGGTCCAGCTTCGGTCGCGGCAGTCGGATTCAATAGCTCCTTCCTCCCGTTCCGCTCCATTCCGTTCGGCTCCATCCACATCGGCTCCTCCTTCTTCTTCGGGCGATGTGTCTCTAGGAGATATCATGGCGCAACTGCAGCGCATGGATGCTCGCCTCGATACACTCTCTACGGAGTTGTATCAGGTGAACGTTCGTGTCGGTCGTATTGCACGACAATAGGCGTTTATGGGTGGCTTTGCTTCTGAGGCTACTCCTTCACCACCTTCTCCCGTGGCTTCTGCTTCTGGGGATGAGGATGATGATGATGGTGATGACGATGATGCTTCTAATGATGATGATGGAGATACTAGCTCTACCGATGAGATGTCTACTTGACACTTTTACCCTTTGTCATTCGTGACAAAAAGGGAAAGTAGTTTTGGTATGAGAGTAGTCCATCTTAGGGGGAGAGTTAGTATATAATCATTTTGTTAGGGGGAGTGTTGATACATTTTTTAGGGATTTAGGCAGGATAGTATGTATCTTTTCTTTTCTTTCTTTTTAGATACATTACTCTTGTACATGAGGTCTTGTGACCATTTCTAGATATACATTTTACTTATCTCTTTATTTATATTGATGTATGTTTTTCTTTCACCTACCCCTTCATGTGTTGTTTCTTTTCTCCCTTTATACACATGTTTCTTATTCTTATATGCAATCTATTATTTCTGTTTCACACAAAGATGCCTTGATGAGTTTTGTTTAAAGTGTTTTAGAAATACAGGTTGTCAAAGTCTACTTGCCATAAACTCTCTTCTTGCAAAGTTTTTCAAGAGTTTGTGTTAGGATAGATTTTATTGTATTCAACAAGTGAATATGAGTTGAGTGATTTATGACTTCTCTCATATGTTCATTTGTTTATTGTGATTTTGTCACGGATTGTCAAAGGGGGAGATTGTTAGGACATATGTATTTCACTTGTGAAGAACATATGTCATGATTTTATGTAATTGACTTATCCTTTAACAAAATGCATTTTACTTGTATTTGGGTAAATTCAAGATATTTTAAATACTTCAAGAAACCTTGTTTCAAGATCAAGTATTGAAGCTTTAAGTTTGTTCAAGAAAACAAGTTCAGAGTGCAAAATCATTAAAGCTCAACAGCTGCATCTATCGAGCTTAAGGAAGCTGTTCTTCATTCGGTGTGCTCGACACCTTCTCGACAGCTGCTCGACACCTGCTATCTGTCGAGGTTTAAGATTTTCAGGATTCCAATATGATTTTCTTGGGATCCATGAATGTCTCTTTGGGCCTTCTTTTCTCCTAAATCTAGACATATAAAAGGATCAGTTTAAGGGCTGTCAAAGTGTTCACAAGTTACACAAGTTTTGAACAAACTCTGTTCAAGCAAATTGTGACCGGAGACGAAGTTCTTACCTTAGTTCATCTCTTTCTCTTGAAGAAGTTGTTGTGTATGTGCACCATAAGGTTTTGTGACCAAGCATCTTTTTGATCTTCATCGTTTGGTTGAACTAAAGAACTTTGCAATCAACAACCTTCTTAGTTGGTGATTGAAGTCGCGTACTGGGATCCGCGCAATTGGTTAGTCACGTACTGGGAGTCGTGCATCTGAAAGGGGAACTGTCACTATAGAACAAGTCCAATTGGATATTGGGGTAAGGGTTCAATTGTAGGTTGGTAAGATATTGAGATTCCTTTTCTTGTAACTGCTTGTTGTGATAATAGTGGAGTTTCGAGAGTGGTGACTTGAAAATCACTCGGTGGGGTTTTTGCCGTTAGGTTTTTCCCCATTCATAAACAAATCACTGTGTTATTTATTTTCCGCTACGTATTTAGTTTATTGGTGATTTGTTTGTGCTATCACGCGTTTGCATGATAAATTGATTAATTAATAACTTAGCTAATTAATTAATTAATTTCTATCACAAGGGGTCATTCAGTTTGTGGCCTATCAAATTGCTTGATATAGATAATGGTGTGGACTATGATATGCTAAGTTAGTAGCAATTGTACATATCTTTCATGTCAATACATAGTTTCAAAAAATGCCCAAAAAGGCCAAATACACTAATAATATACCAAGGTATGAGATAGCAAGATTGGATAGAATGAGGCAAAACCAAGAGAGAATTGATGCTTTAGGATTGAAGAACATCTCAACTTCTCTAAAGGATTCTACTTAGTCCAATTGTGCAAAAGGGAAAAGAACTAGAGCTACTATTGTGGTAGATGATGATTATGTACCACCTATTGGTGACGATGACAATAATGATGAGTCGTCTAATTTTTTAGTCCATAAGGTACTATAAATGTGATGTATTGTTTGCTACAATAGATGTTATTGTTATTAGAATTATTACATTAGATGATAACTTTGTAGTTCCATTATTTGTAATGACTTTGTTGTTCTATTATATGTATGTTTGTTAGTTACAGATGGCACCAGGACGACTTACACACTCGCGAGGTGAGGCATCTATTCCCATGGTCCAATCTACGAAAACACCTCCTGAAGCAAGTCCTCTTGCCCAAAGTTCTTCTAGTGCGGAGGCACAAGCTACCGACGCATTTACTAGCACAATTGGTAATTACATAGAGCATACTTAATTACAACTGCACCATGTCTTTAATATTGAGATTATACTTCACTTAATTTGGCTATAATGTATATGGAATGTATAATTTTTTAACATTGATAATGTTTAAATAGGATCTACTAGCAGAAATACCCATGAAACAACACATGGTATAGCACTACGGGTACTTGTTGAAAAAAGTGGTAAGTTGCCAGTAAGTATAGCTGTAGAGTATGCTGCTCCTGTTAAGAAGAATACGTGCAAACTTGTCAATCAAATTGACATACAAGTGTGAAGCAATTTTTCCAGTCACAACATGAAAAACTGGAAAAGTGTTGATGCTGCTACTAGAGATGTGGTGCTTAAAAATATTGCGGTAAATTTACATTGATAACATCTAACTTGTATTTGTTGTCACTAAGCATATTAAATTCATATAATAATATTTTTATAATACATATACACTTCATTTTACCGGATTATTTTGAGTTACAAGGAGATTCCAACTTGGTAACGAAAACATTAAATACAAAATGTGGAAGATTATTGAGTTGCAGCACCAACAAGTTGCATTAGGTTTATAAAAAGCTCATTCAATCTCATGTTGATAAGTATGCAAGAAGCCACCTACAAAAGAATGCCACACTTGAGCAGTAGACTGGACTCATTGATGGGAAATGGACCAATGAGGAATGGCTGGTAAATTATTTATGTATATATTATTATTATCCCATGTTTACTATATTATGTTGTCAAATGATTAGATTAATACTTAGATGAAGTAAATGTATACTATTTTATTCATGATTTAATAAATATCTTGAATGTTCTTTATTAGAAAAAATCAAGAAAGAACTCTAAAAATAGGAACAAAACTTCAGGCAAACATAGATGCGGGACAAAGGCACTTGTTGTTAGGGTTGATGAGGAGATGTGTGTTTTTTCATTTTCTTAAATCTTAGTATATTACATGTTGTGATTAATTAACTATATCTATCTAACACTCGAATGTTAATTAATCAGAAAAATAATAATGGTGGTCAAGTTCCAAAATTGGCAAAAATCTTCAAAGATGTTCATTTCAATCCAAATACAAATATGTGATACACCATGAGGATGAAGTGACATATGTATGTGTATCATTCCATCCCTATCATGTTTGTAAACCTATAACATATGTAGTATTAATATTGTGATTGTTTATTTCTTTCTCTCTTTCAAATGATAGGAAACTATTCTCAAAGTGCTAAAGGATCATTGTCAACATCCTAATGCAATTCCCCTTACACAAGAGGAGATCTCAAACTTGGTTTTTAAGAAGAAGTCCAGTTTTGTAAAAGGACTTGGCATGAGACCTTCCTCTTCTCTAGTAACCACTGCCTCATCTAGTTTCTCGGTGGAATATATCTATCAGCTAGAAAGTGAGATAATTGAGCTCAAAGAGTCAAGAGCTAGGGACCAAGAGGCGCGAGCAAAGCAAGAAGTGGTCCAAAAGAATATTCTTAACTTTTTGAGGAGCAAGGGTTATGATAATGCTCTTACCTATGGGGGTGGTTTATCTTAAAGTTAAAACACTTATTGGTTAGTACTTTATTTTAGCAATTAACCCGCACTTCATGGTATAACTACTTTTTTGATGCATTATTTGAAACTAATTGTATTATATTACACTTGAAAATCAATATTTGTTTTCTACAACTTATACATTAGGAGCTTTGATTTTAATTAATTGGTGTGGCTACTCTTAATGCATTGTTAGAAATATTTCTTATAAAATAGTTAATATTTTTACTTTATGATTTTAATGTAGCATTTTTTTTTGTATTTGTGCAGATTTCTAATTGTTAAGTTTTAGACCCCTGTAAACTAGATTGTTTAACCTAATTAATTAACCAAGTGAATACTTAGGTTTATTATTCAGATCTGGGTTAAAACAATAAAGTCATATCATGTAAAGCAGTGGAAAATAAAGAACACAATGATATGATCACCTAGGAAAACCAAACCGGTAAAAAACTTAGGGAGGATTTAACCTAGCTATCCTCAAGGTAAAAAGCAAATCCACTATAGAGAATCGAAGTTTACAATAAGACTTAGACCACTAACATCCTATTGCTACCACATGTAAAACTCACTGACACGACCACGTGCAAGCTCCAAATCCACCAACTCCTTCTCTATTAGGCTTTTGCAACACAAGCACCCATACAACCATCCTTGAAGGTTTAGATCATCAGCACCTTTGATGACTAGAGAGGACAACAGCTTCTACAACACTGGATCTTGAGATTCTTCAAGGAATAACACCAGTAAAAGACATAAGAGAGTTTTTGGGTACAAAACCCTAGATACAAAAGAGGCACACTCTTTTTTCTCTAAAAAGCCTTATAAAAACGTGCTTAGGGTTTCCTTTATATACTAGAAGAAGTAGATCTGAAACCCTAATCCTTTTTGGGCTTGAATTGTTGTTGGGCTAAATTTAAATTCTGCAGACCCGTATTTTGATCGGTCGGGCCTGTCTTTCGATCGATCGAACTAGGCAGATTTTGAATTCTTCTTTCTGTAGCTTGTATGTTCTTGAATCTTGACTTGTATCACCTTGAGCATTGTCTAATAATACCTATAGACTCTAGGATCTATTTCTAGACAAGTCCATGTTCACGATTTGCCAATTGTTCTAAACTTTTAGAACCTAACACTTATTGGTGGCTTTTAGGGGATTTACTTTTGGCATTACTTGAAGACATATGAGGACATCTTCCGTCGGTTCTAATTATATTATGCTATACTTTTTGTATTATTATAAAACATCTTGAGTTATTATATGTGTTGCAAACAATTATTGTATGGAAGGAGTTTGGATTGGATATTTTTTTTATTTTTTACATGTGGAATGTATGGATATTTTTTTATAAATGTGTTGTTGAAATAAATGTGTTATTCGAATGTGAGGTTTTAATAATGTAATGAAAGGTTACAAGTTAATATCAAAGCCATGAAAAAAATAAAAACAGAAAATAAGTTTTAGCGATGAATTTTTCCATCACAAATATAGCAACAGAAAAATTTTTTGTGATGAAATATTTCGTTGCTAAATGTAGCAGAATTTTGGAAGAAATGGTTTTAGTGACAAATAATTTCGTCACTATATATGCCTGGATTTTCTTAAAAATAGTTTTAGTGACGACATTTTTCGTCACTATATGTACCTAAAAATAGTTTTAGTGATGAAATTGTTCATCACTAAATATGATTTAATAAACTAAAGTGTTTTTGGCGAAGAAATATTTTCGTCATTGAATAGTGTTTTTAGCGAGGAAAGCATTTAGCAACGAAATGTTTTCGTTGCTAAAAGTTTTTTAAAAAAACAAATTGGACTTTTAGTGACGAAATATTTCGTCGCCATGACTTTTAGCGACAAGGTTTCAACAACAAAATGAGTTTCGTCACTAATTAGTAGATTTCGTGGCTAAAGGTCCTTGGCAACAAAAAACTGGACTTTTAATAACGAATTTTTTCGTCACTGAAAATACATTTTGTTGTAGTGTAGTATGATGCAAAGAATCAGCTGTTGAGCTCCTCGTCGTAGTGGATGGATGAAGATGTGATTGGGGTCATCTCTACTGGAAGAAAACCTGCAAAATGAAACGGTGGAAGAGTAACACGCTGGTGTGGTGTTAGCCAAACTACCACCGATGCTTAAGTTAGTAAGGGAGAGTAATTTTAGAAAGAATAGACTGGAGAGTGATTTTTGTAGAGTATTTGTGTGTACCTTTAACTTCTGTTACTCTCTCTTTTATAGTTGTTTACCTCATTAATGGGCAATGAATCGCTATATTTATGCTCAACGGCTAGTGCATTACAAAATCTTTGTCTAAAGTTCACAGCTCACTCTGTGATCGTTGCTCCGTCCATTATGCTTTGTCATCAATAAGCGTAATAATGCATAGCATCTTCTATTGGTTAATGATGATTTCAGCTTAATGATGATCGTAAAATTCTGACTCATCAGTTGCCCCCTTGTTTGAATTCTCATCTGGCTAGATGAGATGAAAACATAGCCGTCTGACACTTCGTATTCTGTGTACAACGCATTTATGACGAGTTGATGTTTGATTTGGTGAGTGCCAAGTGTACGGTTAGGATGTGTTCGACGTGCAGACTTTTCTCAGTTATCGCGCTCACATTTTGGCCATTTATCTTGCATTTTTCCCTCCTATTTCCTTTTCTTCATACTTTTTCCTTGTTTAGTTTGCATTTTAGGGTTTGTCTCTTCTTCAAGCTTTCTTTTTCAGTTCTACATTTCCTGGTAAGTCCTTCGTGCTCCTCTCTCTTTTTATGTTCTTCCTTCGTAGATTACTCATCTATTAGGGTCGATTGTCCCTCAATAGCTTTTCTTTTTGCTCACTTAGGTTGTTTACTTGAAGTTATGGAGGGAGAGTGCCTCAAGCGGGTTAGTTTCTTCATAAGGGAGGATTTTTTGTATAGGTTTGTCCTTTCTTCTTTATTTCCTCTGGTTTCTTGTTTTGTTAAGGTGGCTAAGTTACTAAAAATGTCTGGGGAGTTTAGGTCTAGTGAGTTGGAGACGGGGTTATCTTCGCCTGATGATTGTGTGGTTCCCGAGTTTACTTCCCCTTCTACTCCTTATAAAGTTTGGAACATCCCATGTGCTTTCTCAGGAAAAGATGAGAAGCGAATTAGAGATAGGTTTCAATTTCCTGATTCGGTTAGAATTAGGATCCCAAGTGACGAGGATAGGGTCTGTCACTCTTATGCTAATGAAGTCTGTGTCTATGAGGCAGACTTTACAAGTGGTCTTCGTCTTCTCATTAACCCTTTCGTTAGGGAACTTTTTGCATACTTGCATCTTCCCAGCACAGTTAGTGCCTAACTCTTGGCGGATCGTCATTTCTTATATGGTGGTGTGGATGTCTGCCAATGACGAGGATGTCATCAAGAAAGATGAATTTCTTCACTTTTATCATTTGAGAAAGTCCAAAGACCTTGGCTACTATGAATTTAAGTCATGGGATAGGGATTCTAGGTTAATACTTGACTATCTATCGTCCCTCCGAAATTGGAAACCAAACTTCTTTTTTGTCTCTAGCAATGGTTGGGAGTTCGTCCCTCAAGTTTTTTTGTAGTTGGGGAACCCCTGTGTCTAGTGCGTCTTTCTCATCTTTCTGTTATTTTTTACTTTTTGTGAGTGACAATGGTATGTGACATACTTGCTTTTTGCAGTTCCTTAACACCCTCATCTAAAAAAGAGGTATCACTGTTGTGTTGAGAAGGTGAAAGAATACTTGGAGACCATCAAAGACTTTGACGAGCTCATCTCTCCCCAATCGCTATTCCTTCATTTTCTAGGTCTGGAACCTTTTAGGAATGCCCCAAAAAAATCTTGAAGTTGTGAAAACGAGTAAGTGGTCCATCTTTTTTTTTTTTTAATTTTTTTTTTTTAAGGAATGACAACCAAATTTAGTAAACAAAAGCTGGCTAAAGCTTAGGAGAAGAAGTCAAAAGGTGGCCTCCTGTCAAGGAAACGTTCGAAGGTAGACGATGTTTCCAAGGATGATCCTGTAGTGGCTCCTCCCTCTGCCCATTCACCTGCTATGCGTCTTGCTTCCCTTACCTCGTCTTTGGAGGTGATTGCTTCTGCTGGGGAGGAGACCAAGAAGAAGAAGAAGGTTGCTAGCAAGTCTTTTCTCCCATCTTTCTGGGACAATGCCGATACTGCTACCCTGAAGGCTCACGAGGCTCTTTTTGTGGACGACCTAAGTCCTTTGATGGCGAAGTCATCCAGTGTAGTGATGTTGTCCCGTATTCAGAAGCTCATGCAGGTATATGTTAATAACATAGATTGCTTTTTCTCTTTTGTTTTGTTTTTGCTAAGAGAGTTTTTTTTTTTTTTTTTTTACACGTAGGCTTTGGGGGAATCTATGTTTGTCTTTGGGAAGCTTCTGGATTTGGAGAAGAAGGTGACCACAGCTGAGCCTATGATCAAATCCCTCTCTGCTAAGAATGAGATGCTAATGAACAAGGTTGCCATCCTTGCTGTTGAGGCAGAGAATGACAAAGAACATGTGGCAGCTTTGGAGAAGAGTCTTCAAGTGGAAAAAGATTTTTACAAGTTAAAAGATAAACAGATGGGTAATCTGCAGTTTAAGTTGCAGAAAGCTAGGGCTACGACAATGCAGGAGTTCAAGGACTCCGACTCTTACTTAAACGAGTTGTGTGAGTATTACATGAAGGGCTTCGAGCTCTTTAGGAAATGGATGGCGAAGCATCACCCAGATTTGGCTGCTACTAGACATAACCTTTTAGGCTTTTGCAATAGGAGAGTCTTGGTCTTGGTCATGATTTTGATTTCTAATTATTGTTGCTACAAAACCATTTATAGTAAGAAAGTTAAAAAATATATAATTTTTAGCAATTTAAAAAGAAACTTTATCTTTTTTAACAACTTACTTTCTAATATACCCTATATTAAAACTTCTATTTTTACATTCATCCCATTAAAATAATATAAATAGCTTATTAAAATATAATAAGACTTCACCACCACCGTGGCAGCCATAACCAATTGCAAAAAAGAAAACACAAGACAAAACCACTGCCACAACCACAGCAACAACCAACATTATCAATAACCCACCACAAAACCCATTAAAATAGAGCAACACAACTAGCCACAACAACCACCATTACAATCACAAGTAACCCACTATTGCTAAGTAACACCACTGAGACCCATTGAGCAACCCAACAACCTAGACCCATCAACAATTCACTGTGCCACCAAACCCATCAACAACATCATTGAAACCCATCAAAACCATTGCCGAGGCACCACCGATTCAAAACAACCAAGACCCACTAGCACCGACACCCATTAAATCAGGCCCACAGCACCATCGTGCCACATGATCTCACCCACCAAATTAGACCCACGAACCATCGGACCACTATCGTCGAACCACCAAGACAAACAAAGGCACGAGAGAGAGAGAAGAGAGAAGTGAGAGAGGAAAGAGAAAATAGAAGAGACTGAGGAAAAAAGAGACGTTGGTGAATAAAAAACTGATTTTTATGTTTATCTTCATGCTACAGTGAGCTGTTATCAATAATAGCTCACTGTAGCTGAAAGCTAAGATATTTTAAATATAGCAATTTTGTTGTAGGTATGTTTTTATAGTTTGAAGTGTTAAAATAATTTTTTAGCAATATTAACATATTTACTGTGTGAGTGCTCTAAATGTTTTTTCCTCACTAGTAGTTGCATCAAAATTAACTTTCAAAAATGGGAGACATGGGTGGGGTCCCAACATCCAAGGGCTCCTTGTTGTGAATTCCTCGCCTGTAAAACATTAAATGATACGTGTTTCTTTTCTTCTTCTTCTTCTTCTTCTTTTCTGAGAAATGGTGTGTATCTTAGTCGTCTAATTCAAATTTAAGAACAAATAATCAACTATTTTCCTTTTAGATTGTATCAAGATGCGGTTTCTCTTATTATCTGTATTGTGCCATAGTAAACTACTGTTAACAATATGAGCTCATCTAATAGATGAAGGAAAAAAAGATAATAAAAATAAACTTAATTGGCAAAGTTCTATATGTGATTAAGATAGTAGGTACAAGTGACAAATGAGGTGATCGTTACATGTATAGTATCCTCTTGAGTTGCATCCCAATCCCCACATTACCATAGTAGTAAGACTATAAGAGCCAAGACATAATTGGATAATTCTTTTCTCTCTCTTATATGCCCATGCATGATATGCTTAAAAGAAAATATGCAAAGAAAAATTAAAGCAAAAGGAATCAAAATACTTTAAAATATGATTACAAGCATGTATTTTTGGAGATGTGGGAGTTATAGGATGTACCTCGAAGGTAATAGTCCCCATCAAGCAGTTATGATTGTGTGTGAGTTAAATTGATTTGCTCATATCTCAAATCGTCATAACATGTAGACACTTATGCAATCTTGCGATGTTTTTCACACATAACACGCAATATTCTTTGCTAGTCTTGATACATGTGCAAGTGCAATGTGATTTGGCCATCACAAGGTTTACATACGTTAATGTATGCTCACTAAACTGTCTTGACTTGCTTTTGAAACATAAAATTGGTTAGACTTGTTTAGTATGTGTGTGTGTTTTTATGGATCCATATGTGCTTAACATTTTTTGAGAGATGATTTTGAGAGCTTAAAATGTTGTTTGGATCCTTGGTTGTGTAGCATGCTTAATTGCATTCATATCTATGTTTTTCTCTTCTTGTAAAATGTTTTTAAGCAATCTCGACAACTACTGGACACCTCTCGACAACTAGGCTATCTATCAAGCTCTTCAGCTTCTTTCTATTGCAATCTCGATAGCTTCTCGACAGATTCTCGATCCATTGAGAAAGTTTATGTCTCCTCGATAGCTTCTCGACAGATTCTCGATCCATTGAGAAAGTTTATGTCTCCTCGATAGCTTCTTGATCCATGGAGCCTCTTTTGCTATGGAAACCTCTCAATAGCTCCTCAATAGCTGTATCTATCGAAGTTTAAATCTCGACACCTTTAGATCAATCGAGATACCCTTGCATGCATTTCATTTTTCTTTGTTTTGCATTTTTTTCCTTTGTGTCCATAACATCTTGTTTTTCTTTTTCTTGTAGGTCTATGGTTCCTTGTTCTCCTCGTTGCCTCTATATCAGTTTTCTGTCTATCTCCGGTCAAGTCTTTTGGCTTCTTCTGCCCTTTGACAATCGTGTCAAAAAGAGGGAGAAATTTGAGAATTGAATGTCATTCCTCAGTGGGAGTAATAGACTTTGGTGGAGAACTTCATGTTAAAGGGAAGAAAGTTTTTGATGTAACTAACTTAGGGGGAGAGTTAGTTTGATACACATTGATATTGATATATTTTTTGTGTTGTGTATCTTTTGGTTTTGTAACCATTTACATACATCATGTGTTGTTTCTATATTTGAGGATAATGTATGTGTTTCACTCTTTATCTCACATGTGTTGTTTCTTTTCTCTCTTTATACACATGTTTCTTGTTTATTTAACTTGTCATTATTTTCCACATGGTACCTTGATGTGTTTTGTTTAGTTCCTTTCAAGAAAGACAAGTTAAAGCCAAGTCAAGATTCTGAACCTTCTTCTTGTAGCAACTTCCAAGGTTTAGATCTTTTAGACTAGGCTTATTTATTTTTTTTAATTTTGAGTAGAATGTATTCTAGGACATTCAATGTACTCTTGTGGTTTTGTCATGGATTGCCAAAGGGGGAGATTGTTAAGGACATATTTTATGTTATTGGCATATCCTTTGACAAAACGCATTTTACTTGTATTTGGGTAAATCTAAGAAGGTTCAAGATGATCATTACAAGTGGTTAAATTCAAGACATGAAGATTACTCAAGAATTGCTCAAGAAAAGTACAATCTACAGGTCTCAATACCTCCTCGATAGAAGCTCGATCTATCAAGCTTACGAGATTCAAACTATAGCCAGCAATGTTTGTATTCTAAAAGGCTATTTGTTTATGGGTTTGTATAATCCTTATTGGACTAGGAAAGCCCAAAGTTTGTGGGTTTGTATAATCCTTATTGGACTAGGAAAGCCCAAGGTTTATGTAAATCTATTTGGAATAGGAAAGCCCATTAAGCTCCCATTTAAAGGAGGTGGAAAAAGAAAAACCTAACCCTAGAGAGCTTCATAAGGTTTTCTTTTTGAAACCCGAGCCTCCTCCTACAAAAGAATGAGTTCTTGCTGCGATTCTTGTACGCCTTTGGGTTCTGTAACCAAGCAAAGTCTTTCACACCATCATTGAAGACCTTATCGGTGTTTCTATATGAAGCTATTGCAAATCAACTACAACAATCAAAGGGTTACTGTGGAGTTAGTCACGTACTGGGATTCGTGCAAATGAGTAAGCCACGTACTGGGATCCACGCATCGATTGGTTAGTCATGTACTAGGAGCAGTTCATTAAAAAGGAGAGATTGTTACTACAAAACAAGTCCAATTGTGTATTGGGGTAAAGGTTCAATTGTAGGTTGGTATAAGGTACTGAGATTCCTTTACTTGTAACCATTTGTTGTGATAATAGTGGATTCTCAAGAGTGGTGACCTTAAATTCACCCGATGGGGTTTTGCCTTGGTGATTTTCCCTATTCGTAAAAAAGTCACCATGTCAACTTTATTTTCATTGCATACTAACATAGTTGGTTATTTGTTGTGCTACCACGCATTTTGCATGTTAATTGGACTAATTAATAAATTTGGCTAATTAATCAATTAATTTATCACAAGGGGTCAATACATTCTTGACCTATCAACACCTCTTGCTCTGCCTTGATAAAGGTCCAAGATTTCTTAATATGGTGATGACTTTTGTTCTACATCCTTTGTCTCACTATAACTTTATCATAGAGCTCCATGCTTAATTTTTGTTATCCCTCTTGGAGCACATTTCTATTGACTTCCCCTCTCACTTTATTCTATCCCTTATAGATGTCTATAAGGATACGATGACCCATGATAAGCTCAGTTTTCCTTCAGCTATCACATGGATCATTCGCCATTTCTCTATCTCATATTTCGAGTCAGACCACTTTTCTATCATGTGTGCCATAGACATTGCTACCATTTGACGGAGTGAGGTGTAGCTTCAACTATGGCGGACCGAGATGACGATTCCTCCAGCTTCTTTAGCTCCATCCACATCTGCTCCTTCTTCTTTTGCAGGTGGTGTGACTCTTGATGCAATCATGGCACAGTTTCAGCACATGGATACTCACCATGACACTCTTAGCGATGAGTTGTGTCAGGTGAACACTAGTGTCAGTCGTATTGCATGATGACAGGCTCACCTTGGTGGCTTCGTTGCTTCTCCTACTCCTTCTCCAGAGACTTCTGAGGATGAGGATGATAATGGTGATACTGATGCTACTGATGCTGAGGATGATGGTGCTAGATCTTCCAGCAATGATGAGATGACTGCTTGAGTTACTTACCTTTTGTCATTCGTGACAAAAAGGGGGAGTAGTTTTGGGATGAAAGTAGTCATGTATTTAGGGGGAGAGTTAGTACTTGGAGATTTCTGTTAGGGGGAATGTCTATATTTTGAGGGATGTAGTGAGGACTTATGTATCTTTTCTTTTCTTTCTTTTTTAGATACTTTGTTCATGTACCTTTGGTCTTATGACCACTTTGTGATAGCAAACCTTGTACTTTTTGATGATATATATATGATGAGGTTGTTATTATAGTTCTTTCACCTATCTCTTTATGTGTTGTTTCTTTTCTCTCTTTATGCACATGCTTCTTATATATATTGTATGCAATCTTTTATTTCTATTTCATACAAAGATGCCTTGATGAGTTTTGTTTAAAATGTCTTAGAAATACAAGTTTTCAAAGTCTTCCTTGCCATTAACTCTCTTCTTGCAAAGTTTTTTAAGAGTTTGTTTTAGGATAGATTTTATTGTATTCAACAAGTGAATATGAGTTGAGTGATTTATGACTTCTCTCATATGTTCATTTGTTTGTTATGGTTTTGTCACAGATTGCCAAAAGGGGAGATTGTTAAGATATATGTGATTCATGTTAGGAACATATGTCATCATGTATTGACTAATCCTTTGACAAAACGTATTTTACTTGTATTTGGGTAGATCTAGGATGTATTTAATGCTTCAAGGAACGAGGTTTCAAGTTCAAGTGTTAAAGCCATGCAACTCTGTCCAAAATTCAAGTGATGAAGTGCTGGATTTTAAATCTCGACAGCTAGTGTCTATCGAGGTTTAAAAGTTGTCTAAGCCCGAAGCTCGACAACTGCTTGACAGATAAGGCATCTATTGAGAATTATGAAAATTAGATTTTCTATTCCGATTTCAATCCAATCCGTGAGTATGTGTTTGGGCTTTCTTTTCTTACAACCCTAAACATGTATAATGATTATTTTAAGGGCATCACAATAAGCACAATTGCACAAGTATGATGAAGCAAATTGTTGTTCATGCAAATTATGACTGGAAATCTAGTTTGCCCTAGTTCTTCTTTCTCTTAAAGAAGTTGCTATGTTTGTACACCGCAGGGTTTTGTGACCAAGCAACTTTGTGATCTTCATCGTGTGATGAACTGAAGAACTTTATAGCCAATATCCTTCACAAGTTGGTGATTTAGTTGCGTACTGAGATTCGCACATCAGGTTAGTTAGTCACGTACTGGGAGCCGTGCATCAAAAGGAGAGATTGTCACTACATAACAAGTCCAATTGGGTATTGGGTTAAATGTTCTATTGTAAGTTGGTATAAGGTACTAGGATTCCTTTACTTGTAACTGCTTGTTGTGATAATAGTGAATTCTCGAGAGTGGTAACCTTGAATTCACCCAGTAGGGTTTTTGCCTTGGAGGTTTTCCTCATTCGAAAACAAATCATCTTGTCAACTTTATTTTTCGCTGCATTTTACTTTAGTCGATGATTTGTTTGTGTTGCCATGTACATTGCATGTTAGTTTGATTAATTAATAAATTTGGCTAATTAATCAATTAATACATCAAAATGGGTCAATACATTTTGGCCTATCAATCTCTATCAGTGCTAAAATCCTCTGCTTCTCCACCACTTTCTCTACAGGTAACCATGGCTAAATTTTGCTTGTGTTGAAGAGGGATAAGATTGGGTTTTTAAAATAAGAGGGTATTTTATGAAGATGCAAAATTGTACGGGGGTTCTCTTATTTCTGCATTTTGGTGTTGTGAGTCAAATGCACACACAGGTTTTTTTATATTCAAAAATTGCGTTTTTATTTGGGAAGCATGGGTGTGACAATATGGTTGCCACACCTATATCAGACTCTTAGGGATGCAGCGTTAGACCTGGACGCAGCTGCGTGCGCGTCCTCAACAAATATATATATATATATATTCTTTTTTTTATAGTCAACAATTTCTCCCTTCTTATCTCCTTCTTCAATCCCAAGGTGCCCACGTATCAAGGTTATCAATTCCGTACCGTACCCGCCATACCGGCCGGAATATATCGTACCGGCCAGCAATCCGGTACGCTCGACCCCCCTGTTTCGTACCGGAAAAAATACCGGCCGTACTGGCCAATTTCGGGCAATACCGGCCGGTACCAGGCATACCGGCCGGTACAGGAAAAAGTTTTTTTTTTTTTTTTTAAGTTTTGTAATTTTTGAATTTTTGTTAGGATAGAATGGTAACTTATTTGTATTAACTTATTAGTATTATTTGTTTTCTTAGTATGCAATGGTAACTTTTAAGCTTTCTATTTTATTTTTTTTTCCCTTTTAATTGATACTAAAGTCTAAAACCATGAATAATTAGTTCTGAATTGAGGAAATGTTTTATGGTAAACTTTTATATTTATTATAATATATATATACATAGACACATACATACATATATATATATATATATATATTTATATTTATAAATATAAAAAATAGCGGTAAACCCGAAATGGTACACCGGTATTTACCGATATCCGAAATATATCGTACCGGTGGCCAAACTGGTACGGCCTCCGGTACGGTATTGACATCCTTGCCACGTATACACTTCACAATGAGCTACTATCTTTTCTTTTTTACAACTTCCAAGTATGCACATAAATATTTTATATATAAAATATTAAAACTAAAAGTTTTATGAGCACAATATTTTCTCAACAATTTCACAATAAAAATTTGGTAATAAGTTGTTAATGGTTTTCATTTGGACTTACCGCTTACTTTTGATAAGCTGTACTTTGAGTTATTTTTTTTTTATAAGTAAAAAATATATTAATTACTTTTTTTTGATAAGTTTATTGTTGATTGAAAAAACATATGTTGATTGCTTTTTCCTTTTGTTGATCTATATTGTAATAGTTATCTATATACTTTATTATTTACTATTCCTCTTAAATTGATATATGTTTATCATAATATAAGATAAATAAAAAAATGTTTAGCAATGTATAGAAAATATAAATAAAAATATATTTAATAATTCATTAAGAAACATATACGCCGCATCCATATCCTACTTTTTTTTTAAATTGCCATGTTGCCACACCGCACCCTAATCCATGCAGGTGATTCCTAGGATTTTATTAACTTGCCAAACGCACAATAAATCTATATGTGCATACGTTATCTACGTTTCACACTTTTATTTGATAATCTCCATGTTTCACACTTTATCTGTCATATTCGTGTGCACTTAGGGTCCGTTTGGATTGAGCTTATTGTTGCTGAAACTGAAAACTGAAAACTGAAAACTGAAAACACTGTAGCAAAATAATTTTTAAATGGGTAAAAAGTACCGTGAGACCCATTTTTAATATTTTTTAGTACGTAAACAGTAACAAACAGTGCTGCTACAGTGCGCTACAGTATCACTACAATGCACTACAGTACTTATTGTCCCTGAACACGTGAAGTGAGGAAAAAAGAAAAAAAAAAAAAAAAAGGGCAAAACGCAGCTTGGATTCAGCGGAAAACGCTGAATCCAAACGGCCTCTTAATGTTCACTACACCAACGAGAAGTATTCTTTTTCATCCTTTCGTCTTTACCAATGAAGGTGACAATACAAGACTGTGCGCTTCTTCTTTCTTCTTTTTCTTAATTTATTTTATTTTTTAAAATTTAATTTGTATATAGGAGTATATTCTTGTTGCACATATAGACTGTTACACATCCCATTTTTGAACTGAACGATTTTCAAATTCAAAATCTTGATTTTAAGTTATGCTTTTAGTTTAAAAATAGTTTACGTATGTAAAATTGTGTGTAACAATTTGTGTGTAATAAATACAACCCTATTGTGGCGTTTGGTATGGGGGAATCCACATTTCTCCTAGCATCTAGATTCTTAGAAATGTGATTTCTTGCAATCTAGATGTCTAGAAATGTAGCTATTCGTATGTTTGGTTTCATTGAGAATCTCTTAAAATTCCTAGAAATGTGAGATGATAATATTTGATTTATTCACAGAAATCTTAAATAAATTATTTATTTTTCTCATTTTATACTTAGATTTGAATGTGAACTACCAAGTACTTTAAAAAAAAAATCTTCCTCAAAATTGTAATACCTGAAAAAAATAAAAAAAAGATTTAAAAGGAGGGATATTTAAGTAAATTTCTGTGGGGCCAATTTTATAATTTATAATTATAAAGGAGTTTTTAGAAAAATAGGGTTGAAACCCTAGCTACATAAGCTTATTAAGTCAACTTATATGAAGGAATATTTTAAGAGATAAGACTACCCAAAAGACTAAAATAGGGAAGGATTGACATCGCTTGAGTGTTGCGTTAAGTGTAAAAGAAGGCTCTTGGATCATTTTTTTTGCACAGGCTTACCGAATTGGGGTTTTGGGGAATTTCAAAAGGTAATGGTGTCTGTACCTTTTTGTATGATATTGAATATAGTACCTTTTTTTCCTAGTTTTGTCCTCATCTCAAAGAGAACTAAGGGTGAATGGAGATTAAAAAAAAAAAGAGCACACGTATGGAAGATTAGGCGGTGAACTTTTGACCCTATAAAGCTACAAGTATGGTGTATCTATAGGCTTTGTCCTTAGGTACTATTAGTGGCAGAAAGTGGAGGAAATACATATATTATGATTACGGTGGATTTTTTTTTTACCATGGAATAATAGTGGAAAATTATTGGATATTTTTTAGCAGTCTCTCTTTTGGTTGAGTATTCATATAAGTTTGATTTAAAAAATATTAGATTATTGAGTAAATGATATTTGAAAAATTGTTGAGGTGATATCTAAGGATTTTAGAAGAAGTGTTAGGGAGAAGTTTCTTTTAGTATGGCTTTTGGAGGTAAGTAGTCTTATCTTAATTGGTTTTATTATGCGTACTTTAACTATTGAAAATTGTTTACAGATATTACAATTTTATTTCTATTGTACTACTGATTTCAAGTAAAGAATTATCACAAATATATTTGATTACAAAATATATGATGTATCTTATTTAATTGTTTTTAGTTATACTGATTCAAAGTAAAGAATAAGGAATTTTCACAAATACATATGAGCATTGAATATAAGAATTCTTTATTTCATTTTTTTTTTTTTAGCTATATTGATTTAAAGTGAAGAATATAGAAATATTACAAATAGATTTGAATATTGAATATATGATTACATATATATATATATATGTGTGTATATATATATATATGTATATATATATATATATATATGTATTTGAATAAGATATATTTTTAGTAGAAACTATGATTTCTTATATATGATTATGGATAATCTGACTATGAATTTACTCTGATACCCAGCCAAATGGGGTTATTCATTGGTACTCTGATACCCAGCCAATGGGGATATTCATTGGTACTCTGATACCTAAACCAATGGGGGTTATTCATTGGTACTCTGATACCCAGCCAATGGGGGTTATTCATTGGTATTTTGATATCCAAACCAATGAGGGTTATTCATTGGTACTCTGATACCCAAACCAATGGGGGTTATTCATTGATACTCTGATGCCCAGTCACGGGAATATAGTGTGACCATAGTCACAAGATTGTTAAGATTATGAATCATGTTTGAACATTGAACTATTTTGAGTCCTTAAAACTACATAGGTGATTTTGAAATTTTTTGAGTATTTGAACTATTTTGAGTCATTAAAACTACCTATGTATTTTTAGAACCTATTGTAAGTAATAACTTTTGATATATGAAAAACTGACTACTTTCTAAACCATCTATGATATATTTGTAAGATTAAAGTATGTGATCTATTTGCAACTTATTATTTTAAGACTGTGAAACTTCTATAGTAATTTTTGAAAACCCATAGCATATCATAACTTCTGAAGGCTCATATTGCATCTGATTACTTTATAGATCTATTGCTTGATAAAATTTATTAGGATTTTGGTTACTTATTGAGTTGTCAACTCACCCCTTTTTCCCCTCCAATTTCAGATTATGAAGAATAACAAGTTTTAGGAGTTCTAATATTATGTTGTGAACGGGAAAAGAAGCTTAGTGATTTTGGGATTGAATTGTCTTCGAATAGTTTTATATTTATTGGCCAATTGGCATTATGTACATAAGGTTTGGATTTTTGTTCCTATTAAATTATTGGATATTTATTCATAAGGAAATTGTTTAGGTATTTTGGATTTGATTGATTTAATTTTGAGGATAAATTTTAGTTGCTAAGAAGGCCTTGCTCACTTGTAAGGGGCTTACTTTATAAGTGTGCGGCGGTTGTCACGTGCCTATCTTTATAGTTGGGTTCGGGGCATGACAAATAATGAAAAACAAAATATAAACTATTAATAATTTATTGAGCAACACACACACAACAGCAAAAATGAATAACTAGCAATAATGGAGGGTCCCCTTCAAAACTTTTTTTTCCCAAACGTGAAAACTAAATAGAATTTTGTTAAAGAATATATTAACAGAGTTGTCTATCCTGTTTATGTTATTTTGGTGGGAAAAGATATTGATGATTTGTTTTATATTTTATCTTAGTTGCTTAAATGATAAAGAAAAAAAGTTAAAATTGTCAATTTATAAAAAATACAATTTACTTTAAACTTGGGAATCTGAATACCCACCTGTTTTAAAGGGAATCTACATTCTTACTAAGAGGGGTTTAAAGGGGGAATTCAAATTCTCCTGGCGTCTGATTCCCTTGCGTGATTTGCAACCAAACATGGGAATCTTTAAACATTCCTGGGAATCCTAAAACATTATCTTGAACCAAACGCCACATAAGTACAAAGCTATTCCTTGTAGAATCACTCCAATTAAATTTGATATTAGCAACATAGTTTTCAAACCCGGACTGTAACGACCCAAGAAAAAGCGCTAGCCACATCTGCGCTATACCTCAAAAGGACTAGTCACAATTGAGGCTACTTGTAGTTGTTAATAAAGCCCAGATCTACCCAGTAGATACCCGATGTGGGATTCATCACACATCTACACATATCACACAATCAATCAAATTGAGGCATCACAATCTCCCCCACTTAAATCTCTAACGTCCTCGTTAGAGCCCACTTTGTGGATAGTGTCTCTATGCCCACACAGGGTTACCGGGCTGGCTCTAATACCATATATAACGACCCAAGAAAAAGCACTAGCTACATCTGCGCTATACCTTAAAAGGACTAGTCACAATTGAGGCTACTTGTAGTTGTTAATAAAGCCTAGATCTACCCAATAGGTACCCGATGTGGGACTCATCACACATCCACACATATCACACAATCAATCAAATTGGGGCATCGTATTATCATGCCCTGAACCCAACTATAAAGACAGGCACATGACAACTGCCGCATGCTTATAAAGTAACCACCCTATAAGTGTGCAAGGCCTTCTTAACATCTAAATTTTATCCTCAAAAATTACATCAAATAAATCCAAAATACCTCAACAATTTCCTTATGAATAGATCTCCAATAATTTAAAAGGAACAAAATCCAAACCTCATGTACATAATGCTAATTGGCCAATAAATATAAAACTATTAGAAGACCATCCAATCCCAAAATCACTAAGCTTCTTTCTTGCTCACAACACAACATCAAAACTCCCAAAACTTACTATTCTTCACAATCTGAAATTGGAGGGGAAAAAGGGAGTGAGTTGACTACTCAATAAGCAACCAAAGTCTTAATAAGTTCTATCAAGCAGTAGATCTGTAAAGTAATAAGATGTAATACGAGTCTTCAAAAGTTATAATATACTATGAGTTTTCAAAAATAACTAAGGAGTTTCATAGTCTTAAAATAATAAGTTGCAAATAGATCACATACTTTAATCTGACAAATATATCATAGATGGTTTAGAAGGTAGTCAGTTTTCCATATATCAAAGCTATAACTTACAATATGTTCCAAAAAAATACATAAGCAGTTTTAATGACTCATAATAGTTCAAACATTCAAACGTAATTCATATTATTAACAATCTTATGACTATGGTCACGCTATATCCCCGTAATTGGGCATCAGAGTACCAATGAATAACCCCCATTGACTGGGTATCAAACTACCAATGAATAACCCCCATTGGTTTGGGTATCAGAATACCAATGAATAACCCCCATTGGCGGGGTATCAGAATACTAATGAATAACCCCCATTAGTTGGGTATCAGAATAAATTCATAGTTAAATTGTTCATAATCATATATATGAAATCATAGTTTCTAACAAAATATATCTTATTCAAATACATACATATATATATATGTGTGTGTGTGTGTGTGTGTGTGTGTGTGTGTGTGTGTGTGTGTATTATATAATCATATATTCTATATTCAAATCTATTTGTGATCTTTCTAAAATTCTTTACTTTAAATCAATATAGCTAAAAACAATTAAATAAAATACATCATATATTCAATAATCAGATATATTTGTGATAATTCTTTACTTGAAATCAGTAATACAATAGAAATAAATTGTAACAACTGTAAACAATTTTCAGTAGTTAAAATACGCAAAGATAAAACCAATTAGGATAAGATTACTTACCTCCAAAAGCCATACCAAAAAGAACTTCTCCCTAACACTTCTTCTAAAATCCTTAGATCCCACGTCAATTCCAAGTTAATTCAAAATCCTTGCAGTTTTCCAAGACCAATCCAATGCAAACCCTTTTAGCAAACTAAATAAAGAGTATACTCCAAACAAGTTTGCCACTTAGATCCTTGGACCTCAAATCTCAATGCCATCCAACACCACAGTGACAACAAGGCAAAGATGCTTTACACGTGAAAAGACTAAGTCCTTGGAAATCTTCAAATAATTGGTATTGGCTTCATCTTTTATCCATCAATAAGGAACCTTACAAGAAAAATTAGTAATGCCCATAATGGCCCACAAGCATCTAGTTACGCTACCCTCAATAAGAATCATGGGATAAAGTGTTGTGCTTTTAGTGATGAAATTTTTGCTAACTGGATGCATACAGGTTGGCTTCTTAGAAAGGAGAAAGGGCGAGAGGAAGGGGGGGGGGGGTGGACGTCAACTCCACTTAGAAATCTTAGGTGTGAAAAGCAAAATCCTTAGGGTGGCTAGGGTTTACATGATACAATTAGGGTGCTAACTTCAATACCAGAAATTACTAAGTTACCCCTAAAAATAAATCTCCTTTTTATTTATTTGTTTATTTTGGAACCGGGTATTACACGGACCGTTCAATGTATCATAAAAGATATAGGATCAAAATTTTTGAAGTCAAACCAGGATCAAACCAAGGTGGAATCATAATGATGTCATAATTAATTTAATAATTATTTAAAATATAAATAAATACATTAATTTAGCACAAATAAAAAAAATTAAGTAAAATAGTCTCCAAATAAATATGAGATCTATCTTTCAAATATATTTTCCATATCACAATTTATTAAGACAAATAAAAAATATTAAATCTTAAGCAAACCACTATCAAATTTTTCTTATAAAAAAAAAATCACTATCAAATTTAAATCTAACATAAAATATTATTAAAACATTAAAAAGGAGAGCTCATAAAGCTTAAAGCCGTTGTAGTAGCGGTGGTACTGTAATACACGAATATCAACAAAGATAAAAACTAAATATAATAAATATGTCAATAATTATGTGGTATTTGGTGATACACGATGGTTTGGTATTATTTACTAGGCATATACTAGTTTACATCTTTACCAAACATAGAGAGACTTCAATAAAATTCAGACTTCAAACAAAGAGAGGTCTAGTTCTAGTACCACATTATTTTACAACTTTTTTTACAACAATTTTGATGTGTCAGAATATAAGTAGTTAACCATCACTTTTACATGGACTCATTATTTTTTATTTACCATCACACTCTATCAATTCATAGTTGTGACAAAAGGTTATAAAAATTTTTATCATCTTAGACTTTTCCTAGAAAAAAAACAAAGAAAGCAACATAGTGAGAAAAAGAGTCTCCCACTAGTTTGGAGAGGTCCAATTGCTGCTAGTCAACTAAAGGTTGCAATGGGTGACAATGTTGACAAGGACAAAAGCTTTGACTAGCATCTAGAGACATTTGGAGGCATATTATCAGAGATTTAAGGCCTGTTTGGTTTAGGCCAATTTTGAGTGATATCATTGGAAACTCATAACTCAGTGATTAAAAAACATGGGACCAACACAGCTTCTGTATTGTCATGTCAGCTCAGACCTATTTGATATTATCGTTGCAAATTCAAGGGCTTCAAACCATTTCTCTTTCTCAGTTCCCTCAAAAATTTTCAGCCAAAATTTTTCCCTCTTTCTCACTTCCCTCTCACATTTCATTACTCCATCAAATCGAAGCACAAAGTGGGTTTGAAGTCATTTCTCTGCAATTGGGTTTGAACTGAAGTGGGTTTGAAATCATTTCTTTGCCCGTTGCAAAGAGCATTTGAATGCAGTTTGTGATCTTCTCCTAAGTGCATATATCTCTATCTCCCTCTCCATTGTCAATAACCATTGTATGATTTTGACATATGAGTATAATTTCTGTTTTACTGATTTTTGCCCACGGGTATTGGTGAGTATGTTGAAGTGGGTTTTTCTCCATGGACTCTCTTCGATCTTTGGGTTTTTCTTTTTATAATTTCTATTTTACTGATCTACACCTGGGTCTTTCTTTTCATTATCTGTGTTTTATTGAAGTGTGTCTTTCTTTATTTCTTGTGGTATGAAATTTATGTGACCCATTTGTTTAATTGATGAACTAAAATTGTCATTTGTTTAATTTATTTTCCTGCCTTTAGAGATTCTTTCATCATCGACAACAAATAAGATATCAAACCTTGAACACACCAGTAACAAGTACCCCAATCTAGAAGTTAAAAGAGTTCACTACTTGAACATGAGAATGGGTCTGATAGGGAATACTTAAAAAAATGTTTAAAAAAAAAAAAAAACCCACTGATTATCTTCACTCTCAAAAATTGAAGGGAACTTATCTCTTTTTCTTTTCTTTTTTATTTTTTTATTTTCCTTTTATTATTATTTAGTGGATTTAGCAATAGAGATGTTAAAGTGCATACAATCTAGAAGAACAAAATAAATGTAATCCTTGAAAACCCAAATTGCAATTTAAGCCTCCAATCCAAACCTCCCAATACCCACAACCATGCCATTGTCAAACCCAATCACATTTGACCTATAAGTACACAAAATTCCATAACTAATCCAAGCAAATAATTTTGATAAAAACAAGATACAACAAACAAAAACTCAAAATGTAGCTTTAGTAACCAATTAGGAGATTTTGACACAAAACAAAAAAAAATGAGATTTTGATTTTTTTTTTTTTTTTTTTTTGGGTAAGAAAGGAATTTCATTAAAAACTAAACGGCCAAAGGCTCAACAGTACAATGCTTGCTTAAATATAACCCAACAAGATCAAAATTGAAAATAGCTAGCAAATCCACAAGCAGATTTTCAAACAGAATAAAATTAGCATTTTGCTTAGCTCCTTTCCTAGCAAGATGGTCAGCAACTCTATTTGCTTATGAGGTCTGGATCATTTGCCTATGGGCTACGCCCAGTGGATTTATGTATGTAAGAGATGAATCCTTTAGATTACAAGTTCACCAAGTGAAAAAACCAAAAACAATCTCTCAAAAATTGACAAAAGCAAGAGACAAAAAAAAAGATCAAAACAGAGCAGGGGAGACAGAGAGACGAAGCGAACAGCGTTAGAGAAAATACCTGCTTTGTTGTCGGCGTGCGTCGATGTGGGCTGCGTCGATGTGGGAGGCGAAAGGCAAGAGGCAGAACACGGTGACTCTTTCAGTTTGGAGAAGTAAAGAAGAAGAAGTGGGAGAAGTAAAGTAGAACTGAGAAGAAGTGGAGGAAGTGGGTTTTTCATTAATGAGACACGGGTAGCAACAGACGCAACACTGGGTAGTGTCAGTGGTGGGGTCCACGATTTTGGAGAAAAGTTGTAGAGATATGTAACTGAGAACTGAGTCCAAACATGTGTTTTGCAATTTTTGAGTGAAGGTGAGGTTTGAGAATTGAGTTATGAGTTTTGGGTTTGAGTTATGGGTTTTGAAAACTGAGATATGAAAATTGAGTTAGCTCTAAACCAAACGGGCCCTAAGTTATTCTTGCACTACTATTTTCTTTTTAGTTCTTTCTTGGGGGGTTTTTCTTAACAATGGTAATAAGGTGTTATATTACTGTTGAAACTTTTTTTCTTTTTTTTTTCAAGCTCTGACTTGAACCGTAAGAACTGATTAAGGTTTTCAAACCCAGGTGGTTCAACCGCAGTTTGAATGGTTCACTGACTATCTTGCATAGGACAATTTTTACAGTTAAAAGAATATCTTGTTAAACTATTCCCAATCAGTCGGGTCAGGCCGTACGGTCCAGTATGGATTTCAAAACATAATTAACATTACTCTTTTATTTGCATTTCCATTTCAGCAACAGGGGAATTCAGAGATCATTCATGGCTACCAATGTACACCTATTTAAATTTCTGTTCCTTCTGCTCTTCTTCTCATCCTTTTGGACTCCTCATGGTCAGCAAATACTTGATAGTCTCAAACCTGGCGACATGCTCACTTCCTCAAGTAGGCCAGTTTCTTCAAAACAGGGGTTCACTTTGATTTTCACGTGGTCTGGTCTATTTGAACGTAACTGCACATCTTTAGTGATTTCAAGTAATGAAGGTTCCAGCAAGACTTATTTATGGTTTTCAGGTGCTAACGACTCCGAAGTTCCTGGTTTGGAAAACAACGCAGGAGCATTGATAATTAGGGGCCAAGGTGGGAACCTCACGACACTTACTCTTCCGCGCAGCCTACAACTAACACTGTCGCTACTTTATTGGATTCTGGCAATTTCATCTTCCAGGAAGTGTACTCCAATGGATCTACAAAGCGGGTGTTATGGCGAAGTTTTGATAATCCAGGGAACACGCTTTTACCGGGTATGAAATTAGGTATCAACCACAAAACTGGTCAAACGTGGTCCCTCAGGTCATGGTTAACTAGGACCTCCTTATTCCAGGACCTTTCAGTCTAGAATGGGACCCCAAGGGACGCTAATTGATCATTCGGCTAAGAGAGGTGGTATATTGGAAAAGTGGGGTCTTGAGAGAAAACCAATTTGAGAATAATTCACCAAATCTAACATTAACATATAAGTATCATTTCAATGTTATTTCAAATACTGATGAAGACTCCTCTTCTCTTTAGGCTAATGCCAATGTTCTTGGGTGTTTGTCTGTTTTAATTTTCTTTTTAATAAAATTATGATAGTGTGTTATGAATTTCATATTTAAGGTTTTTTTTTTTTTTCTTTTTTTTCCTCACAATTCCAACCCAAGAGAATTCAACTACTCCCTCAGGTCCCTCAGGTTCGTGCTTTCTTTAATTTTGTTTTCACTTTATGTTTATAAAAGGATTTAAAAAATTGTTAGTTTGCGGGTCTAATTCAGTTGAGATGAAGGTCAGGGTTTTTCTTTATTCGTATTTTTGGAGTATATTAAGTTGAATGTTATGAAAGAAACCCCATCGAAGGGGGAAAAAAATGAACATATTTAAGAAGATGTAGTCTTTATGTGTCTTAGATTTTCTTAATTAATATTGTGTTTTCTTTCGATTTTATTTCCAATATCTATTCTTCCAGGATTCAAGAAAGTGTTTGTTAGGGTTTTTAGACCCCATTTATACCGGTTAACCAATTTTAACCCAAGTAATTAGTTAATTAAATAATGCTCGAGGCTTTGGTTAAACAATCAACATGGATGTTATGTAAAACATTAAATTGAAAGAAATGTACAATATATGTAAAACATTGAAGGGATGATGTTTACAATATAAGTAAAACATTTACCTCTCTACAACTTGTAGATGACTTACAGCAGAAACTTTCTACCACTTCAAAACTTCTGAACTATTCAATATATGAATGCCTTCATGGATGATGTACCAATATTACTCATGATCGGAACCTCAGATCAACTCTAAAAACCTTTTAAGAATTTGATTGACAACCGCAAGTTTGTGGTTGGAACTATGACTCCAGCTTTATCATTAATTGATCTTCAGATCTGCTTTTAATGTCTAGTATCATAATTAAAATTGAGAGAATTTGATTGTAAAAACTATTTTAGAACAAATAGCTCATGCCTTCCTAGATCAGATTTACTGCCATAAGTCAACTTGCAAGAAATATAGAAAGTAGGGATTAGGGGAGTGAGAACGACGGTATTGCATAAAATATGGTGACGTATGTGAAGAGAAATGACATGGGGAACAAAATTCTGCACCATTGTTGCTAAGCGACGTCACTTATTTGGAAAATCCTTCGTTTAGGCTCTAGAATCCTAGGTTTTGCTATTTTTCGTAATTTTTGTTTCTTTAATAACTTTTAACTTAAAAGTTAGAATGAGGTCTCATTTATTTTGAGACTTCGCTTAGAGAAAATAGTTTTGAATCCCGCAATTTTTTCAATATTTTCGTTTTTGGTAAAATTTACTATTTTTCCACCTAATCTTATGATTAGCACAAATTAGGGTTTCCGGAGCATTTTCTTAGCCGCACAAGGATTTCTTTTTAGTATTTAAATACATTATAGCCTCTGTGAGACTAGACATTTTGCACATGATATTAAATACATTGTAGCCTCTATGAGATTAAACGTTTTGCACATGATATTAAATGCATTGTAGCCTCTTTTTAGTATGATATGTTTTACACAATATCCACACTTTCACACTAGATTTCCACATTTTGCACATAATTTTAAAAAATATTGACATAAATATGAAAGAGTGTGGACATTATTGATGAGAAACATTCAAAGCCATTTGTACAATGTTGATAGAAAATAATATATAATTTTCAAAATCACGACTAGAGAGAGAGAGAAAAAGAGCAAGTTTTTCCAATAATTATTAATGTCTATTACTTATGACTAAATGCAGGAAAAAATAAGTGCCTACGAATTGCCATTGCCATCAGTGCCATTGCTCTGCTTGTAATTTTTATCTGTATATTGTTTTATCTACACAGAAGGAGAATAACTGTACTTCAAGGTAGATGGTTCCCATATAGATTGTTCTTGTTTGATTATTTCTTGATTATTTGTTACCCAAATGAAAGTTATGATTTTATTTAAATTTTTAAAGGTAACAATGAAACAAATGATAAGAAAAAATTGCTTAGTTCAGAGATATCTATTGGAGAAAATGGAATTCCAAATAATATGTAAGGCTGAATTTAATCAACCATGTGTTGGCTTTATTCCGTGACAAATTTTCTTGTAATACAGCACTTAGAAACCCTGTATTTAGGTGGGAATCATGTAAGGGTAGTGTGTGAGAGAGTGTGTTGAATGCTCAAGACTGTGCAGTGAAGCAGGGACTCGCGGCTGGATCTCACGGGTGACTCGCGGCTGCAAGCCGCCAGAAGCAGCACACGTGCAGAGCATGCAGGGGAGCTAAACAGTCATACCAGCTGGAGCACTACAGGACAAAAATCCAGACTGGCCACTCAGTTAGCTCGCGGCTTGAACTCGCGACTCAGTCAAGTCGCGAGGTCAAGCCGCCAGCTAACCCTGTTTTGGAAAATCTGACTCATCGCATTCCATTCTCACACCAGTATAAATACCCCTCATTCCCACAAAATATGGGTGGCTATTCAGAAAGAAAAACCCTAAGAGAGGTTTCTTCAAAACACCCACCCAATTAGAGAGAGCTGCTCATTCTTAGAGAGAAATCTTTGTAGTCTCTTCTCATTCCCTCTCTCATTGTCATACCTATTGAGAGGAGAATTCTATCCAAACACTACCCACACCCATTTAGAGTGTTGAGTGTTTTTAGAGCTTTGGGAAGCATTGGAAGATGCCAGGGATGGCGGATGCTATGGATTATAGCGGAAGCCGGTAAGCTAGAAAAGAAAAAGGTTCGGCGCAACCTCGTTGGAGCAAGAAGCTTGGAGGGCTTAGGTACACCGGGTAGATTAGGCATGGAGGGTCTATTGTTGTTCATGTATCCCAACTACATTTTCTAGTGGATTATTGACCGCTTGGAGGGCGGTGGAGAGGTTTTACGCCGAGGGCTTCGGTTTCCTCTTCGATAACACATCGTGTGTTGTCCTTGTGTTTGCATCTCTCTTCCCTTTATCTTTGCCTTTTATTTTTTACTGTGGATGTGTTTTTAATTGGTTTAGATTGTTTACCAATTCTGTTTATAGCTTTTTTTCATTTTCTGCATATTAGTTGTTTGATATAAAGCTTGAATTGGTTATTTTGTAATTGAGGGTCTAAACGTTCAAGGGTGTTTTACACACTATTTGAAGTTTCAATTGGTATCAGAGCGGGTACACTTATTGTGGTTTATATTCCTAAGTGTGATCCTTGACCCCTTGTATTTATTTGCCATAGATTGTGCTTTGTTTGCCTCTTTGTATGATTTGGTTGGTGATAAATGTAACATGCCACGTGTTTGTGAAAATGCCTCTATGAGTGTTAATCCTCATAAATGTGATGACATGTTATTTAAATCTATGGGTATTGTTGACAAACTCTTGAAGAAAAATGCTAAGAAGTTTCAAAAGAATTTGAGCAAGTTATTTTGTGAAAATGATGATTTGATTGTTAAGCTCAATGAATCCAACGAATTGGTTGAGAAATATAAAAAACTTGCTAAAATATCTCTTGAAAAGCTGAAAGAGTTTGAATGTTTTAATACGGACTTGGATGCTAAACTTGTTTTGTCTAACAAACTTGTTGATGAGTTAAAATGTGAAAATGAATCTCTTAAGATGCATGCCAAGTATTTGATTGCTGAACCTACTGCTAAAAAGGATGATAATATTTGTTGCAATCATGTTCTGGTACCCGATTTTGTGCCTAGGGTGTGTTCTACCTTAAAGGACAAATTGGTGTACATTCCTCCACATAAAAGAAATCAAAAGGTGGAGAGAAAGGCTGTTAAGTCAAAGCCTCCGTTTAGGTCTCAACCTAAGGTTTTGGATGGATCTATGTTTGTTCCAACTTACCACCATTGTGGTGTGATTGGTCATATAAGACCTCAATGTCATAAGTTGAAGAGGGAACAAAACTATATTGCTAGATCCCTTCCCAAAAGGCCTAGTGGACCTAAACACATTGTGTGTCATCATTGTGGTGTCTTTGGTCATCTTGGACCTCAATGCTCTAAGTTTCATGCTGTCAAAAGAATCAAAAGAAAAGAAAAACTTGAGCTTCATGGAAGTTGTGCTAAAAAGAGTAAACCAGTTTTGAATGAAAATAGCATGTTGTTAAAGAAAATGTTTAATGCTCTTAACTCCTTGACTATGTGCATCTCCGGTTCTCATTCTTCCAACCCTCGTCTCGCTTCTTTTGAGACACTCATTCCAAACAATCATTCCGTTTGGATGAGGAAGGGTTCATATGGTTGAGTTTGTGCTCTGTTTGGTCCTTGATCTAATTCTTTCGATCTTTGCAGGACCCTTCATTCATTAAATGTCATATCGTCATGCATTTTGTGCATCTTGCATTTATTTATATGTATTGTTTTGTTCTTGATCTTACTTTTATGTTTCTGCTTTGTGTGAGTAAAAAATCCAAAACCACATAAAAAGTGAAAAACTTAAAAAGTTTGATCATATATGTTTGAGCACATATCACATGTGAGTTTGGCCTTGTACCTTTGTATAAATGGCTTTGTGCATTTACGAGCTTAACTTATTATTTTTGCACTTATATCTTTGTGGGAAAAATCTTGACATCTTTGTGTGATTGTTGTAAATCGATCTTCAAACTTGTCATGAATGATTAGTCGATAGTCATGTTGGTTTTGATACATGCGTAAACTTGTGCTTATATCTCTTCCCACTCTTTTATTTTTATTGCTTAAAGAGCTCAATAAATGTAAATCTCAAAATGAAAAGAGATAATGAGCTGCAAAAACCGTCGCACACACTAGTATTTAACTAGGAAAAAGGGAAAGCGACTTATATGAAAATGTATGATGCCCAAAAAGCCAAAGGCTTGTTCATCAAATTGGAATATCACAAATTTCAGGCATCGATCTCAAAATGAGATGTTTTGATTCAAAATTATCAAATATTATGAATTGTAAAGAAGCCAAATGAAAAACTTCATCGTATGTAATCATTTTCTTGTGGGAGGTTATATATGTTCATTTCTATAATTGAGATAGATCACTTGACTTAGTACTAGTTGTGTATGACTTGATTGAATTGATCATTGAAACTTCACTCTAGACTAAGGACTATTCCACATTTGATACACACACATAACACACTTGCCTAATGTTCAATGAATGTCTTATTCATTTGTTAGATTGTACTTGTTTAAATGTGATGTGTGTGTACTCAATCTTATATGGATTAATCCAAAAAGATTTTTAATCATTTTATATGTTTTTGGAAGTGACTTTTATCACTCTTTGTGTTCATGTTTAGTGTTTACTTTGTTTTTCATTGTTTAAACATATTTTGTATTGAAAAACAGGTGTCTGAGTTTTTCGCGGCTCAGTTGGCAACTCACCAGTCGCGAAACCCCAGTCGCGAGTTTATCCAGAAGCTTTTGGCGACTCACTCGCGGCTTGCTCACGACTCACTTGCGACTCGCGAAAATTTTCACGACTGAACCTTGCGACTCGCCCAGTCGCGAAACGCCCAGAAATAGCTTTTTAAAGGGCTTTTCATGGGAAACTTGTTTTAAACCTCTCCCATCCTCTCTTAAACCCCCTCTTTCAATATTTTTACATCAAAACTCAACCAATTTGAATGATTTTTCATTCTATTAACATTTCTAAAGTAATTATAAACTCTTTTCTTTAATTTTGATCCTTAGATTATGTTTTGGAGAGTTTTGTACTATTGGTTGGGATTTTTATCATAGGGGTTGGGAAAACTTATTTTTTGTCAAATTTCTTCATGGGATTGGTTTCTTTTGATGATTTGCATTGGATGTTGGCCCCTTGTAGCAGAAAGAACATGTATTAAGGGTGATTTTCATGATGTTCATGCATTGTTTCACATTATTGTTCATAGTGTGCATGCTAGGTGTTTGATAAAATGTCTCTTAGACATTTTCTCACTTGCTTGGACTCCGATGAGTACCAAACTTTGGGGTTTCTCATGTTTCCTCATTAGGAACATGTTTGGTTCATTAGTTGTGTATTTAACACACCTTGCCCCACATGTGCATTTTTCATGCATTGGTCATGCATTGCACTTAGCCACCTCTTGCACACACCTTTACTACCCTTGTCATGCATTGGTCTTTACCTTATTTCTTCATCCTAGCATGTTATGTTTACCTTATGCTTTGTAGCATGTTACTTTGTCTTAGGTTTGAGTTTCATTTTCTCATTCATCTTGCACCCCTTATGCATCATTATCATTGTTCGTTCATTCATCTCTTGTCCTCTTTTCTCCTTGATCCTATGTCTATTCCTGACAAAAAGGGGGAGAGTATACTCTAGAGAGTATACCAGAGTGTTTTGTCATTTCTATATGACTCTTGTTATGACTCTTGTGCACATCCTTAGGGGGAGAAATTCTATTTCTCGTGCACATTTGTAGGGGGAGAGATTTTCCATAGTGGAGATGCATATACCAAGGGGGAGAAGACATTGTGTTAACTAGAAAACTTTGTTCTGTTTGTTTTCTTGTTGGCTTTATTGTGCTTTGAGTTATGCTTTGTTGTTCTTATTACATCATGTTTGTGCTTTGGACATGCATATATCCCTATGCTATTGTGCTTCATTGAATGCATGTTCGGATGATCATTTGCTTTACTATGTGATCATTGTAGTCATTTCTATATGACTGTTTTGGTGTATGATCAAGTTGCTCACATGTTTCACATCATGTTTACTTGATCGCAATTTACTTGTTACATTATACTTGTCATTTTATTACTTACTTTACCTTGAGGGTCTAATGTGTTTTGTGCAAGTGTTTCAGGTTACAAGTATATATGTTCCAAGTACATCACAACTTCTCATCATTCTGAAGGGGAGAGAAATTTTAAGCACTTTTAGTTTATATTGTTTAAGTTTATATTCAGTATTTTGTGCTTTGTACCTATGTTGCTTTTGTAAGTTTTTAGGGTTTGTTTTCATTATCTGTAGGCTTTATGGTCTGTACCATGCTTTATGCAGCCTTTTATGCTTTGTTGAAATCAGTACTTCTATCTAAATGTCATGCATTTTCTTTTAAGTACTGTCACTCTTGTGCCCTTGTAGGATTGTTCCTAGATGCATATACTTAGTGTATTATGCATTGGTTGAGTGTTGGGCATACAAGTAACTTGCTTTGTTCTTGTTAACTTGTATGTTCAAGTGTTCATTCCAAGTGTGAATGAGCACTGTGATCACTACCTTGTAGTGATTACTTGTTTGATCAAGTCATGATTTGGTTCTTCACTTCATCTTTGCTTGATCACTTTATGACTGTTTCATATGCATTTCATATTTTCTGCATACAATGATCATAGTGTATTGTTGTGTTTCAGGAGATTCATGTTCATATGATTCAAGAGCTTCACGGTTTCTAGATTTAGGTGTGAGTAAGTTTTGCCATTGTTTCCAAACTCACGTTTAAGTCTAGAGTCTGTTTTAAGGTGTTTTGTCACGGAATAGCCAAAGGGGGAGATTGTAAGGTTGAATTTAATCAATCATGTGTTAGCTTTATTCCGTGACAAATTTTCTTGTAATACAACACTTAGAAACCCTGTATTTAGGTGGGAATCATGTAAGGGTAGTGTGTGAGAGAGTGTGTTGAATGCTCAAGACTGTGCAGTGAAGTAGGGACTCGCGGCTGGATCTCACGGGTGACTCGTGGCTGCAAGCCGCCAGAAGCAGCACACGTGCAGAGCATGCAGGGGAGCTGAACAGTCATGCCAGCTAGAGCACTATAGGCCAAAAATCCAGACTGGCCACTCAGTTAGCTCGCGGCTTGAACTTGCGACTCAGTCAAGTTGCCAGCTAACCCTGTTTTGGAAAATCTGACTCATCGCATTCCATTCTCACACCAGTATAAATACCCCTCATTCCCACAAAATATGGGTGGCTATTCAGAAAGAAAAACCCTAAGAGAGGTTTCTTCAAAACACCCACCCAATTAGAGAGAGCTGCTCATTCTTAGAGAGAAATCTTTGTAGTCTCTTCTCATTCCCTTTCTCATTGTCATACCTATTGAGAGGAGATTTCTATCCAAACACTACCTACACCCATTTAGAGTGTTGAGTGTTTTTGGAGCTTTGGGAAGCATTGGAAGATGCCAAGGATGGCAGATGCTATGGATTATAGCGGAATCCGGTAAGCTAGAAAAGAAAAAGGTTCGGCGCAACCTCGTTGGAGCAAGAAGCTTAGAGGGCTTAGGTACATCGGGTAGATTAGGCTTGGAGGGTCTATTGCTGTTCATGTATCCCAACTATATTTTCTAGTGGATTATTGACCGCTTGGAGGGCGGTGGAGAGGTTTTATGCCGAGAGCTTCGGTTTCCTCTTCGATAACACATCGTGTGTTGTCCTTATGTTTGCATCTCTCTTCCCTTTATCTTTGCCTTTTAGTTTTTGCTGTGGATGTGTTTTTAATTGGCTTAGATTGTTTACCAATTTTGTTTATAGCTTTTGTTCATTTTCCACACACTAGTTGTTTGACATAAAGCTTGAATTGGTTATTTTGTAATTGGGGGTCTAAACGTTTAAGGGTATTTTACACACTATTTGAACTTTCATAATAGAAATAACGGTCATGATGTAAGTGTATTTAGCTACGAATGTATAACCACCGCCACAAACAATTTCTCATTAGAACGCAAGCTTGGGAAGGAGGGATTTGGAACTGTTTACAAGGTAATTTCTAAAAAATTCTAAAGAGAAACGTTTAAACTAACTTATGTCTAACATTGGCTTATACCTTATTTGATCATCACAACAGGGAAGATTACCAATAGGTCAAGAAATAACCGTAAAGCGACTATCAAGAAATTTAAGGCAAGGAATAATTGAATTCAAGAATGAGTTGATACTCATATCTAAACTCCAACACATGAATCTTGTTAAACTTCTGGGTTGTTACATTTTTGGAGAAGAAAAGATGTTAATCTATGAATATATGCCCAATGAAAGCTTGGACTACTTCTTATTTGGTTTGAAAAGCATTTAATTTTTTTTTTCTAAAGACTTCATTTATTTTCCTCAATGAATATATATAATTATCTATTGTACTTTATGTAAAGTATTATTAACCATATATATCTTTTTATATTGAACAGATTCAAATAGAAGCAAGTTACTAGATTGGAACAAACGTTTCAACATAATCGAAGGAGTCGCTCAAGGATTGATCTACCTTCATAAGTATTCAAGGTTAAAAGTAATTCATAGAGATTTAAAAGCTAGCAACATACTACTTGATGAAAGTATGAATCTGGTGATCTCTGATTTTGGCATGGCAAGAATTTTCAAACAAAATGAACTAGAAGCAAATACTAATAGAATTGTTGGGACATAGTAAGCCCTGTACTTGCGTTTATTTGGTTGCCAATTAAACATTTATGCTCCTATAAGCTCATTCATTCATATGTGAAATGCAAATATTTGTTTCGTGTTTTGGTGTAGTGGTTACATGTCTCCTGAATACGCTATGAAGGATGTGTTCTCTATAAAATCTGATGTCTTAATGCTTGAAATCATGAGTGGTAGAAGAAACAACAGCTTCAATCAATCTAACCATGTGCTCAATCTAGTTGGATATGTATGTAATATGAACCTAAACTTTGGATCATCTACACTTTCATAGTTGTGTATATCCAACATATTAAATAACTATTACCTTTTATTTAGGCATGGGATTTGTGGATAGAAGATAAAGGACTAGACCTAGTTAATCCAACAACTAGTGATTCAATTGTTACAAATCACGTGAGATGACAAGTAACATCCAACGAGTCGAAAAGTAGCCAAAAAGTGACTATCAAGAAATTCAGGGCAAAAAATAATTGAGTTAAGGAATGTTAACATTCAATCTTGTTAGGTTCTAAGTACTTAGGAACTAATGTATTAGAACTCTAATGTGTATTGTTGGCAAACCATGATCAAAACAGGTTGTTTAGTTTTGTTTAGACTTGCTCAAAGTTGTGTCTTTTATGTAAAGTTGGAATCGAGCTGTTGCAGAATTAAGTGTGCATTTCAGCCTGGCTCAATCGATCGAAGGTTAGACTCGATCGATCGAATCTCGGGCAGAATGTTTTTTCTGCAGAATTTTCCAACTTAGCCCTAAGCTCATATGATGTGTAGGGTTAAGTGTTTTACTCCTAATATATAAAGGAAACCCTATGCACATTTTTGTAAGTTTTTTAGAGAGATTTGAGTGCCTCTTATATATTTAGGGTTTTGTACCCAAAAGCTCTCTAAGGACTTGGTCGCTCTATTTGCTATGTGTGTGAATCTCTTGTGAGATCTAGAAAGGACTAGACCTAGTTAATCCAACAACTAGTGATTCAATTGTTACAAATCACGTGAGATGACAAGTAACATCCAACGAGTCGAAAAGTAGCCAAAAAGTGACTATCAAGAAATTCAGGGCAAAAAATAATTGAGTTAAGGAATGTTAACATTCAATCAGGTTCTAAGTACAGGAACTAATGTATTAGAACTCATTGTTGGCAAACCATGCTCAAAACAGGTTGTTTAGTTTTGTTTAGACTTGCTCAAAGTTGTGTCTTTTATGTAAATTGGAATCGAGCTGTTGCAGAATTAAGTGTGCATTTGAGCCTGGCTCAATCGATCGAAGGTTAGACTCGATCGATCGAAGCAGAATGTTTTTTCTGCAGAATTTTCCAACTTAGCCCTAAGCTCATATGATGTGTAGGGTTAAGTGTTTTACTCCTAATATATAAAGGAAACCCTATGCACATTTTTGTAAGTTTTTTAGAGAGATTTGAGTGCCTCTTATATATTTAGGGTTTTGTACCCAAAAGCTCTCTAAGGACTTGGTCGCTCTATTTGCTATGTGTGTGAATCTCTTGTGAGATCTAGAGGTGGTTGCCTTCACACATGCTTAGGATTATCAAGAAGAAGATTTGATTGAGAGCTTGATGATCATTCAGTTGTTGCACTAAAGAGCTTAAAGAAACACAAGCATGTGTGCTTGTACTTGCTGGAGAATCAAAGAAAGAAGGGGTACGTGGTCTCAGAGCTTGCACGTGATCGTGTCAGTAAGTTTCTACTGGTGGGTAGCAATAGGATGTTAGTGATCTAAGTTGCTATTGTAAAACTTCGATTCTTTCATAGTGGATTCAGGTTTACCTTGAGGATAGCTAGGTTAAATCCTCCCCAGGTTTTTACCGGTGTGGTTTCCTGGGTCATCATATCATTGTGTTATTTATATTTTCGCTGCTATGCATGATATGATTGTTTGATTATGATAACCTAGATCTGGAATTTGGACTAAATAATAACTTGGCTAATTAACTAGGTTAATCCAATTGTGTTTTAAGGGGTCTAAAAACTCACAAATCTGGTTAAGCTTCATTTGTTTATTTTTATTTTTTTCCCCCAAAAAAATTATATATCAATCTAGATTAGTTTATATAAAGTATATAACTTTTTATATTGGCCAGATTCAAATAGAAGCAAGCTACAAGATTGGAACAAATGTTTTAATCTTATATAAGGAATTGTTCAAAGATTGATATATTTCCATAAATATTCAGGGTTGAAAATAATCCATAGAGATTTAAAAGAAATAACATACTTTTTGATCAAATATTGATATTAGAGAACCGGAAGTTTATACGGTGAACAACTTCTCCATTTTAGAGATGGATTCATGATAAATGGTACAATTTTCTTCCGCTAATTATCTTGTATGTTTGTTAGGGGGGAATAAGTTCATAATATATATATATATATATATATGTATATTCTTTTTCTTTTTTTGGCCCAAAAGTTTTTTTGAGACAGATGTAAGGTAGCTCATATTATGGCACTAAGAAAAGAATATCACCGTAATTTTACTAATTAATTAATTCAAATTTCTTGCAGTAACTTCAAGTTTATAATTGGTTGATTCTCAAGCACAAAAAAGTTTATATTGGTTGCAGTTGTTAAATTTTCTTTAGTTTTAAAAACCGAATATTTGGAAATAAATGCACCTTTGGAGATCTGCTGATTCTTGCATCAAAAGCGGAGGATTAATTTGGAAGAAGTTTACCACCGCCCACGTTGGGCAGAATGGTACTTCCCCAAGCCTTAAAGGCTTGTGGGGTTTAAGAATCCAAGTTCGAGTGGTCCTGGGTAGAGAGGGATGGGGCAATATATTAGCTTCATTAGATTAGGGTTTCTATCTGAACTCACAAAAAAAAAATGGAAGAAGTATAGTTGGTGAGGTATGTCAAATCAAATTAATGCATGGGTTGGTAACAAGGTTATATAATAAATAAGGTGCAAGCCTGATATCCCTTCTTGAACTAGATATTTAGAAGTGTTGGTGCAGACACAATAATAATAGAAATAACACCAAGAGAAACTAAATAATAATTCTAAATATTATTAATCTAAAGATAAAAAATACACAACACTATTTGAACTAAGGCGAGGCACTCACTCTTTTTAAGGAGATTCAAGCCCAGTCTAACAAATGTCATATGACTAAAACAATCTCTGCACAAAGTGTTCAAGCCCAAAACTCCACCAAAAATATCATTTTCATTTTTGACATCTACTCCCTTCACCTCCCCATTGCGCACGTATCTAGCCCAATATCTGAATCAATACATATTAGCCCATTAATCACCACAATTAAAAAGAATAAAACAATTTCTCTCATTTTCAATGTGGGATTAAACATTTGCACTAACTCCTTATCTTTCATATTAACTCCCACATCATTACATTTATATTGTCATATAATTCATTATAATAAAATAATATTAAAATGCTCCAACAATCCTCTACTCATTTTAATATTAAATTTTAGTAATTAAAGAGAGATTACCAAGCAAAGACAGGTCACTATGCATCATGAAAGTGTGCTCTACATTGAACTTTTACTTAGTAAAACAGTGATCCCAATTCCAAAGTCGTAGTGGTTCCCAACTTGAACTATGATTGCTTTAGGAAAATTAAGCGTCACTACTTACACATAACAACCCAGGTGTTGACATGAACTTTTATAGCTAACACTTTACAGTCGTGTGTTGATCCTAGTTTCATGAGTGTATTTGAGATTAAGTCCAAATCTCATAGGAGCGCACACCCCCCACCCCCCCTCCCCACACTTACATTGGTGAAATTTTGTCAAGGGTGCTCCTATAATTAGGGCTGTACACGGTGTGGTGCGGCCGGTTATGAGGGGAATTTTTGCGCCGCACCTATAGGGTGCGGTTTCCCTCATGCCTGACCGCACCTCACATGTAAAGGGGCAGGAACCGGTCTACTCCAGTTTCGGTTCACCCTAACGGTGCGGTGCAGTTAGTTCGGTGCAAAAATAAAACAAACATATAAATTAAAATTAAAAAATAAAACAAATCAATCCTCAAACAAGCCACACAAAATTATCAAACAACCCAAATATTCAAAAAAAAAAATGTTCTATATATATATATATATATATATCTAATTTCCACACAAAATTTTCAAACAAATTCCCAATATTTATAGAAGCATAGCAAGGAGCCAAGGAGAGGTAGCCTAGGTATTGAGCATTATACAAATTCACATACTTGTTATTGAGCATCAAAACATACTCTAGAAATTTCTATATGACAGCCATGACAGAGGAGAGAAGAGAGAGCAAAGCTTGGAGAACATTGCCATAAAGCTGTAGAAGACGTTGTTGGTGAGTGGTGGCGAGCGGCGGAGGTAGGTGGGAGATAGAGAGAGAGAGAGAGAGAGGCAGAGATGTAGAGAGAGAGACAGAGAGAGAAGAGGCGGAGATGTAGAGAGAGAGGAGAGGTCTGCGTCTAACTAAAGATTTTTCAAATTTAACCTAACCTCTAAATAAGACGTCGTCGTTCCTGGCGTTCCTTTTTTTTTTTTTTTGAAATTCTAACACTAAAACGACGCCGTTTTGAACGTGATAGTAAAATTTTAAAATGGTTCCAAAACGACGTCGTTTTGAATCAGATTTAAAAATTAAAAAATAAAAATAAAAAATAATGAAACGGCGTCGTTTCTAACTAAATTAACCTAAGCCCTATTTTTCCTTCTTCTTCCTTTGCTTCTCTCAGTTTCACGCTAAACTGGTACTCTCTCTCTCTCCCTCTCAATTTCTTTTATTTTAAAACTGATGAATGATTATATATTATATATGTATAAGTTAAATATATATATATATATATATATCGGTTCGGTTCGGTTTCTTTTCGGTTTGCAGATCTTGCTGCCGACCACCGCACCGGCCGACTTCGGTAACGGAAAAATCCTACCGATCATCGCGCCAAGAACCTTCGATGGAGCTTTCAGCGGTCGGATCGGCGCGGTTTCGGGTGGTTTTGTCGGTGTCGGTGAATTCTTGAATAGGCCTACCTATAATTCTTACACCCTAGTCATACGAGCTACAATTAAAAAATTATTTACAAAATAAGTAATTAAAGAAATAAGAAGTCCCTTTCTTACGACCATCATATGGTTCGTTTTTCTCATTGAATCCAATTCTCAAGATCTCTTGCCCTTGGGTTGGGTATCCTCATATATGGCTCATGAATCTATGAACTTTAGTCCCAACACCCTCGATGTATTCCAAATCCTATCTTTTTCCAAGGCCTTGGTAAATGGATTTGCAAGATTATCATTAAATTTAACATAATCCACAGTTATGATGCCATTACTCAAATAAGATCGCACGGTACTATGCTTTCTTTTTATAGGTTTGGATTTACTATTGTAATAATGGTTTTTAACTCTACCAATTGCGGAAGTGCTATCACAATGAATTAATATAGATGGAATTGGTTTTTCCCAAAGTGGAATTTCATATAACAAATCTCTAAGCCAGTTTGCCTCTTCACTAACTGAAGCTAATGTTATTAATTCATGTAAGGAAAGCCTTTTGCACTTATTTCTGGCTTGGAATGAATCCCACATCGTCTGGGAGCCTCCTCGTACCCCTATTATTCCACTATATAAAGAATAAAAGGCACTTTTTTGAAAGAGGACAAAAACAGAGGAAAAAAACATAAGAATCACTAGAAAATAGTGAATCAAAGAGGAAGCTTTCATAAAACATCCTCAAGTCAAATTTCACTTGATTGGGGCCTTTTCTGTTCTTAATTTTCGAGTTCTAAAGTTTGCTAACATATTTTGATTTGGTTGTGAATAGATTGACTGAGGGGAACGGTCAAAAATCAAGCTCTAAAGAGTTCTAGTGTTAAGGTAAAGGTTCTAACTTTGGCTCTTCACTTTTATTTGCTTTTGTGTTTATATATATGTTTATGTGTTTATAATATTCCTGTTTAGTTTACGATTACTTTCTATTTATGTTAAAAACATGCTAGGTTGCTAGATTTCTTATTTTCTTTGTTTTTCTATTCTGAGTGTCTGGGTTAGGGTTTTGGGGCGTGTATGCATGTGAATGCTTCATGCATGTATATGCATACGCGTACACATATAGTTGGGATGCGTATGCTTACCCTATGTATGTGCACACATACTCATGCCTAGAAACCCTAATTCACTTCTGTTTGTTCTTTCTATGTTTTCTCTTACATGTTTAGCATTAGTTTAACCTTGTTTTCATATCTTTAAGTATCTGTCTTTCTGTTTTGTTTTGTTTTGTTTTGCCTTATCCTTTTGATGTTGATTAGGGTTTTGTTTTGTTTTAAAAAAAAGAACATGCACATGAATATGAACATGCATTGATGCATAGGTGTTGTGTTGCAGTGAGGTAAGTTATACATATATCATTACCATGCATTCTAGCTATTAATATGAAGTTACTTAATATGCTTGGTTGAATACCATGGGTTTTGATGCTTGGGTGTTTAGATATGTTTGTTCAGATCTACCTTGAGATGTTTCTACCCCTGGTGAGGTATGCTTAATGCCATGATAGATGAATGCTAGGCTTAGGGATGATATGCCATGTTTTTTTGTGTTTAGATGCATGTTAGTGTGTGTGTGTGTGTGTGAGAGAGAGAGAGAGAGAGAGAGAGAGAGTTAGAATAATACGTTAACTATGCCTTTAACGAGATTAAGACTTGGAACACAATGAGTGGAGGCCGACCCATGGATTGGGTGGGGTTGGGTGCCTAAGAACTTCCCATTCCCATACCTAAACTCCGGACACGTGCTCTAGCAAAGGTCACTCCTTCCACAAGGATACTATATTTATGATTCTTAGACCTAAACTTAGTGGCAACTCCATTTACACCCTCTGCCATGGTCCACCCTAGGCCAAGGCGTACTCTCCCACACCACTGCGAGCACTTGTGCCTATAGTGGCAACTCCATTGGGGATAGAAAGTTTGACTCCAAGGTGTTTCATTTCTTAGTCTTGATAAATGCTTGTTTAATATTGTTTGCACACACTTTCACTTGGTTCTCTTATCCCTTTGCAATGGTTGGTGATGAGTGGGAAAGTGGTGGCTCCAACTCACAATCCATGCATTTCCTATGATGGGCTTTGACTACATTAATGGATTGCCACCAATCCATTACTATCCAATAAGGCGTATGGTTGGAATCATGGCCCACCTAGTTGTAAGTAACCTATTAATCTATCCCTTTAGCTTTAAAGAGCTTACCCACATGTAGAGAGATCTTAGATTCATCAAAAGATGGTACCCTTTATATCTCTTGTTTGTTCAAAGATATATCTTGCATTCACCTAACTTTAAAGGACAAATAAAATATGTAAAATTGAACGGATGGCCCAAAAGTTATGGCATACCCTAAGACATTAGGATGAAAAGAAAAGAAGTTCTCACATGTAAGAGGCTTATTCCGAAATCCAAAGGCATATCTTAACTTGCAATGTTCATAAGATCATAGCCTAGTAGCTATCGTAAGCCCAAAATCAAAGGCTTCTTGAAAATGAAAGTCTTGGGCCTAAGGTAACAAATATGCTATGGACCTAGCATCCAAGATACTACAAAGTTAATATGAATCTCCCAAATCTTAGGCCTCCTTGTTGTATGTAAAGGCTTAAAATGATGAGAGATTCATGGGCCTTGAGAGGAAGGCCACATTCTATTCTAGGTAGAAGGCTACTTCAAAAAAAAAATATTGTCAATGAATACAAACCAAAAAATAAAAATAAAAAAGAGCCCAAAGATGATGAATACATTGTGGCCCATATTTGAGACAAAGGGTTGAAAATCTCTAAGCACATTCTAATGAAAGCCCTTCAGCGTAAGATGAGAGTTTTATTATAAATGGGCCAAACCCTATAAAACAAGGGTGAAGGCTCATGAGAGGGAAGGGAGTGACTTTGTAATTGGGCCTTCATTAAAATAGACTTAAAAAATTTCTATGAGTATCTAAATAAAAGAAGATCTTAATTGGGACGTGGGCTTAATAAAGATGGGACTTTTTTCTAGGCACCATTGCACCACCAAGATCAAGTAAGCACATCCCTACCTCAATTTGAGTTCAACAAAGTGATGGAAGGCATTTGGTTATGGTTGATATCACACCTCAAGAAGAAGTACCTCAAGAAGAAACATCTCGAGAAGAAATGGTCGCTCCAATTGATAACACGCTTGCAGAAAAGATATACAAGACAATAGAAGATCACGGCGAGGTTCTCAAGAAGATGGGAAGTCATCTCTCTAAGCTAGAAGAAAGCAAGCTCAAGAAGCCTATGCATTTGGAGATAAATGAGGAAGAAGAAAAGGAAGAATGGGATGAGAGGGAAAAAGCTGATTATGAAAGGAATAAACAATTTGAGAAGCTTGCCACGGAAACCATAACAATGAAGGAGAAAATGGAAACGATGCAACTAGCCTTTCGCAAGGCTCAAGGAATTGATGATTGTCTCTACAACATGGGTGGTCTAAATTCCAAAGCTTCTGTTGCATTGGCCCCCAAGTTCAAGATTTCTAATGCAAAAAAATTTAATAGGATTGAAGACCTTAAGCATCATGTTAGGAGATACATAAGCATAGTCGAGATTGTAGATATCGTTTGTCCACCCTCGATTTACATGCCAAACCTCGAAAATTCCAAAAATGTCAATTCTTTCACTAGGGGACCATGGGAACATCTAAATTGATGTGGCACAACCTGTTTGGGCGTCAGAGACTCAAAGTGCCATTTCAAGACAAATTAGCCAAAATGACCCTGGTCAATCCTAGGTTGACTGAAAGTCAAAGATTAGTCAGAACCACTCCAAAACAACAATTTTCATATTTCTACATCAAACCCAAGCTACTTGGAGATTTTTGTTAACTTTGACCAAGTTTGATGTGAGGTTGACTCTTAGGGGCACCAAAAATCCTAATTTTGATCTATTTCCTTTTCCAACAACTATTCTTGGGTCGAAATCAGAGTTAAAATGGTTGAGATATCTTCAAAATCATGTGGAGCACGTTAGCACGCTTCCCGAGGCCGTAACCTTCGATCCGACCATTGGAATTTCAATTTCTTTTATTTTCTGGAAACTAAACATCCAAACCTTTCCAGGGACACCAAGATCAGCTCAATTGGTGTCTAGGAATACCTTCGAATATGCTATCGAAGTCAAGTGGAAAAAAGACGAAATTACTGATGTCAGCATACCCGACTCGGCGCACATAAAGTGGTTGCCGAGTTGCCTAGCATACAAAAAGTTGACCTAGCATACAAAAAGTGGTCGTTGAGCCTCAAAAAGCGTGCCAAGCCTATATTTAACCCCACAGGACCCCAGATTTCAAAAAAAAAAATTTGTTAGGACATATGTGATTTAATGTTAGGAACATATATTATATTTGAATTGGCTAATCCTTTGACAAAATGCACTTTACTTGTAATTTGGTAGATCTAGGATATGTCTAATACTTCAAGGAACAAGATTTCAAGTTCAAGTGTTAAAGCCATACAAATCTGTCCAAGAAACAAGTGAAAAAGTGTTGGATTTTAAAGCTCAATAGCTAGTATCTATTGAGGTTTAAAAAGTTGTTCTAGCCCGATGCTCGACAGCCTCTCAATAGATAAGCTAGCTATCGAGGTTTATGAAGTTCAGTTTTTCAGAGCTGATTTCAATCCAATCTGTGGGTATATGTTTGAGATTTCTTTTCTTACAACTCTAAACATATATAAGGATTATTTTAAGGGCTGTCAAAGGTTGCGTAAGTGTGAAGCAAAGTTGTGTTCGTGTAAATTGTGACCGAAGACAAAATTTGGCCTAGTTCATCTTTCTCATAAAGAAGTTGCTATGTTTGTACACCATAGGGTTTTGTAACTAAGGAGCTTTGTGATCTTCATCATGTTGATGAACTGAAGAACTTTACAACCAACATCTTTCTTAAGTTGGTGAGTAAGCCGCATACTGGGATCCGCGCATCGATTGGTTAGTCACGTACTAGGAGCCATGCATTGAAAAGGAGAGATTATCACTATAGAACAAGTCCAATTGGGTATTGGGGTAAGGGTTCAACTATAGGTTGGTATAAGGTACTGGGATTCCTTTACTTGTAACCGCTTGTTGTGATAATAGTGAATTCTCGGGAGTGGTGACCTTAAAATGACTTGGTGGGGTTTTTACCATGTAGGTTTTCCCCATTCATAAACAAATCACTGTGTCAATTTAATTTCCGCTGCATATAGTTAATTGGTGATTTGTTTGTACTACCATGCGTATTGCATGCTAATTTAATTAATTAATTAACTTAGCTAATTAATTTGTTAATTCATAACAAGGGGTCAATACATTCTTGGCCTATCAAATGGTATCAGAGCAAGCACACTTTGATTAGGTTTAAATCATTTCTGTATGATCCATTGACCCATATTGTCATGGCTGCAATTGGCTTGAAAAGATCTTTCTTTTCAAATACATCTTGTCTTTCTAATCTCTACTTTTTTGCGTGTATCAAAAAATGCAAATCTAAAAGTTATTTGAATTCTATTATCATGACTATTGGAAAAGATCTCAGTTTGATAATGAAGAAACTAGACTGTCTCAGAATGAAAATGTGTAGAGGAGTTCGTCTGTGAAGAGTGAAGTTAAAGGTTTTGTTCATAAAAGGCAGATGAGAGAAAACACCATTCTCACTGATCTATCATCTAAGCACGAAGTGTGCTTCATGATGAAGTCTGCATTTAAGGTTATGGACACATGTTTGTGGTACCTTGATAGCGGCTGCTCAAGACACATGACTAGAGACCGATCTCTCTTTAAGGTTTTCGAGTCTAAGAAAGGTGGTAATGTCACTTTTGGTGATGGGAGCAAATCACAAATTAAAGGAAAGGGAATCATCTCTTTACCTGGATTGCTAGACATTGCAGATGTTCTATATGTAGAAGGTTTGAGAGTGAACCTGTTAAGCATAAGTCAGATATGTGATCAAGACTTCATGGTACTATTCTCAAAGGGAAAATGCCTTGTCACGGATGAGTCTGGAAAGAAACTCATAAGTGGTGTTCGCACTCTAGACAATTGTTATGGCTTGGTTCCTGATGCTGATATTGTGTGCAATAGCATTCGTTTACCAAATGAAGATCTATGGCACCAAAGGATGGGACATGCTAATTACAAACATCTTTCAATTGTATCTAAGCATAAGTCAATTTTGGAGATACCAAAGCTCAGCAGAGTGAGCAATGTGGTGTGTGGACCATGTCAGCTTGGAAAACTAACTGTTGATGTCTAAAAAATCACAGTACCCAAGCCCAAAGAAATAAGCGCAAGGGGGCCACGAAAAAGAGAAGAAATGGTAAGCCCAAGAGGCTTGAAGCCCAAAAAAGGGATCAAGAAGGAAAAAGGGAAGCCCAGAAGCTTATGAGAAAAGAAGAAAGAAAAGGAAAAGAAGCCCATGTCAGAGGATTGAAGAAGAAAGCTGAGCCGGGATCCTCAGAGACCACCAAAAGGCTCGGATCCCTAGGCGTGTAAGCACAGTCAACAAAAAATTAAGACAGTTTGAAAGAAAAAGACAAAAAAGAAACACAAGAAACAGAGGAGAAGCCATGTCCTTCTCAAGTGCCAAACGACCCAGCAAGAAAAGAGGAAAGAATTAGCGACCTCTCATGGCGCAAGTGGGTAGCAGCTCAGGGAACCAGAATGAAGAAGTATAAAAAAAGGAATAGCAGCAGAAGACTTTCAAATCGGCAGAATGAGATTCTGCCCATTTGAGAAAAAAGATAAAGGAGAAGAACTGCCAAAAGTTGGATCGAGAAAGGCGTGACCTCAGCATATTCCGAAATAGGTAGTCAGCCATAGACTTTCAAAGAAACAAAACTAAAGGGAAGGAAAGGATGAAGAATAGGGAAACAAAACCTACTAAGCAATGGGCACAATACATGCTCTGGTGACCAGAGGGCAAAACAGGGGAATCAATAGTTCCCTTGGGACTCCAGAATATCGCTATAAAAAAGGGGGAAGGATTGCGAAGAAAGAGAGAGAATTTGAAAACGGGAGAACCATCGATAAAATTTTGTCAAGGAGAGAAAACTCAGAGGAAATTAGTAAAATTACTTCCCGGTATCCTAGAAAAAAGCCACTATAGCACATACTCGGATTCAAAGAGAATCAAACTTTGCAAGTCTTAAAGGTTAGAATAACCATATAAGACTATAATTTTTGAGCTTGCTTGAACCTTGTATCACGTCTTAGTGAGCGTACTGTAATCATAATAAAGAAAATTCAATAAAATACTTTCCACTGATTTAAGGATCCCTGACCGTTACTTTGTGCTTTTACTATTTTGTTCTCTGCATTTACTTTGCTATTTGATTTGTTATTCAATACAAATATCCTTTTTTGTCAGTTTGTATGTATTGTAGGAAGCATGCCCTGTGCACCACTTGATTCTTAAACAGCCCTTTAGCTGCGGTGAATCAAAGCCCGGTCCACCAAACTACAACTATTCGACCTGAGATCCTTGGGCCTGAGTGTTACAAAAAAGGCACTCTCACATTTTGGCGACTCCGCTGGGGACTGGGTAAAGAAAAGGGAAGAAGCAGTCCCTTCGCAGAGCATGCCTCCAAGACAAAGGAACAGCAAAGGAACTAATGTGCCACCTACGGCCTCTAAACCTGTGGGAGAAAAAGAGGTAGCTTCCGAACAGAGAGGCGAGGTACCCCTGGTAGAGCAGGAGGTTGTGTCAGGACAATGGCACACAAGGCAAGAACCAGACCCCATGACTCAGATGACAGCAATGTTGAAGGATCTGGAGCAAGAGGTTCACCTTCTCAAAGAAGGCTGGACACAGGAAATCAGGGACAATGTCCCCCCTGTTGGTAACCAAGATAGAACGTAACCAGAAGGAGGGTCAGCAGTGGGAGGGAGAACCAACCCCCAATACTTAACATTGGCAGATGTCAGTGCCCTCCTAGAGCAAGAAAGGGAAAAACTCTCGGGGATCCCTAAGTAATTCTCTCGGGATCCCCCGTTCCCTCCAGAACTTCTTGGCAAGCCATACCCCAAGGCGTATGAACCCTCAAAGTTCAATCCTTTCGATGGAAGAAATGGAAGTGCTGTGGAACATGTGAGTAAGTTCATTCACACTATGGGCCCCTATGCAAGAGACAGAGAACTACGTCTAAGGGAATTTGCTAAATCCTTAGTGGATAGAGCATACACTTGGTACACCACGCTGAGACCCGGGTCCATCAAAACCTGTGATGAAATTATGGAAAGGTTTTGTTCCAAGTATTACCCTAGTGAGGGCAAGATCACTTTCTAGAACCTTCAAATGGTAAGGAAGAGACCTGGAGAGGATCTCATCCAGTTCATTAAAAGATTTGAAGATGTGTCCTTAGATTGCTATGGAGACCACGAAGAAAAGGAGCTCGTAGAAACCTGTATATCCAACATGCTTTTTGATTACAGGCTCAACCTCGAAAATCTATGTATCACACAATTTGCTGACCTGTTACAGAGAACTAGAAGGACAGCACAAACTATGAGGACAAAAAGGATGCCAGTATCCCAAGCCATGACAGCATTAGTGGGAGAGAAAAGGAAGAGGCCTGAAGGGAAGGTGTTCGAGGAACCACCGGTGATCCCATGTACAGCTGAGAAGTTAAACCATGTCTTGGACAAATGGATCGGAGATGGAGTTGTTAGGCCATTTACTGTGTCTAGGCCGCCAACTGAAGAAGAAAGGAAGAGCCTTTTGTTTTGCATGATCCATAATTGCTGGACCCTCCATAGACTCTTCCACAAAAAGCTAAGAGAAGGAACCCTGGAACTCACTTAGAAGAAGCTAGAAGTGTAGAGGAGCCCCTTGCCTAACCACAAAGGGAAAGGGATGGTAGCAGTAGTAATCCATGGGAATCCGGCAGAAGTAGGGGAATCCGAAGGATCCTTCCACCCAAGCACAGTCAAGACCCTCCAGAAGAATCCCAAGTTCAGGTCACTATTCAACCAACTGGGATTTGGACCAGAAGCAAGAAGGGTGGCCATAGAGTCTTTCATGAGTATAGCAGCAGATTCGAGAATGGAATGCTTCACAGCAGAGTCACATGCTAGTCAAGCTTTCCGGGAGACAACCAATGCTATAACCTTTACTGACGAAGACATGGAGGTTGAGCATCAGGACCACCGAAGGCCCCTTTATCTAATGGCCACCATAAATGGTGTCCAAATCAGAAGTGCACTGGTGGACACAGGGGCATCACTCAATCTCATAGCCTTGAGTACCCTGGAAGTTGTGGGCCTGGTTGACAAAAGGATCCTAGGGGCTCCCATGGAGATAACAAGATTTGGGGGGTAGGTGGAATCAACAGAAGGGTACGTACAGCTAGCCTTGAGGGTAGGGCTGATAGTGGCCTTGACAAGGTTTCATGTGATTAATGCAGAGGTATCTTACCATGTATTGTTGGGACACCCATGGCTCCATAAACACCACCTTATTCCATCTACGTACCATCAGTCTATTAAAGGGAGACTGAATGGGAGGCCCATGGGAATCCCTGCCAACCGTAACCCTTTCAGCCAGGGAGAAGTGAACTTTGCAGAAACAATGTTTTATGATAATTTAGAGCCAGATGATGAGATCCCCGCCTCAGGTATTCCAGGGGCACCTATCCTAGAAGAAGAAGAAGAAGGAGGAAAGGGCACTCGTGACCTGAGAAACCTTATGGAAAGAAAAAAGGTAAAAAAGGGAGCTCGGCTCTTCAGGATCCTGAGAATGTGTGGTGGTGCGAAAACCCAGAGGAAGGTTGATTTATCGTTTGTGAAAGTGCGCGGAACCTGAATGCATCACGTAGAAAGGTCCCGGACCACCAAGTTGCATGATGGCCCAAGAAGAAATCCCAGAAGAACCAGTCAAGGAAACCCAAATTCAGCCTAAGGAAGAATTAAAGGAAATAAATTTGGGAACCAAACTGGGATCCCAGAAGCCTGTCTTTATTAGCAGTCAGCTGATGGCACAAGAAAGGGAACAATTAGTAGCCTTACTCCAAAAATACAGAGATGTATTCACATGGACCTATGATGAAATGCCCGGTTTAGACCCGGGATTGGTAGTTCATTATCATAATGTGGACTTAGGAATAAGGCCAGTAGTTCAGCCGGCTAAGGTCTTTCACACCAAGGTAGAAGCTTAGATAATTCAAAAAGTCAAAAAGTTGCTAACAACTGGCTTTATTAAACCCATCAACACCCCAAATGGCTTTCCAACATTGTACCTGTGAAGAAGAAAAATGGTCAGATCCGTTACTGTGTAGACTTTTGCAACCTGAACAAAGCGTGCCCAAAAGATGAGTTCCCCCTGCCCAATATCGACCTCCTTGTAGATTCAGCTGCAGGAAGCTCTATGTTCTTGTTTATAGATGGGTACAGTGGGTACAACCAAATTCGCATGGCTGCCAAAGATGTAGAGAAAACGGCATTCAGAACTCCAATCAAGAACTTTTATTACATCGTAATGCCCTTTGGCCTCAAAAATGCGGGTACTATATACCAGCGAACCATGACAGCTATCTTTCATGACATGTGTTGAGGTCTAAAAAAGGGTCATAGTGAAATAAGCCCAAAAAAGAACAAGTCAAGCCCAAAAGGAAAATTCAAGCTAAGCCCAAAGTAATAGATACGGGAGACCCATGAGGGAATAAAAGAAAGGCCTAGAGGATCCTGAAGCCCAGGAAAAAAAAAAAAAAAGAGGACCACGGCAAAGTATAAGAAGCAAGGATCCTCAGGAACCATCAATAAGCACAGATCCCTTCAGGCATAAAGAAAAAGGAAGACTGGGACAGATCGATAGAAAGAAGACAGAAGAAGAAAACAAGAAATAAAAGCAAAACGCGAGCGACCTCTCATGCTACAGACAAAAAAGGCCTCGAGGAACCAGGACAGGGAAGAAGAATGATAACAAACGACTTTCAAAAATGGCAGAACAGGATTCCGCCTGAATAGGAAAGAAAAGGGAAAAGTGGAAGACGCCAGAAATGGGGATGCCGAGAAGGGCATACCTCAGCACGTCTCAAAGAAGATGGCCAACCAGAAGCTTTCAAAAGAATCAGAACTGAGAGAAGGAAAGAATGAGGAAAAACGGAAAAGGGACTTACCGAGACGATGGAGACAGGACATGCTCTGTTTGCAAAAGAGCAGAACAGGGGAACCAACGGTTCCTCGGGAAGCCCAGAAAACTCCATTATAAAAGGAGGGGATGGGTTGTGAAGAAAGAGGAGCGAAAAAAAAAAGAAAAAAACACAAGAAAGAAGAAATTCTCTAGGAAAAACTATCAGAAAATCTGTGCAGCAAGGAAAATACTAAGGGAAAAACAAAGATTGCTTCTCGGTATCCTGTAAAAGCCACTATTGCACATACTCGGATTCAACGAGAATCAAACTTTGCAAGTTTTGAAGGCTGAAATAGCCATTCAAGACTGCAATTTTTGAGCTTGATTGAACCTTGTATCACGTCCTAGTGAGCTTTCTGTAATCAAACAGATAATATATTAAGGAAACATTGCTTCATATTTCCCAGGATCCCCACAGCACTAATTTTATTGCTTTGCTAATCCTGTTTCTTTCCTTCTGAATTTACCTTGTTAATTTTTGGCACTCTTCGATATCCTTGTTTGTCATTTTCTTTATATTGTCAGGAGTATTCTCTACATCCACTTGATTCTTAAACAGCTTGTTAGTTGCGGTGAGTCAAGGCCCGGTCCACCACATCCTCCTTTTTCATTTAGGCCCGGGATCCTTGGGCCTGAGTGTCACGAAAAAGGCACTCTCACATTTTGGCGACTCCACTGGGGACTGGGCAAAGAAGAAGGAAAAAGCAATCCCTTCACAGAGAATGCCTCCAAGACAAAGAAACAGCAAAGGAACTAATGTGCCACCTATGGCCTCTGAGCCCGTAGGAGAAAACGAGGTAGCTTCCAGGTAAAGAGGTGGGATACCCTTGGTAGAATAGGAGGTCGTGTCAGAACAAAGACACGCAAGGCAGGAACCAGACCTCATGGTTAGGATGACAGCAATGTTGAAGGATCTGGAGCAAGAAGTTCGTCTTCTCAAAAAGGGCAGGACACAGGAAATCAGAGACAATGTTCCCCCTACTGGCCACCAAGATGGGACGTAGTCAGAAGGAGGGTCAGCAGTAGGAGGAAGAGCTAACCCTCAATACTTGACACTGGCAGACATCAATGCCCTCCTGGAGCAAGAAAGGGAAAAACTCTTAGGGATCCCCAAGCAATTCTCTCGGGATCCCTCGTTCCCTCCAGAACTTCTTGGCAAACCATACCCTAAGGGGTACGAACCCCCAAAGTTCCATCCTTTCGATGGGAGGAACGGAAGTGTCGTGGAACATGTGAGTAGGTTTATCCACACTATGGGCCCCTATGCAGGAGACAGAGAACTATGTCTGAGTGAATTCACCAAATCCTTAGTGGATAGGGCATACACTTGGTACACCACGTTGAGACCCGGGTCCATCAAAACCTGGGATGAGATGATGGAAAAATTTTACGCCAAATATTACCCTGGTGAAGACAAAATCACTTTCCAGAATCTGCAAATGGTGAGGCAGAGACCTGGAGAAGATCCTGTTCAATTCATTAAAAGATTTGAAGATGTGTTCCTAGACTGCTATGGGGACCATGAAGAAAAGGAGCTCGTGGAAACCTGTATAGCCAACATGCTTTTTGATTATAGGCTTAACCTTGAAAATCTATGTATCACGTAGTTTGCTGACCTGTTACAGAGGACCAGAAGGACGGCACAAACCATGAGGACAAAAAGGTTGCCCGCATCCCAAGCTATGACAGCATCAGTGGGAGAGAAAAGGAAGAGACCAGATGGGAAAGTGTTCGAGAAACCACCAGTGATCCCATGTACAGTTGAGGAGTTAAGCCATGTCCTAGACAAATGGATTGAAGATGGGGTTGTTAGGCCATTCACTGTGTCCAGGCCACTAACTGAAGAAGAAAGGAAGAACCCTTTATTTTGCAGAATTCATAATTATGTCAAGCACTCCACCAAGGATTGCTGGACCCTTCGCAGACTCTTCCACAAAAAGTTGAGAGAAGGAACCTTGGAGCTCACTCAAAAGGAGCCAGAAGTGCAGAGGAACCCCTTGCCTAACCACAAAGGAAAAGGGGTGGTAGCAGTAGTAATACATGGGAACTCGGCAGAAGCAGGAGAATCTGAAGGATCCTTCCACCCGAGCACAGTCAGGACCCTCTAGAAGAATCCTAAGTTCAGGTCACTATTCAATCAATTAGGATTCGGACCAGAAGCAAGAAGGGTGGCCACAGAGTCTCTCATGAGCATAGCAGCAGATTCAGGGATGGAATGCTTTACAGCTGAGTCACATGCTAGTCGAGCTTTCCTGGAGACAACCAATGCAATAACCTTCATTGATGAAGACATGGAGATTGAGCACCCAGACCACCGTAGACCCCTTTATCTAATGGCCACCATAAACGGCGTTCAAGTCAGAAGAGCACTAGTGGATACGGGGGCATCACTCAACCTTATAGCCTTGAGTACCCTAGAAGCTGTTGGCTTAGTTGACAGAAGGATCCGGGGGGCTCCCATGGAAATAACAGGATTTGGAGGATCGGTAGAATCAACAGAAGGATATGTGCAGCTAGCCTTAAGGGTGGGGCCAATAGTAGCTCTGACAAGGTTTCATGTGATTAATGCAGAAGTTTTTTATCACGTGTTGCTGGGACGCCCGTGGCTTCATAAACATCGCCTTATTCCATCCACGTTCCATCAATGCATTAAAGGGAGACTGAATGGGAGGCCCATAAGGATCCCTGCCAACCATAATCCTTTCAGCCAGGGAGAAGTGAACTTTGCAGAAACGATGTTTTATGATGAGTTGGAGCGAGATGATGAGAACCCCGCCCCGGGGACCCCAGGGGCACTTATCCTAGAAGAAGAAGAAGGAGGGAAGGGCACCCGTGACCTGAGGAACCTTCTAGAAAGAAAAAGACAAAAGAGGGAGCCCAGCTCTTCAGGATCCCGAGAATGTGTGGTGGTACGGGAACCTGGGGGAAGGCTAATCTATCATTTGTAAAGGTGCGCGGGACCCGAATGCATTGTGCAGGAAGGTCCCGGACCACCAAGCTGCATGATGGCCCAAGAAGAAATCCCAGAAGAACCAGTTAAGGAGGCCCAGATTCAGCCTGAGGAAGAATTAAAGGAAATAGATTTGGGGACAGAACTAGGATCCCGAAAACTTGTCTTCATTAGTAGTCAATTGGTGGCTCAAGAAAGAGAACAACTGGTAACCTTGCTTCAAAAATATAGAGATGTGTTTGCATGGACCTATGATGAGATGCCTGGTCTAGACCAGGGTTGGTAGTCCATTCTCTTAATGTGGACCCAGGGATGAGGCCAGTAGTCTAACCAGCTAGGGTCTTCCACACTGAGGTAAAAGCTCAAATAGTTCAAGAGGTCAAGAAATTACTAACAGCTGGTTTTATCAAACCCATCCAACACCCAAAATGGCTTTCCAACATTGTACCTGTGAAGAAGAAAAATGGTCAGATCCGTTGCTGTGTAGACTTTCGCAACTTGAACAAGGCATGTCCTAAAGATGAATTCCCCTTGCCCAATATCAACCTCCTTGTAGATTCAGCTGCAGGAAACTTAATGTTCTCATTTATGGATGGGTACAGTGGATACAACCAAATCCGCATGGTAGCCAAAGATGCAGAGAAGACGGCATTCAGAACTCCGATTGGGAACTTTTACTACACTGTAATACCCTTTGGCCTCAAAAATGCGGGGGCTACATATCAGCGGACCATGACAGCCATTTTCCATGACATGATGCATGAGGAGATGGAAGATTATGTAGATGATATTGTGGTCAAGTCAAAAACCAGAACAGGACATTTCCAAGTATTGAGCAAGTCTTTGAAAGATGCAGGAAGTACAAGTTACGTATGAACCCCATGAAGTGCGCCTTTGGAGTGTCTGCTGGAAAGTTCCTTGGGTTCCTGGTACATCACAAAGGCATAAGCGTGGATCCAGCCGAGGCCACAACTATCGCCACGATGAGAAGACCAACTACTGTTAGGGAACTCAAAAGCTTCCTGGGAAGGGTCTCCTATATTAGGAGATTTGTGCCTAGTTTAGCCTCAGTTACAGCAGGCCTATCCAAACTATTGAAAAAGGGGAATGAATTTACCTGGGGGATAGAGCAGCAGGAAGCTTTTCAAAGAATTCAGGGCATCATGAATCATCTGCCCACCCTCTAGGCACCAGTACGTGGGCGACCTCTGTTGCTATATTTAGCATCAAACTCTCAGGCAATAGGAGCTTTGCTGGCTCAAGAAGATGACCAAGGAAATGAGCAGCCCGTATATTATGTAAGCAGAACACTCAAGGATACCGAGACCAGGTACCCAGAATAGAGAAAGCCTGCCTAGTGATCATTTATGCATCCCAAAGGTTGAAGAGGTACTTCTCAGCTCACCAAATCCTCTTGGTAACCAAGTCCCACCCCATAAAAGCACTCCTGCACCAGCCCCTTCTCACAGGAAGGATAGCACAATGGCTAGTGTTGCTCTCACAATATGATATAGGTATAAGAACTCCCAAGGCTGTCAAGAGCCAGACCACAGCAGAGTTGCTAGCTCAATTCCCAGGAAAGGAGGAAGGCCCGCTGAGCGAAGAAATCCCTGGTGAGGTAGCAGTGATGGAGATCCCAGGGAAGAAATGGACCATGAGGTTTGACGGGTCGGCTACAGCAACTTCAAATGGGGTAGGAATTGTACTAAGCGGTGAAAATGGGGATATCATGCCCCTGTCTTTCAAGCTTGGTTTCTCATGCTCAAATAATGCAGCTGAATATGAGGTATACTTAACTGGGTTGACTATAGCACTCAGCATAGGAGAGAAACATATGAGAGTATTGGGAGATTCCAATCTTGTAGTCTCCCAAGTGAAAGGTGACTCTGCATTACGGGAGCAAAGCTTAGCAACCTACAGGACTTGGGCACAAAGGTTGGAGATGGAATTTCAAACCTTCAGCATAGAGTACACTCAATGAAGTGAAAACAGGTTTGCTGATGTGCTCACCACCCTGGGATCCCAAATACCATTTAATGGGAAGGACCCTACATCATCAATGCAGCTCATGAGAGTGGGTATTATTACCTTGCCAAAGAAGATGGGACAGTCCTGACAGAACCCATAAACGGGAAATGGCTGAAGCAATACTATGCATAAGGACAAGGGGATCTCGGTACCTTAGGGTCCTTTTACCAGCTTCACTATCTGCTAAGTTTTTTTTATTTTATCTTTTTATTTTTCAGCCTTTATCATGAATTCTGGTCTAAGATAATTTTGTTCAGGAACATGTGATAGATTGACACCTTGTGGTCAATACTGCACCAAATGATTTTTTTTTCTTTGTTCCTTAAAAATGACCATGTTTTAATGAAGTTTATGTTTCTTCAACATTTAAGTCTTTCTTTAAATACTGCAAAGACCAAATTTGGATAGATTTAAGGAAGGATACCTGAGTCAAAAAAAAAAAAAAAGAGTATGTAATACCCTTTTACATATGGCCCAGGATCCACCTTACAAATAATTTCAGATATCCCACAAACAGTTCCAAGTGCATAGGTCTAGGATCACATAATAAAAGTAAAGTATCTAGGATACCTAGCCTAGCACTTGGCAAAAAGGGAACCTGTCAAAGTTCATGAACTGGAACCGTATCTCAAAAAAAATATACATAGGAAAGGATACCAGTGTACCCAGTTCAGTGCTTGCATAATAGATTACCGGGTACCTGGACCAGAACTTACAGTGAAGCCTGTGGAAACCATGGTCCAGGACTCAGGAAAGAAAAGAGTCATAGGAAAGAAAAGGGAAAAGTGGAAGACGCCAGAAATGGGGATGCCGAGAAGGGCATACCTCAGCACGTCCCAAAGAAGATGGCCAACCAGAAGCTTTCAAAAGAATCAGAACTGAGAGAAGGAAAGAATGAGAAAAAACGGAAAAGGGACTTACCGAGATGATGGAGACAGGACATGCTCTGTTTGCAAAAGAGTAGAACAGGGGAACCAACGGTTCCCCGGGAAGCCCAGGAAACTCCATTATAAAAGGAGGGGATGGGTTGTGAAGAAAGAGGAGCAAAAAAAAAGAAAAAAAAAAAACAAGAAAGAAGAAATTCTCTAGGAAAAACTATCAGAAAATCTGTGCAGCAAGGAAAATACTAAGGGAAAAACAAAGATTGCTTCCCGGTATCCTGTAAAAGCCACTATTGCACATACTCGGATTCAACGAGAATCAAACTTTGCAGTCTTGAATGGCTGCAATATATCAAAAAAAAAAAGGCAGATTCACATACTAAGAAATGAGAAGCAGTTTTGAAACACAAAAAAGAAAAAAAGAAAAAGAAATCAAAGAGTAGAGCAATGTTCAAAAAAAAACTTATACAACCCCAAATTGTTTATGTAAATCTAAAATAAGCTAAGGAATGAGGCCGGCCAAGAGGGAGGCATCCGAAGAAATAACAGGTACAGTCAAAGTAGAAAGGATCCTCTGCCGCTTGACCTTCAAGTCTTGTAAAACCTTGTGAGCATGAGCCAAAGCTTCCTCGGCAGCAGCTATCTCAGTATCTATACTCTTGAATGATTGCCTTTGAAACAGCATATGAGCCAGCAGACGCAAGTGATCCAGCAGAAAAGACAAATTGAACTTGGCCTCCAGAAGGTCTTGCACCACCCCTCTCCACTCCAGTAGCTTTTCTTCAAACAAAGAATCTACAGAGGAATTCCTTAGGGAAATCAGCACAACACACAGCAACTCCATCAAAATATTGCCTAGAAAAACGCCTCCCCTGAAGCCACTGGTGAAATTCCCGTGACTCTTGAGCAGACTCTCTAGCAGAGGCAGGCCTTCCACAAGAACAGAGAAGCGCAGGAAGCTGCCATAAGAAGACCCAAAAACATGGAAGTGGCTGGCAGGAAGACTGTTGAATTCCAAGAGATCAAAGCAAGCCAGGAAGGAGGAAAGCCTTGAATCAAGATCTAAGGCAGCCATTTTCGAGGCATCCCCCATCACTGTGTCACCACTTGCAGAGACAGGAGGACTTGCAGCCTTTCGCTCTGGATGAAGGTCAGCAACTTGAACAGGTCTCACAATTCCTTCAGGGATAACAGGCTCAGGACCTGCAAAGCCTGTATTAATATTCAAAAAGAAAAGAAAAGGAAGAACAGATTTATTCTTAAAAAAGAAAAGAAAAGGGGAAAAGAAGGACAAACCAGTTCCGGCTTCTTAGGCCAGAGCCTCTTCTTCCTGATCCCCTGACTTCCCCGAGGATTCTGGGAAAGAACTTAAGGCAAGTTGAAGAAAAGGTGAAGGACCAACGGCAAAATGGGTAAAGGAAGGAATAGATGCAGGGGGCTTCGCCATGAAAGAAAAGGAAAGAGAAGGGCGAAAGAAAAAAAAAAAGGAAACACAATGGGAGCAACTTGCACTCACCTTCTGAGCTTTCTGATTCTAAAGAAGAGACAACACTGGGAGCGGATTTCTCATTGGTTTGACCTAAAGGGAGAAAGAAAATGAGGAACTCAAAAAAAACTGGAATAGAAAATAAAAATATAATGCTATTTCAAGGAAACAAGGCTTACCTGTTTGTTTGGATAAATGAGTGTCTCCCAAAGCACCTTTATCTGACAAGGATTGAGGAAACACAATCTTGATAGGACTAGGAGTGAGTTTAAGATGGGGATTTTGAGATGAAGGGATCCTAGAAGCTTTGGGATCCTGAGAATCCTAGGAACCTTGCATCGGTTGCCCGGTTTCCTCAGCTGGATCACCAGTAGAGGGCACCTCCCCCATAGCAGGAAAAACAACAGAAAGAGCTGTGACAGTTTCCTCCCCCAAAGCCTTGTCACTCATAGGAGGGGATACCTCCACCTAAAGGAAGAAGAAGCGGAAAAAGGCAGTGCCAAGTGAAAAAAAAAAAAAACACAATAGCGGGAAATGCTAACAACACAATGTCAGAACAAAAGGAGAGAACAAAAAGGGGGGGAACACACATACCACGTCGTTACCAGAAGATTGGCTTTTACCCTTCTTGTGATCAGACTTGCGCTTGGACTGCAAAGGAAATCCCCACTCGTCAGCAAAATAGAAATAAGTGCAACAAGGTGAACAGGTAAAAAAAAAAAGAGAAAAGAAGGAAAGAAGTCTCGCCCTTCTCTCTCTCTCTACAGATTCTCTGGAAGTCTTTTGCTTACTATGAGTACGCCCAGAGGGTCCTAAAGGAGGCTGGGATACCAAACTAGAGGATCCTAAAGAACCATGGACTGAAGCAGTCATAGGAACCTGGGAAAAAGAAGACTCTACCTTGGTCTTCTTCCGGGTCCTTGAAACTAAAGGCTCCCTGACATCCTTGCCTTCCTGAGATGCCAAGTGTGCTTGAGATTTCCCCGTTTTCCTTCTTTTCGCCTCAGAACCTATCTCCACACCCCCTGTACTTTCACCAACATCAACAGCTTTCATTTTCTTCGGCCTGACATCCTTACCTTTACTTGGAGCAGTGGCAGCACTTATTGTCTCCATTGCACCTTTCTTGATGGGCACTCCAGAGGAAGCACCAATGATGAGACTATCACCCAGCCAAGTCTCAGGAAAATCCTGTCCATAAACCACCCAACCTCCCCTGGAGGCATGCCACTCTGCGAACCCAATCTTGCTGCTTGCAGCAGCAGAAACAATCCCAGCAGTAGGAAGGGATAAACATCTATTGGATGTCGGAGCAGAAACAATGCTAGGATTCGGGGCTTCCCGAACTGTACCAGAGCCAACATAGTCAACAAAAGACTTTTGTACTCTTCTCCAATAACTGGTATAGCCACTAGAAGCAAAGACTCCTCTCTGGGAGTTAGGAACTGCAAATTGGGGGCTCCTCCATGACTAGTAAGAAAAGGCCTGCAGCCTCAGGAAAGGATCCAAGGAAGGAAGAGATGGCACCACGTCCTTAAAGACTAGAGGAATGTCCTGGTCAAAACCAAATTGTCGGAGCACCAGGTGTGCTGAATAATGAGTATATTTTGGGCCACTTGAAGAAGGCACAGGAAGCCAAGAGGGGCTAATGCAGGCAAGATAAGCCAGACTGCCCTCATCACCACGGCGCAAGTTAAAGGTATTACCTGTAGAAGATAAAAAAGAAGACAACACAGAATCACAGGCAAAGCCAGAACCAAACTCACGAGGGGATCTCCAATGTAAGCTCCCTACTTGGTCAAATAACTCCACAAGATTGAGGCCACCACCTTTCAAGCTAATCCAGCAAAAAATGACGGGAAAGGCATCAGTGGAATTGCCACAAAGACCCTTCACTATGTTGGGGGATCCTTGGAACTTGTCCTTCACAAATTTCAAATTCCTGCACTTGGCCAAAGTAGCTGCAGAACGGTCCCACATGAAAATCTGAAGAATAGCACAGTGAAGAGATGAAGTGATCACATAACAAGAATCACCCTCAGTCTCATCTCCATGAAGCTGGTCCAATTGAGAGTAAACATGACCCAAAAACAAAGGGGCCAAAGGATACTGGGTACCTCGAGCTAACTTGATTGCTAACGGAAAAAACGAAGACTTAACTCCGTACACAGGGAATTCACTAAACAAAAACTTACTAAGCCAAAAAGCCAGAAAACCGGCCCACCTCACTTCCTTATCTTTCTCACAAGAGAGGGTCATCACCCATCTCCCCATCCTAGCCGGCTTACCACCAGAAGAGGCAGCGCGACCACCAAAATGACCAAACAATTTATCTTCTACCACAAGATCCTCACAAGAAAGGTTAATATCAAAGGGGCTCTCTTCACCAAACACCGGGAGGAGGAAGTTATTAACCACATCTTCCAAGGTGATCGTCAATTCACCAGTAGAAAAGAAAAAAGTATGAAGGGAAGGGCACCAACGACGTACCAGATGCCTGAGCCCTTTGGCGTCTCTAAAGCCCTCAAGGTTTCTAGAAATAGCCACTGCCTTTAGGATACTGGCGCGCTCCAAGCGACTCACAAACTCAGCATCAGACAATTCCTTGTCTACCCATATAGGCCAGCCGTGAATCTTTCCTAGAACAAAATCAAAGAAAATAGGAACCGCCTCTCGAATTCCTTGTCTAATCTAGAGATCGAAAATCTCTCTAGGGTCAGGAACCTCGGCGGAACCAGCGAAACCCGCTTAGCCAGAAAACATCCAAACATGAGGGGATGGAGGAGCCTCACCATGAGATATATGAGGGAAAAATAAACTGGGAGAATACCAAGGATCCCGTAAAGGGAAGGCCGGACGTTCGGTAACCTCTTGAGAATCACTCAGAGCAGAACTAGAAGAACCTTCACCCTCAGAAGAACTGGGAGTACGCTCTCTCCTCTTTCGAGAAGAAGAAGAAGCCATCGGAATAACACGTACTATGAGAAGAAAGGAGATTGAAAGTGCGAAAAGAAGGAAGACCAGAGTAACAGAGAAGAAGAGAAAAAGAAAGAGAAACTCAAAGAGTGAAAGACTCAGAGAAGCAAAGTGATAAAATGAAACGGCTACAATAAAGGAGCAAATAGTAGTTGGGGAAAACAATTTATGGAAAGACGCGCCAGTTGCCAAAAAATTTAATTTGAAGAAGGGATTAATCAGCGATTATTAATGAGAAGTAATGGGAAACGAGAAAAGTGGGTAGAGTAGTTTTACCTCAAATACTCAACTGCCACGTCCCGTGCAAAGAGGAAGCTGCAAAAAGTAATAATTATAAGGGAATGCGACACGCAAAAAGGAGGTGACCAAAAGCAGCAGAAAAAGGCCGGGATCCCAAGTAAAAAGGAAGGGAACCCAGTAGAAGTTGAGAAAAAGGGGATCCCACGAAAATCTTAGGAAACCTAAATCACTCACGCGTGGGCTTCAGGCAACCCACGAGCTCGGGGGGCTAAATGTTGAGGTCTAAAAAAAGGTCATAGTGAAATAAGCCCAAAAAAGAACAAGTCAAGCCCAAAAGGAAAATTCAAGCTAAACCCAAAGTAATAGATACGGGAGACCCATGATGGAATAAAAGAAAGGCCCAGAGGATCCTGAAGCCCAGAAAACTCCATTATAAAAGGAGGGGATGGGTTGTGAAGAAAGAGGAGCAAAAAAAAAAGAAAAAAACACAATAAAGAAGAAATTCTCTAGGAAAAACTATCAAAAAATCTGTGCAGCAAGGAAAATACTAAGGGAAAAACAAAGATTGCTTCCCGGTATCCTGTAAAAGCCACTATTGCACATACTCGGATTCAACGAGAATCAAACTTTGCAAGTTTTGAAGGCTGAAATAGCCATTCAAGACTGCAATTTTTGAGCTTGATTGAACCTTGTATCATGTCCTAGTGAGCTTTCTGTAATCAAACAGATAATATATTAAGGAAACATTGCTTCATATTTCCCAGGATCCCCACAGCACTAATTTTATTGCTTTGCTAATCCTATTTCTTTCCTTCTGAATTTACCTTGTTAATTTTTGGCACTCTTCGATATCCTTGTTTGTCATTTTCTTTATATTGTCAGGAGTATTCTCTGCATCCACTTGATTCTTAAACAGCTCGTTAGTTACGGTGAGTCAAGGCCCGGTCCACCACATCCTCCTTTTTCATTTAGGCCCGGGATCCTTGGGCCTGAGTGTCACGAAAAAGGCACTCTCACAACATGATACATGAGGAGATGGAAGATTACATAGATAACATTGTGGTCAAATCAAAGACTAGAATAGGACACCTCCGAGTACTTGATCAAGTTTTTGAAAGATACAGGAAGTACAAACTACGCATGAACCCCATGAAATGTGCCTTCGAGGTGTCTGCTGGAAAGTTCCTTGGATTTCTGGTACATCACAAAGGCATAACTGTAGATCCAGCCAAGGCCACAACCATCGCCACAATGAAAAGACCGACTACAGTGAGGGAGCTCAAAAACTTCCTAGGAAGGGTCTCCTATATTAGGAGATTTGTACCTAGTTTAGCTTCAGTTACGACAGGTTTATCCAAACTGTTGAAAAAGGGAACTAAGTTTACCTGGGGAACGGGACAACAGGAGGCTTTCCAAAGAATTCAGTACATCATGAATCATTTGCCCACCTTCCAGGCGCCAGTGCGTGGGCGACTTCTATTATTGTACTTAGCATCAAACTCCCAAGCAATAGGAGCTTTGCTAGCACAGGAAGATGACCAGGGGAACGAGCAACCTATTTATTACATAAGCAAGACACTCAAGGACACCGAGACCAGGTACCCCAGAATAGAGAAAGCCTGCCTAGTAATCATCTACGCGTCCTAGAGGTTGAAAAGGTATTTCTTAGCTCACCAAATCCTTTTGGTGACTAAGTCCCACACAATAAAGGCACTCCTACACTAGCCCCTTCTCACGGGAAGGATAGCATAATGGCTAGTCCTGCTCTCTCAATATGACATAGGCATCAAAACCCCAAAGGTTGTCAAAAGTCAAGCCATAGCAAATCTACTGGCTCAGTTCCCAGGAAAGGAAGAAAACCCACTGAGTGAAGAAATCCCTAGTGAGGTGGCAGTAACAGAAATCCCAGGAAAGAAATGGACAATGAGATTCGACGGGTCAACTACAACAACTTCGAATGGAGTGGGAGTCGTACTAAGTTATGAGAATGGGGACACCATACCCTTATCTTTCAAGCTTGGTTTCTCATGCTCTAATAACGCAGCTGAAAATGAGGCGTACTTGACCGGGTTGACTATAGCACTCAGCATAGGAGTAAAACATATGAGAGTGTTGGGAGACTCCAATCTTGTAGTTTCCCAGATGAAAGGTGACTTTGCGTTACGAGAACAAAGTTTAACAGCCTACAGGACTTGGGCACAAAGGCTGGAATTAGAATTCCAAACCTTTAGCATAGAGTACACTCAAAGAAGTGAAAACAAGTTTGCTGATGCGCTCGCCACTCTGGGATCCCAAATACCATTCAAAGGAAGGGACACTCTGGTAAGGATAGGGAATCAGGAACATTCTATTGTAAGGATCCTCCAAGGGATGTACCCCGGAGAGTCCAAACAGTGGGACTGGAGAAGCGAAGTCAAAGAAAAAATTAAAAAGGCAGAACCCGAAGGGAACATCAAAGAACTAAAAGATTACACTCAGATAGAAGGGGAATTGTATAGAAGGTTGCCAGGAGGAATCTTGTCTAGGTGTATCAACGAGAATGAAGAAAAGCTAAAGCTAGAAGAATTACATACCCAAGCCTGTGGAACTGCAGAAAAGATCATCCTATATAGAAGAATGCAACGCATGAGATACTACTGGCCAAATATGAACAAAGAGGCAGCAATTATACAGGAAAAATGTCAAGAGTGTCGGCTTGCGATAGATAAGGAAGAAAGCTATACCGTGTTTGTTGCAGAAGATTGGCGAGTTCCCTTCATAGAATACTTGGCTCAAGGGATCCTGCCAACTAACAGGACACTAGCCCACCAGCTCAAGAAACTTGCAGACAGGTATTTCTTGCAGAACGGGATCTTATTCAAAAGGGGATACAGTGGAGATCCCCTAAGATGCCTGGGGCCAAAGGAAGCTAGAAAAGTAGTCAGGGAAGTCTATTCCAGTGATTGTGGGAGTCACCCGGGAAATAGAAGGCTCCATAAGCAATTGTTACTGTTGGGATATTACTGGCCAACGATGAAAAGGGACTCTGAAGATCTAGTCAAAACCTGCCACGCCTGTCAAGTCCTTAGAGATGCGATCCACACTCACCCAAATGTTTTGCAAGATATGACAACACCATGGCCTTTTCACACTTGGGGGCTCGATCTCATAGCGCCTATAAACCCTCCATCCAATGGTTACATATGGATCTTGGTAGCCACAAAGTACTTTACAAAATGGGTGGAGGTCATCCCTTTGAAAAAAGCCACTGGGGCAGTTGTAGCAAACTTTATTCGATACCACATCTTTACAAGGTTTAGGATCCCTAGAAGATTGATCAGTGACAACGGGACCCCATTCATAAACAAAGACATGAAGGGGTTAACTGAGGCATATCACATCAAACATAGAAGGTCTACCCCATACTACCTGCAAGGAAACGGTCAAGCTAAGGCCACCAATAGGGTGACGTTGAAGATTCTTAAAAAGATGAAACACGAGTATGGAGGGAAATGGAGTGACCATTTGGCAGATGTACTCTAGGTATGTAGGAGCTCTGTAAAAACAGCCACGGAATTTTCGCCATTTTCCCTAGTCTATGGAACAGAAGCTATCAACCCGGTGGAATTAGTTATTCCCACACCAAGAGTGGTCCTTGAAGAAAGCCAAGAAGAAAAACGAGGACGTAAACAATGAAAGGAAATTGACAGATCTGGAAGGGGTAGAACTAGCTAAGAAAAGAAGCCAGAGGTACCAACAAAGAATGACCAGAGCATATGCACAAGCAGTAAGCCCAAGAACTTTCACTGAAGGGCAGTTGGTACTAAGGATGGCGGAACACGTAAGGAGGAACCTTCTGAGGCCCTCCAAATTCACCCCAAAATGGGAAGAACCCTACATCATCAGGACAGCCCATGAAAATGGGTATTACTAGCTTACAAAAGAAGATGGGACAGTCCTGACAAAGCCCATAAATGGGAAATGGCTGAAACAATACTATGCATAAGGAAGAAGGGATCTCAGCATGCCAGGATCCTTTTGCCAGCCTCACAACTCGCTAAGTGTTTTTTTTTCTTTTATCATTTTTCTTCACTTTTGTTATGAATTCTTGTCTAAATGATTTTGTTCAGGAACCTATGATAGATTGACACTCTGTGGTCCATACTATCTTTAACTAGTCGCTAACCCGTGCGATGCACGGGATAGTTAAATAAAATTAAGTTAAAAATGAAGGAAAATAAATAATCTAGTTCAAAATAAAGGTTCAACTAAAAAATTGGTCAAAAATACAATTAGTTTTTACTTTCTTTGAAATTGAACCTACAAACAGAACCGTACATATGTGAGGACAATGAAAATGATATCAAAGACATTAAATTCACAACTACATTTGTTTAAAGAACAAAGACATTTGTTTCACAGCATTATATTAAATGATTAAAGCCTTTAAAATGAGTGAGGAAGAACAAACTTTTGCAGACCAAGAACGTAGAGTAATTTGCTAAAATTGTAAAGTAACGCTTTCTTTCATATGCAAAAATATCATCCAAAGTATAAAGTTTCTAATGGAACCATAGAACGTGAAAATATGTGCTCACTAAGATACAAATAGCTTAATTAAATTTGTAACTAATCAACAACAGCATGGTGTGGAAATTGTTTACCAAAAAAAAGGAGTATCTAACGATCAAACATATGTATCTAACAATTCTAACCATAAAGCAAGTACAACACGAGAATTTGGTTCAAAGTATTAAAACAATAACTAAATTTACAAAATGCCCTTTATATATATTTGTAGTGATGGTGTTCTTTCGAGAAAAGATGAACAAATGAAAATCAATAAACTTACTATTATGTATTGAACACTATTTTACAACTAAAATCTCATACTACTCTTAATATGATTCTTCTTTGTTTTTTTTCCTTGAATGCTTAGGCTCTCCAAGTGGTATCAGTAGTTGGAAGAATTGGAGCTTGAGCTTCATAGCTTTGGTGATATAAAAGCTTTTGCCAAATCAAACAAATGTTAGACATGTTGGTGAGAATCTATAATTCCATTTAGTTTTGGTGAGAATTTGTATCTTCCCAAGCAACATTGTAACAGTTGCACAATATGACTCTACACTATATCCCAAAGGATCTCTCTTGGATTGCTTCATTCTTCTATCAAGCACTACAACTAAAGCTCCCCCATCATAACTGTCCTGCCTTGCAAAACTTCACAAACAAAAGCAAAATTCCATAATTTTCATTTCCTACTTTTACAGCCCCCAATCAGACTAACTAATAGATAATTTGAAATTGCTATCAAACATTGACCTTGATACTTGATAATAAACAAAGGCTGGGAAGTAAGAGATCAACGTATCTGATAATAGCAATCAACACTTACCAATTATAATTCACCAGCACCAATATCACAGGACACACAAAACTAATATGAAATTCATGACAATTGAAGATAAGCCAAAGACAACAGATACAGAAACCACTACTATGAATAACAGTTTTGAACCTTCCGCACTAACCAAACACTGCCACCAACAAAGCGAAGGGAAATTATCAAAATCCTTTTGGTCTAGAAATTATTTTGGAAAAAAATCATGCTCTCAAAACCTTCAAGTACCTAGAATATTAATCGCTTCAAGAATATGGAAATAACAATTAGGCACTTACCTGGAGTAACTGAGTCATGTTCAACCTTTTTATATGTAGTTGTCCCCTTCAAATGCTCAAGAGCATTTGCAACTAAAAAAACCCCAACAACAATTGTAGCTTTTTCCCATTTCATATATAAATTCAGTGTGATTGATTTGATTAGTGAAAAACACACCTGAGTACTTCCTGTTATGCACTTCACCAAGCACCTTATTTGCATCCCTCTTCCTTAAAAAGAAAAGAAAAAAAAAAAAAAAACAACCTGAAAAACATTCTCTACTGTAGGTTTCAATTACAAAATCTCATCAAGATTTTAAATCTCACACATTATTTCAGCTTACTTAAGCATAACTCTTAATTTCTCACAAACCAAAAACACAATAAGTAAATAAAGTAAGATTTGTATTTTCTTATTTACACGACATTCAAAGCAATCTTAAAAATGGTTTGCAGACAACTATTTGAAAAAAAATCCCCTAAAACTCCTTTGACATATTCTTAGAAATTAAAATTACACAGCAAAGGATCTCATCAATTGTCATGCTATTTCCAAGTAAAGCAGAATAGATTCACAACGATGGAATTTCCCTCCAAAGCAATTCATTTTTATTTCTAATTGAAGAGACAAATACACAAACCATAATAAGAAATGAATGTGCTGCTAAAAAAAAAAAAGCAACTGGAAATATTGGACTATAATGATGTAATTGAAGAAGCTGATCACCAAATATGCTACTGCATATTGCATATTAAATTAACAACATAGTAAAGAAAAACCGAAGTTTTTCAACATATTAAATTTTGAATAAGAATAAGAATAAGAATAAAACTACAACAAAAAGCAAGCCTTACTCCCAAAATTTTGAGTTCAGCTATGAATCCTCAATGAACATAAATTTTGAATAAGAATAAGAATACCATAACACTTATACATAGCAAAACAGAAAAGTTTGGAAAAACTTGGGTCAATCGGACAGATTATGCATGTGTACATACATATATGTTATAAAGGAACTTGATTTTTTTTTTTTTTTCAACCTGTACAGATTCAGGCACAAAATTGAGCATTTGGATAAGTCCTATTTTGGCCTCAATCAAGCATTTGGAAAAAAAATTCAGAAATAAACACAAAAAGAGTATGTCACTACCTCCCCATTGATCACAACCCAATGACTAATTCCCGGTCCACAATCTACACATTTGATTCCCATGATCAAATATAGGCTTTCCCAAAAATGAAAACCCAGATAGTAATTTAAACTTTCTCACACTCATAAATTGATAAAAAAACACCCACGTCATCACTTCAAAACACATCCACATTTTAATGACACCAAAACCAATTGTCAACAAAGCTCATTCTATTTAGACATTCACAGATTTGCCCATCTGATTATCTTCATTCTATTTTTTCTATTGAAGTACTATCTGACTCTATTCCTAAACTGAATCAGCCCTGTGACTCTTTTTTTCCCCATTCAATACATAGGAAGCAATTTTAAATTATCTGACATAAACTTTCTAAAGTCGGGTCCCTTTTTCAGTTTGGCTCAGGAATTTTGTCAAACACTTTAAGGGTGAAGGGTTGGGATTCTATTCTCTTCAGCCACACTCTCAAGTGGGGTTGTTCTGCCTAGGGGTGTACAGCCATGTATAAATCCAAGACGCAGTTTTGATTGAAATCAGAGAATATCTGCTTATACATGTATTCAGAGGCAGTTTAGCTCCACTACCGCCTCCAAACCCATCAATCTATGCTAATCATTCAAAAGAAACACTCCCAAACGTAACCCTAAATCATACTTAACAGCCAAAAACAATAGAACAAAATTAAAAACTTACTGGTAATGTTTACGGAGAAGTGACGGTGGTTGTGTGAGAATCTGAGTGGTGGCCATCTGTAGCGGCGATCCGTAATGGTGGCCATCTGTAGCGGCGGCGGCGACGGGGAAAGAATTTGAGTTTTGGGTTTTGATTTTGGAGGAAGGAAAGGGTGAGTTTTAGGTTTAGGGAAGGAGATGTTTTAGTGTGTGAGGCTGCGAGCAAAGAAGAGACGCTGCTGGTTTAGGGAAGGATTTTGGGTTTTGATTTTGGAGGGAGGAAAGGGTGAGTTCTACGTTTAGGGAAGGAGATGTTTTAGTGTGAGGCTGGGAGCAAAGAAGAGACGCTGCTGGTTTAGGGAAGGAAAGGGTGAGATTTATTTTTTGGTTTTGAAAGAGTTATCGGGTTTTGTAACGGGGAAAAAATTAGGATTATTTTTAAATCAAATTTAAAAAATTAAAAAAAAAATTAAATGCTGATGTGGAAAATTGTGGAAGCTTCAAAAGCTTCGGTTTTATATATATATATAGATTATTTTCCCTATGTTGCTTAAATGATGACCATATTTTAATGAAGTTCTTTTTCCTTGAATCTTTGAGTTTTAAATATTGCAAAGTCCAGATTTAGACAGAATTGGGAGAGGATATCTAGGTCAAGACAAAAAAAAAAAAAAAAAAAAAAAAAAAAAAAAAAAAAAAAGTATATATAATACCTTTCGACACATGACCCAGGATCCGCCACACAGATGATTCAAAATTCCCCACAGATGATTTCAAGTGCATGGTCTAGGATCACAGGCAAAAGTAAGAGCCCAAGATACCAAGCCTGGCACTTGACAAAAAGGGGACCTGTCAAGTTCATGAACTGGAACCATATCTATAAAATAAGAAATAAAAAATTAAAAAAAACATATATATGTATAAAAGGGAAAGGATACCCAGTGTACCCAGTTCAGTACTTGCACAACAAAGTAACCACCGGGTACCTGGTCCAGGACCTACAGTAAAGCTCGTAGGAACCATGGCCCAGGACTCAGGAAAGAAAAAAAAAGGGGGCAATGTATCAAAGAGAAAAGCAAATGTATCAAAGAGAAAAGCAAATCCACATGCTATTGAAAGAAATTAGAAGCAGTCTTGAAACAAAAACACAGAACTATGCGGGGAAAAAAGGAAAAAAAAAAAAAAAAGAGATAGTGTTAAAAAAAAGATAGAAACTTATACACCCCAATTGTTAAACGAATCTAGAAAAAAAAAAAAAAAAAAAAAAAAAAAAAAAAAAAAAAAAAAAAAAAAAAAAAAAAAAAAAAAAAAAAAAAAAAAAAAAAAAAACTGCTAAGAAATGAGGCCAGCCAACAGGGAGCCATCTGGAGGAATAATAGGCACAGCTGAAGAAGAAAGAATTCTCTGCCTTTTGACCTTCAAATCTTGCAAAGCTTTGTGAGCACGAGCCAAAATTTCCTCAGCAACAGCAATCTTAACATCTATGCTCTTGGAGGCTTACTTCTGAAATAGCACATGGGCCAATAGGCGCAAATGATCCAGCAAAAAGGACAGATTGAACTTAGCCTCTAGAAGGTCCTGGACCACCCTTCTCCACTCCAAAAGCTTTTTTTCAGATAAAGAGTCCATAGAAGAATCTCTCAAAGAAACCAGCACAGCACATAGCAATTCCATCAAGATATTACCTAGAAAAACACCTCCTCTGGTGAAGTCCCCATGACTTTTGAGCAAACTCTCTAACAATGGCAGACCTTCAACCGGAACGGAGAAGCGCAAGAAGCTGCCATAGGAAGACCCAAAGGAATAAAAGTGACTAGCAGGAAGGTTGTTAAACTCCATCAGATCAAAACGGGCTAAGAAGGTAGAAAGCCTTGAATCAAGATCCAAAGTAGCCACTCCTGAAACATCTCCCATCACTGTATCCACACCTGCAGGGTGATACAAACAACACAGTACTAGAGCAAACGGAGAGGCATGAACAAGGGAAATCCATACCACATCATCATCGAACGACTGACTTCTGCCCTTCTTGAAGTCCGACTTGCGTTTGGACTGCAAAGGAAACAATCGCTCATTAGCTAAAAAGAGGAAGTAACTGCAACAATATTAACAAATGTAAAAGAGAGAAGAAGGAAAGAGGTCTTGCCCTTCTCTCTCTCTCTCTCTCTACAGATTCTTTATAGGTCTTTTGCTTACTACAAGTATGCCCAGAAGGCCCTAAGGGGGGCTAGGATACAAAATCAGAGGATCGTAAAGGACCATGGGCTGAAGAAGTCACAGGAACCTGGGAAAAAGAAGACTCTACCTTGGTCTTCTTCCGGGTCCTTGAAGCCAAAGGTTGCCCGACTTCCTTGTCTTCTTGGGATACCAACTGTGTCTGGGATTTCCCAATCTTTCTCTTTTTTGCCTCGAGACCAGCCTTCACGCCTTCTATACTTTCCTCAACATCAACTGTTTTCATTTTTTCCAGCCGAAACTCCTTGCCTTTACCCGTGGAGGTAGCAGCACCTATTGTCTCCACTACACCCTTCTTAATAGGTACCCTGGAGGAAGTACCAATAATAAGACCACAGCCCAACCAAGTTCCGGGAAAATCTTGTGCATATGTTACCCAACCTCCCCTGGAGGCATGCCATTCTGTGAACCCCGTCTTACTACTTACAGCACCGGAAACAATCCCAACAGTGGGCAAGGATAAGTGCCTGTTGGATGTTGGAGCAGAGGAAATACTAAGATTAGGGGTTTCCCTAATTGTACCAAAGCCAACATAATCAACAAAAGACTTTTGTATTCTTCTCCAGTAGCCAGTATAGCCGTTAGAAGCAAAAACTCCTCTCTGGGAGTTAGGTACTGCAAACTGGGGGCTCCTTCGTGACCAATAGGAGAAGGCCTGCAGCCTCAAGAAAGGATCCAAAGAGGGGAGAGACGGTACTATATCCTTAAAAATTGGGGGAATATCCTGGTCGAAATCGAACTGTCGAAGCATCCAGTGTGCTGAATAATGAGTATATCTTGGGCCGCTCAAAGAAGGCACAAGAAGCCAAGAGGGGCTAATACAAGCAAGGTAAGCCAAACTACCCTCATCACCATGACGCAGATCAAAAGTATTACCTGTAGAAGTTAAAAAAGAAGACAACACAAAGTCGCAGGCAAAGCCAGGACCAAACTCATGAGGAAATCTCCATTGTAAATTTCCTGCTTGATCAAATAACTCAACAAGGTTGAGGCCACCACCTTTCAAACTAATCCAACGAAAGATGATGGGGAAAGTATCAATCAAATTACCACAAAGACCCTTAACTATATCGGGGGATCCTTGGAATTTATCCTTCACAAATTTCAAATTCCTGCACTTAGCCAAAGTCGCTAAAGAACGGTCCCACATAAATATCTGGAGAATAGCATAGTGAAGAGATGAAGTAATCACATAACAAGAATCACCCTCGGCCTCATCTCCATGAAGCTGATCTAACTGAGAATAAACATAGCCCAAAAACAGAGGGGCTAAAAGGTATTGAGTGCCTTGAGCCAACTTAATCGCTAATGGAAAAAAGGTAGACTTAACCCCGTACCCTGGGAACTCACTGAACAAAAATTTGCTGAGCCAGAATGCTAGGAAACCAGCCCGCCTGACTTCTTTATTCTTCTCACAGGAAAGGGTCATGACCCATCTCCCCATTCTGGTCGGCTTACCGCCGGGAGAGGCAGTGCGACCACCAAAATGGCTAAACAACTTATCTTCCACCACGAGATCCTCTTAAGAAAGGCTAATGTCAAAAGGACTCTTATCCCCAAATACCGGAAGGAGGAAGTTATTGACCACATCCTCCAGGGTAATTGTCAACTCAACAACAGAAAAGAAAAAAGTATGAAGAGAAGGGCAACAACGGCGTACCAGATGCCTGAGCCCCTTAGTGTCTCTAAAACCCTCGAGATTTCTGGAAATCGCCACCGCTTTTAGGATACCAGCGCGCTCCAAGCGACCCACGAACTCCTCATCGGAAAGTTCCTTATCTACCCAGATGGGCCAACCTTGGATTTTCCCTAGAACAAAATCAAAAAAGATAAGCACTGCATCTCGAAGTCCCTGCCTGATTTGAAGGTCAAAAATCTCTCTAGGGTCTGGAACTTGGGCGGAACCAACAAAACCCGCCTGACCAGAAAACACCCAAGCATGAGGGGACGGAGAAGCCTCGCCATGAGACACCTGAGGAAAAAATAGACTAGGAGAGTACCAGGGGTCCCGTAAAGGAAAAGCCAGATGCTCAGTGACTTCATGAGATTCACTCGGAGTAGAACCAGAAGAACCTTCACCTTCAGAAAAGCTTAAGGTGCGCTCTCTTCTTTTTCGGGAAGAAGAAGAAGCCATTGAAACAATGGGAATAATGAGAAGAAAGGGGGATTGGAAGAATGGAAAAGGGAAGATGGGAATAGCAGACTGTTTGATAAGAGAGAAAAGGGACCAAAGAATGAAAGACTCAGGGAAGCAAAGAGATAATGTGAAACGACCGCAATAAAAGCGCAAAGAGCAGTTGGAGAAGACAGTGTATAGAAAGACGCACCAATTGCCAAAATATTTAATTTTGAAGAAGAGATTAATTAGCAGTTATTAATGGAAGTTACAGGGAAAGAAAAAGGTGGGTAAAGTAAATTTTACTCCAAATGCTCAACTGCCACGTCCCGTGCAAAAGGGAAATTGTAAAATGAAGGAACACGACACGCAGAAAAGACTAAGATAACCAAACAGCAGGAGGAAAGGCCCGGATCCTGAATAAGAAAGAAGGGAACCCAGGGGTAATTAAAAGAAGATCCTACAGAATCTAAGAAACCCTGAATTACTCATGCTAGCCTTCAGGCAACCCACGAGTTCGGGGGGCTAAATGTTGAGGTCTAAAAAATCATAGTACCCAAGCCCAAAGAAATAAGTGCAAGGGGGCCACGAAAAAGAGAAGAAATGGTAAGCCAAAGAGGCTTGAAGCCCAAAAAAATCATCAAGAAGGAAAAAAGGAAGCCCACAAGCTTATGAGAAAAGAAGAAAGAAAAGGAAAAGAAGCCCATGTCAGAGGGTTCAAGAAAAAAGCTGAGTCGGGATCCTCAGAGACCACCAAAAGGCTCGGATCCCCCTAGGCGTGTAAGCACAGTCAACAAAAGATTAAGACAGTTCGAAAGAAAATGACAAAAAAGAAACACAAGAAACAGAGGAGAAGCCACGTCCTTCTCAAGCGCCAAATGACCCAGTAAGAAAAGAGGAAAGAATCAGGGACCTCTCATGGCGTAAGTGGGTAGCGCCTTGGGGAACCAAAATGAAGAAGTATAAAAAAGGGAATAGCAGCAGAAGACTTTCAAACCGGTAGAATAGGATTCGGCCCGTTTGAGAAAAAAGATAAAGAAGAAGAACTGCCAAAAGTTGGATCGAGAAAGGCGTGTCCTCAGCATGTTCCGAAATAGGTAGTCAGCCATAGACTTTCAAAGAAACAAAACTAAAAGGAAGGAAAGGATGAAGAACAGGGAAACGAAACCTGCTGAGCGATGGGCACAATACATGCTCTGGTGACCAGAGGGCAAAACAGGGGAATCAATAGTTCCCCTAGGACTCCAGAATATCACTATAAAAAGGGGGGAAGGATTGCGAAGAAATATAGAGAATTGGAAAACGGGAGAACAATCGATAAAATTTGTCAAGGAGAGAAAACTCAGAGAAAATTAGTAAAATTACTTCCCGATATCCTAGAAAAAAGCCACTATAGCACGTACTCGGATTCAAAGAGAATCAAACTTTGCAAGTCTTAAAGGTTAGAATGACCATTTAAGATTGTAATTTTTGAGCTTGCTTGAACCTTGTATCACGTCTTAGTGAGCGTACTGTAATCATAATAAAGAAAATTCAATAAAATACTTTCCACTGATTTAAGGATCCCTAACTGTTACTTTGTACTTTTACTATTTTGTTCTCTGCATTTACTTTGCTGTTTTGATTTGTTGTTCAATACAAATATCATTTTTTGTCAGTTTGTATGTATTGTAGGAAGCATGCCCTGTGCACCACTTGATTCTTAAACAGCCATTTAGCTGCGGTGAATCAAAGCTCGACCCACCAAACTACAACTATTCAGCCCGAGATCCTTAGGCCTGAGTGTTACAGAAAAGGCACTCTCACACTAATGAAAGCTAAAATCCAGGTACTCAGAAATCTACTACATCCAGACTATTGGAGCTACTACATCTGGATCTCATGGGTCCAACCAGAATCGAGTCTCTTGGTGGAAAGAGATACATCATGGTTGTGGTAGACGACTTCACTAGGTACACTTGGGTCATACTCCTACGATCCAAGTCTGATGCTCCTGAGCACATTGAAGCCTTGTGCACAAGATTGCAGAATGAGAAGAGCCTGAAGATTGATCGAATTCGAAGTGATCATGGTAAAGAATTTCGAGAACTCATATATGGAATCCTTTTGCACGAGATCAGGTATATCTCAAGAATTCTCTGCTCCTATTACTACTCAGTAGAATGGTGTAGTAGAAAGAAAGAACAGGGTTATTCAAGAGATGGCTAGAGCCATGTTGCATAATAAGGATGTGGCTAGAAACTTGTGGGGAGAGGCCGTTAACACTACATGTCATACGATTAATAGGGTGTATTTTAGACCCAGTACCAAGAAGACTCCATATAAGTTATAGAAGGGATGAAAGCCAAATGTGAAGTATTTCAGAATTTTTGGAAGTACTTGTTTCATTCTCAAGGATAGAGAGAATGTGGGAAAATTTGACTCCTGAAGCGATGAAAGAATATTTTTGGGATACTACTCTACAAGCAAGGCTTATCGGGTATACAACAAAAGAACCATGAAGGTAATGGAAACAGTGAATGTTGTTAATGATGAATCCTCAAAGTCTGGTTCTGAGAAATTTAGTAAGGAAATTCCTAAAGAGATTCTTCCTTCCGAGCCCAAGGAAGTTCAAGAAATTGTTGAACAAGAGCCCACATCTTCAAGTACTCCCGATACTCCAAGTGTTGTAGAAGATTCAGCAGACATATCTACTTCTCTTGATTCTAAATCCCATGAAGAGAAAGGACCAACCTCCAAGATCAAATTGAATCATCCTCTTGAAATTATTGTGGGAAACATGAATGAACTTACGCTAAGGAAGTGTACAGTTGATAAATGTGTTGCTAACTTTGTGTCTTATTCTTGTTACTTGTTATAGGTTGAAAGCTCTTCAGGAAGCTTTTCAGGATGAAAGTTGGGTTGATAAATGAACTTACACTAAGGAAGCTCTTTAGGATGAAAACTGGGTTGAAGCTATGCATGATGAACTGCTTCAGTTTCAAAGGAATGACGTCTGGACTCTAGTACCTAGACCGGAGGGTGAGCACGTCATCAGCACAAAGTGGATATTTCGCAATAAGACTAATGAGGAGGGTAATGTGATTCGCAACAAGGCTCGTCTTGTAGCTCAAGGATATTCTCAAATGGAAGGAGTAGACTATGATGAGACATTTTCTCTAGTATCCCGTATTGAATCCATTAGAATTCTCCTAGCCCTAGCATGTTAGTTGAAATTCAAGCTTTACCAAATGAACGTAAAGACTACATTCTTGAATGGGTTCCTTAAAAAGATGTCTATGTGGCTCAACCAAAAGGATTCATTGATCCACACTTTCTGGATCATGTGTAGTACCTCAATAAGGCACTTTATGGTTTAAAGCAAGCCCCTAAAGCTTGATATGATTGGCTCACACAATACTTGGAGTCACATGGGTTCATAAAAGGAAAAGCTTATCAAACTCTTTTCATTAAAAGAGAAGACGGCAAGTTGATAGTTGCTCAAGTCTATGTTGATGAAATCATCTTTAGGTCAACTAAGGATGAACTTGCTCATAGTTTCTCAAAACTCATGCAGGCCAAGTTCGAGATGAGCATGATTGGAGAGCTTATTCATTTCCTTGGCTTGCAAATTTGTCAACAAGATTCAGGTATATTCCTATCTCAATCTAAATATGCAAGAAATCTTGTGAAAAAGTTTGGTTTGGAATCTGCTAGTTCTGTTAGAACCCCTATGAGCCCAAATGTTAAACTCATTGTTGACTTGTTAGGTAAAAGTGTAGATTCATCTCTTTATAGAAGCATGATAGGTAGTCTTCTTTACCTTACTGCTAGTAGACTTGACATTAGTTATAGTGTGGGAGTGTGTGCTAGATATTAGGCAAATCCTAAAGAGTCTCGCATGATTGCTTTAAAAAGAATCATAAAGTATGTCAAAACCACTACTGACTTTGGTATATGGTATAGAAAGGACACAAATGATGTCCTAACTGGGTAGTCTGATGCAGATTGGGCTTGGAATGCTAATGATAGAAAGAGTACATCGGGGGGTTGTTTCTATATGGGTAATAATTTTGTCTCCTAGATGAGCAAAAAGCAGAATTTCATCTCTTTATCCACTACAGAAACTGAGTACATCGCTGTCGGTAGCTGTTGCACCCAACTTCTATGGATACAAAAACTCCTCCATGATTATGGTATTTGTCAAGAGCAACTTACCATCTACTACAACAATACCAGTGCCATCAACATTTCTAAGAATCCAGTTCAACATTCTCTAACTAAACACATAGAGATTCAACATCACTTCATTCGGGAGCTTGTCAAAGATGGTACTCTTACTCTTAAGTTCATTCACACTAATGATTAGAAGGTTGATTTGTTTACCAAACCTCTTGATAACAAATAGTTTGAATTCTGTCGCCAAAACATTAGTGTCATCTCCATGGATTAATCTTGTCGGACCATGTGCCTAACCGATCCATCTAACAACCAATTGGTGAAGGATGAGGGGGCACAAATCTTTTATAGCATTCGATCACAAACCAAGCCCATTGGTATTGGAGCGAATTGTGAAACCCCTCAAAATCCCTCCCTCACAATGCGGCTCCAACGACTCGAACCTATAACCAGGCTCTGATACCACTTGTCTGACCGTGTGCCTTACCGATCCATCCAACGACCAATTGGTGAAGGATGAGGAGGCACAAATCTTTTATAGCATTTAATCGTAGACCAAGCCCATTGGTATTAAAGTGAATTGTGAAATCCCTCACAATTGATGGCACTAACTATGTATAATGGAAAGTATGTATGAAAGCTTTCTTTTAGTCAATACTTGAAAACGTGTGGCAAGCTATGGAGATAGGCTAGCTGAACCAAGCCTACAGAAGCGCTGGCCAACTGAGATGATGCTAAGATCAAGGCAGCAAACTTTAATAGTAGGGCATTGAATGCGTTATTCAGTGCAGTCATGAATAAGGAATTCTAGAAGATTTCCTCTACTGAAATTGCTAAGGAAGCATGGACCATTCTCCAGACAACCTATGAAGGAACCAAGGCTGTCAAAGATTCAAAGCTTTAGAGGCTTACTACAAGCTTTGAAGAGATTAAGATGGAGGAGGATAAGTCATTCGATGAGTTCTATGCCAAGCTCAAGGACATAGTGAACTCAGCTTTTGATCTTGGGGAAACCATTCTCGAACCCAAGATTGTCAAAAAGGTGCTTAGATCTCTACCTGAGATTTCATGCCAAGATCACTACAATTGAGGAATCGAAGGATATTTACAAAATTTCTTTGACAGAGCTAGTTGGCAATCTGTAGACCTATGAGTTGGGTTTGACAAGGATTGGAAATCAAGAAAGAGCAAGAGCATGGCATTGAAGGCCAAAAGCAGTGACACTAATGAGTCTTCAAACAATGAAGATTCTAAGATGAAATCCTATATCACTAGGCAATTCAAAAAGTTTATGAAGAATACCAATGCTAAAAGATTTGATAAAGACTGCAAGCAGTCCAACGGAAAGAAGGATGCTAGGGATGGCAGTCAGTACACTATTCCCTCAGGACCAAAATGCTTTGGATGTCAAGGCTTTGGACACATGAAACAAGAGTGCCCTACATATCTCAAGACCATTGGGAAAAGTAAGGCACTTGCTGCTACCTTAAGCGACACCGAGCCTGAAGATGATTCTGACAATGAGAATGATGGAATCCTAAATGCCTTCACTACCACTGTAAATCCTACTAAAGGGATTGTTGAAGATGTGGATGAAAAAAAGGAATTGGTGGAGTCTAAGTTTGAAAAGATGGATGAGCAAGATGACATCCACACAACCTATGCAAAGTTATACAAGGTCTCGAAAAAGTATGAGAAATTGTATAGGTTGGCCACCAAGAAGCTTAGTGAAGTGGAGCTTGAACGAGAAGAAATTTCCACAAAGTTTGATGAAACCAATCAGACCATTGGAGCACTGAGATTTGAGAATAATTTCTTAGCTAAGAAGACCAAGAAGCTTGAGGCAGAACTATTCCATGTCAACGCCCAATTGGGAAGAACTTCAAGTGCAAAGCTCGATGAGATGCTCAGTCTTCAAAAATCTGCTTCCGATTGAACCGGTTTAGGGTATGATTTCTGTTCTCCTAGTATTGTTATTTATAGTACTACTATTTTTGTTCCTCCTACTAATAATGTTGAAACTGAGAACAATGATGTTAAAAATGAATTAGTTAGTGAGAACATAGACAAGGGTAAATCTATCTTAAGAGCATCCCCTAAGCTTGATAAGAAAAATTAAGAACCCTAGGACTAAGAAGGGAAATACTCAAAAGCCCAAAAAAAAAAAAAAAAAAAAAGCATTTTTGTCATCACTGTGGAGCAGCTGGACATACTCAACCTAATTGCTATAAGTGATTAACCACTCAACGGAGCAACAGCATGATCTCATTAGGAAACCAGAATCAGTTTCCATCCTCCTTTGCTCCTCTTGGAGATCTTCTCAAAGCCCTCATATTCCTTTCGAACTTGAACGGTTTCAATTCTTCCCCCTCACCGCCGGATCAAGGGTTTGCTAAATGGAAGGTTCTTCCAAGGTTTGGAAGGAAAAAAGCTCCAAGTGATTCTGTCACTTTTTCTCTCTCTCTCCTTCTTCTCCTTCTTCCTCATACATTTGCATCTATTTTTATGCATTGTTTTATTTAACATGTTTTTGTGTGTTTATTTTTCAGTTTTACTTTATTTTGCTTTTCATAAAAATAAAAATAAAAAATTGAAAAATTAGAAAAATACAAAAAACAATGTGTTTTTGTGTACATTGGTACTTGTGTACCTTGGATGGCCATTGAAACAAAGTTTTCTAAACTTTGTACCTTTTGTAGTTAGATGAGCATCTTTATGCACAACTAAGCAAGTGAGCTTTGCGGCTTGTGTTTGTGATGAGTAATGTTAAGTAATTTCTTGTACTTAACACTTGTGTCACTCTTTTTGACGGGAATGACTAGAAAATCCTAAGAGAAAGGCATAAATAACTATCTCACCACTGTTGTCCGCCAATCATGAAATGACATTTGTATGCTTCAGCATAGCAAAAGTGGAATGTCAAATGCTTAACATCATTAGGTATTTCTTTTCTATCTCTTATATGTCCATGCATGGTTTGCTTAAAAGAAAAAGATGCAAAGAAAAATAAAAAGCAAAAAGAATCAAAATGCTTTATATATAATTGCAAGCATGTATTCTAGGAGATGTGAGAGTTATAGGATGTACCTCGAAGGTGATAGTTCCCATCAAACAGTTATGATTGTGTGTGAATTAAAGTGATTTTCTCATATCTCAAATCGTTATAACATGAAGACACATATGCAATCTTGCAATGGTTTTCACACATAACACGTAATATTCTTTGGTACTTTTAATACATATGCAGGTACAACGTGATTTGGCCATTACAAGGAATACATGTGTTAATGTATGCTCACTAAACTGTCTTAACTTGTTTTGAAACATAAAATTGGTTAGACTTGTTTAGTGTGTATGTGTGTTTTGGATCTATGTGCTTGACATTTTTTCTTGTTGAGAGATAATTTTGATAGTTTAAAATGTTGTTTGGATCTTTGGTTGTTAGCATGCTTGATTGCATTCATATCTGTGTTTTTCTCTTCTTGAAAAACTGTTTTTAAGCAATCTCGACAGCTTCTGGACACCTTTCGACAGTTAGGCTTTCTATCGAGCCACTTCAGCTGCTTTTTATCGCATTCTCAATAGGTTCTCGATAGTTACTTGATCCATCGAGAAACTTTCTGGATGATCGATAGATTCTCGATAGCTTCTCGATCCATCGAGATCCTTTTACTAGGACACCTCTCAACAGATCCTAGACAGCTCTTCGACAGATTTTTCATGCATTTTAAATCTCGACACCTCTCAATCTGTCGAGTTTTATGGTTTTTCTATATAATAGATCTGCGCAATTTTTCATCATTTCCCATCGATCTCTCTTGATAATTTTCATCTTCTCATCTTCCCAAACCTCTCTCTCACACTCCAAACCTCAAACCTAAGTGTTCTTCAGTCTTAAAGAGTATTTTCTACTTCTGGTATGTCTCTTTCTCATTCTTTCATCATGCATTTCAATGTTTTGACCTAACTTTTGGGGTTTTGATGAAAATTTGGGGTTTTTCAAAATTGTTGGGTTTTTCACAAAATTGTTAGGTTGGTTTTTGTGAAAATGTTTTTAAATCATCATGCATTGTATCACATTTTCATTTTAACTATATTTTCATGCATTTTAGATGTGTGATTGCTATGATAATTTGTTGCCTGTTGGTAGGTTTTGATTGGGCTGAGCCCATGATGTATTTTAGTTTGCATGTCACATGTTCATGCATTTTTCATGTATACGTACCTTTAATTCTTTATATTCTTATATATTGTCTTGTTGGTGCTTTTCTGATTGTCTCTCTCTCTCACTCTCTCTTTCTTGCGTTAGTCTGCTCAATGGCACCCAAACGCAAATCCACTCTGTCCCAGAACCCTCTTCGTTCTGGGGTATCCACTTCTTCTTCTAACCCTACACCTTCTCACGTACGGTTCCGTGATGATAAAGCCCGAAACGACTTTTTAGAGAACTTTTCTCAACAAGGAATTCATTTGGAACACTAAGTCATCCTATCGGATTTCTCTAATATTGACTTTCCCACTGTCATCTATAGTCGGGGTTGGAGGTCACTATGTGACATCCCGATCACTTATCTCTCCGTGATCATACAGGAGTTTTACTCCAATATGCATGGATTCAATACTTCTGTACCTCATTTCTTCTCTCGCATTCGAGGTACGCGCATCATAGTTACTCCGGATATTGTATACGAGGTACTACATGTTCCTAGGGTAGCATATCCTAACTACCCTCGCTACGATCATCTGAGGACTGTGTCCAAAGACGAACTCTCATCTCTCTTTTATGAGACACCTTCATCTTGGGGTGACCATCAAAACACCTCTTACTCGAGCTTTGCAAAAGGTCTGAGATTCCTTAACATGGTGATGACATTCATTCTTCATCCTTTGTCTCACTATAACTCTATTACAAAGCCTCATGCTCTATTTTTGTTATCACTCTTAGAGGATATTTCTATTGACTTCCTTTCTCACTTCATTCTATCCCTTATAGATGTCTATAGGGATGCAGTGACTCGCGATAAGCTCATTTTTCCTTCAGCTATCACACGGATCCTTCGCCATTTTTCTGTATCCATTCCCGAGTCTCCTCATTTCACAGTTATGAGTTCCATAGATGCTGCTACCGTTCAACGGAGTGAGGCACAGCGTAAACTGAGGCAGCCCCGGACAAAGACGGTGACTCCTCTAGCTTCTACCGCTCCGTCCACCTCCACTCCTTCGTCTTCTGTGGGTGGAGTGACTCTTAAGGCCATCATGGCACTGCTTGTGCGCATGGATGCTCACCTTGACACACTCAGTGATGAATTGTGTCAGGTGAATGCCCATATTAGTCGTATCACACGACGACATGCTGTCATGGGTGGTTTCACTGTTGCTTCTTCTCCATCTCCACCAACTTCCGAGGATGAGAGTGATGATGGCTCCAGTGGTGATGATGCTGATAAGGATGATGGTGCTAGCTCACCCAGTGATGATGAGATGTCTATTTGATGTACTTACCCATTGTCACTCGTGACAAAAAGGGGGGGAATAGTTTTGATATGAGAGTAGTCATATACATAGGGGGAAAGTTAGCATAGGAGATTTTTTGTGATAGGGGGAGTGTTTATACCTTGAGGGATATAGTGAGGTTTTTATGTATTTTTTTCTTTCTTTCTTTTATATTTACCTCATGTATATTGGTCTTCTGACCATTTGACATACACTGTACTTATATTTGGTTTATATCTACTAATGTATGTTATTCACCTATCTTTATATGTGTTATTTCTTTTCTCTCTTTATGTACATGATTCTTATATATTGTATGTAATCTATTATTTTCTGTTTCACGCTAAGATGTTGTGATGAGTTTTGTATAAAGTGTTTCAAAAATACAGGTTGTCAAAGTCTTCTTGCCATAAACTTTCTTCTTGCAAAATTTTTCAAGAGTTTGTGTTAGGATAGATTTTATTGTATTCAACAAGTGAGTATAAGTTGAGTGATTTATGACTTCTCTCATATGTTCATTTTTTTGTTGTGGTTTTGTCACGGATTTCCAAAGGGGGAGATTGTTAGGACATATGTGACTTAATGTTAGTAACATATGTCATATTTGAATTGGCTAATCTTTTGACAAAACACATTTTACTTGTAGTTGGGTAGATCTAGGATGTGTTTAATGCTTTAAGAAACAAGGTTTCAAGTTCAAGTATTAGAGACATGCAAATCTATCCAAGAAACAAGTGAAGAAGTGCCGGATTTTAAAGCTCGACAGCTAGTTTCTATCAAGGTTTAAAAAGCTATTCTAGCCTGATGCTTGACAGCTTCTCGATAGATAAGCTATCTATCGAGGTTTATGAAGTTCAGTTTTTCAAAGCTGATTTCAATCCAATCCGTAGGTATATGTTTGGGCTTTCTTTTCTCACAACCCTAAACATATATAAGGATTATTTTAAGGGCCGTCAAAGGTTGCACAAGTGTGAAGCAAAGTTGTGTTCATGCAAATTGTGACCAGAGACAGAATTTTCCCTAGTTCATCTTTCTCTTGAAGAAGTAGCTATGTTTGTACACCGTATGGTTTTGTAACCAAGGAGTTTCGTGATTTTCATTGTGTTGATGAACTGAAGAACTTTATAGCCAGCATCTTTCTCAAGTTGGTGAGTAAGCCGCGTACTGGGATCTGCGCATCGATTGGTTAATCACATACTGGGAGCCATGCATTGAAAATGAGAGATTGTCACTATAGAACAAGTCCAATTGGGTATTGGGGTAAAGGTTCAATTGTAGGTTGGTATATGATACTGGAATTCCTTTACTTATAACTGCTTGTTATGATAATAGTGAATTCTCGGGAGTGGTGACCATGAAATCTTCTAATGGGATTTTTGCCGTATAGGTTGTCCCCATTCATAAACAAATCACTATGTCAATTTAATTTCCGCTGCATTTAGTTAATTGGTGATTTGTTTGTGCTACCACGTGTATTGTATGCTAATTGAATTAATTAATTAACTTGGTTAATTAATTTGTTAATTCATCATAAGGGGTCAATACATTCTTGGCCTATCAAAAAAATATTTAGGCATTTTTGGAGCACTTTCTGGGAAAATTCTCCCTCTATTTTCCTCTCTAAATTCTCTCCCAAACACATCCAAAAACATGTAATTTCTATCTTTTCTCAACAATCAAGAGGTAATGTTCTTGCACTATTTTTCCTATCCTTGGTCTTAAGACCTTGGATTTGAGGTTTTAACGGTGTATATGTAACTTTTTAGCTACTATCTACACCCTTTGCTTTTTCTTGTTTTATAATATGCTTTATTACTTTCCATAGTATATCTCTTGCTTTGTCTTAGTTCCTAGCTTGTTTTTTAGCTTTCCTAGCATGTCTTCTTCCTTTCTAGCATGTTTTATTACTCTGATGATGTGGGATTGGCATTCTTGGGTTAGGATATGTCTAAATACCTTGTTTGTGCCTAGATCTACATGTTTAGGTGCTTTTTACCATGTTTATGCTTAGATCTACTTGTTTCCATGCTTTTTGTCATGTTTGTGCTTAGATCTACATGTCTATTTGCTTTTTGCCATGTTTGTGCTTAGATGTACATGTCTATGTACTTTTTGGCATGTTTATGCTTTGATGTACATGTCTATGTACTTTTTTCCATGTTTGTATTTAGATCTACATGTCTATGTGCTTTTTGTTTTCCATGTGCTCCTTGCCATGTTTGTGAATAGATCTACATATTGGATGCTATGCCTTGTGCTTTTATAGCCTTTTTGTCTCTTTTTATGCCTTTTTCTTGTGTTTTGGCCCTTAGGTAGAGTGTAGATCTAGATCTTGTGGTCTAGGCCTATATCCGTGCACCTAGGCCTACATCAAAGGGTTTGTATCATTTCCTTTATGCATGTGTATGTTTGCTTGCTTCTATGCTTTATATCCATGTTTGTTTGGCTAGATCTAGGTTCTTGCCATGCTTTGTGCCCTTCGTGGGCTTGTGTTTGTTGGTCTTTGGGGGTCATTTGCTTGTGTGGTTACATCCATCCCTCTTATGGCTTGTTTAGGTGTAACCATTTGCGAGAACACATCCCCGTGATGTTGGTTTGCTTGATGCATACCTTTCTCCACTTTGTGCGATGATATGCTTGCCTTGCTTGCTTTGTGCTGTATGGCTCTCTTTGTCTCTTTACATCTTTGAATGCTTGCCCATATTTTCATGCATGCACCTTTGTTTGTACTTGTTTGTGTCATCAAGCTTAGCTCCTGCAATCTCGTGCAGGTTCACACCCATCCTTAATACACAAGACCCTAAGTCCCTTTTGATAGACTCTGCTTGATGGTACATGCATCATCTGTACTCCAATCTATGGGAACTATAAACACCCGATCCAAATCTACATTCGTCCTCCTATTACACCCCATTTTGTTTGATAACATGCTTATTTGCCTCTTTGTTTGCTTAACATGCTCATTTGCCACCGTTTGGCTCTCTTTGATAGTTCATCCCTTTGCATGCTTTCTTTCTAGTTGTTTCATTGCTTGTCTACTAGCTTGTTTCCTTTGTCATTGCATGTACATGCTTAAAGCAAGGGCACAACTTCCTAAGCCCGAGCAAAAAGGGCAAAGATGCAAGTGAGAAGATGCAAGCCCAAAAAGGGCAATGTTCAATAGATTAGGAGGCCTAGCCTCCTAAAGTGGTTTTCTCTCTTTCTCTTAGCCTTCTCTCTAGAACCATGTAAACCCAATGATTGGTGGCGACTTCACTTACCTTTGGTAATTCAATTAAAATTGACTCATTTCTAGTCACACACCAGAGGTACCCTTCATCCTCTCTTCATAGCACCCAGGCTCTCAAGCTCACACATACGCACGCGTTCCAAGAAAGGGATAGGCACAAGCGTCACCGAGATGGGTGGTCGACCGCAGCGAGGCATCGACAAAGACGAAGGGGTTGGATAAGAAGCAAACACTACATGCATTTCCTCTTTCACTAATGAGAGGAGCATCAAGATGGTACTATAGCTTGGATCCAAGCAAAACCAATGTCTGGAATGAACTAGTGGAATTATTTGTAGATCAATTCATTTTCAATACTATGATTGATGTAACTCTGAGAGACTTAGAGACCACTAAGAAAGGAGTTGGGTAGACTTTCTTTGAATACATGACAAGGTGGAAGGGGAAAGCTTCCAAAATGGTTAATAGGCCAATAAGAAGGAACAAATCAACATGATTATCAAGAACTTACTTCCAACATACAATAGTTGGCTTTTGTCATCGCCTATTAGTTCTTTTGGGGAATTATGTGATTGTGGAACTAGGATCAAGGATGCCATCAAAAATGAACAAACAGAGAAAGGGAAAAGCAAGCCTTCAATCAAGAAGACATATGGGGGAGGAGCATCCACTACTAAAGAACCTCACCCCGTGAATGTGAGTGCCATTCACAGGCATCCACTACTTAAGCACATGTATAAGTTTGGGGTTTTCTAATGGCCTCTCACAAGCATCGCAACACACTCCTACAAGCTTTGAATGGGAAAGAAGTGCCTATAGAGACTACACCTCAAGATGTTCGATCTCTCATGAGGGTTGAAGCCCCATCTCACCCTTTCCTTACCTTTTCTAATGAAGAACTTCCTCCAAAATGAGCTACTCATACTAGACCTTGGAAAATCACTATTGAATGCATGGGCACCAAGGTTCCAATGGTGCTTATCGACAATGGATCCGCTTTGAATTTGTGCCCATTTAGGACCACTCTTAAGGTCGGCTTAGATTTAGAGACAATCATCCCTTCTCCTTTGACTGTTAGAGCACATAACAATACCTCAAGAAAGGTTATGGGAACTTTCAAAGCTCCCTGCAAAATTGGTCTGTTGAACACGACTGTGGAATTTCATCCCACTAAAGCTATTCCTTTTATTTTGCACCAAAAGATAAGGATTCCATGGAAGGGAGGAATTGCTATGGTACTTGGAGATGGTGAGATCCTAGCTCCCGTTTGTGGACTTGAATGAGAGGATAATGAGCTTTAGATGAGTGGATTTGAATTTGTGAACATGGTTGATTATGGATTGAAGAATGAGAAGTATATTATGGATTTACTCCCTTATTGTAGACATGAGGTGATTGCAATGATGAAAAAGATGCGGTACATGCCTGGTATGGGTCTTGGGAAAGAAGGAGGAGGAGTAGTTGAATTCCCCGATTTCAAGACTCAACTTACTAGGAAAGGTTTGAGATTCTTTGAAGGCTACCACGGAATCAAGAAGAACCTTGGTACTCTCAATGGAAACTTTGTGAAAGAAGGAGGTGACTTCCCCTTTTGTGGCTTTCTTGAGCTTTGGGTAGAAAGAAGGAAAAGTGCATCCCAGTTAGGAAATCTTCCTTAAGGAGAAACTCCCTTTCAAGTAAAAGCCTGCTATTGTGATTAAGGAGGTTCAAGAAAAGGTCGATTAGATGGACTACATGGATACTGAAGCAATGGAAGCAATGCTAAAGTTGAGGGGGACGTGCTCGTCATCACCGTTGAAGAGCCAAATGATATTGCCGCATTTATCATGCTTGTTGATAGGCCCCATAGCAATTAGACTTAAGTTGGGTTTTCTAATAACATGGGGGAGAGGGGCACCTTGTAATGCAAGTTTTGATGTACTTTTCAACACTTTTAATAAGACGAATTCTAATTTGGCTTATTTTGATGTGTCCCATAATATTGAAATTCTACACTTAAATGATTCCAATGAATTTGAAAATGAAATTAATAAACAATTGGAAAATAAAATTGAACCTATGGAACCAACTTTTGAAACTATTAATTTGGGCAATGATGAGAATCCACTTTTAATTAAAATTGGCTCCACTATAAGTAAACAAGAAATGAAAGATCTCAAAGAACTTCTCACTGAATTCCAAGAAGTGTTTGCATGGTCTTATGAAGATATGTCTGGCATTGATCCTAAGATAGCACAATATCACATTAATACTCATTCTCACATGGTACTTGTCAAGCTGAAATTAAGGTGCATGAGAACTGAATGGCTCCTTAAAATCAAAGAAGAGGTCAAAAAGCAGTTAAAAGTAGGGTTTATCAAACCCATACACCAAGTCGAATGGATAGCTAATGTTGTGCCTGTACCTAAGAAGGATGGAAAGATAAGGATATGTGTGGACTTCAGAGACCTAAACAAGGCTTGTCCTAAGGAGATCTCCCTTTACCTCGTATAGATGTCTTGGTAGATAGCACTACTGGTAGTGTTTTGATGTCTTTCATGGATTATTTTTTGGGATACAACCAAATCAAGATGGCTACTAAGGACATGACCAAGACCATTTTCACTACCAAATGGGGAATCTTTTGTTACACAATGATGCCCTTTGGGCATAAGAATGCAGATGCAACCTACTAAAGGATGGCCACAGCCCTGTTACATGACATGATGCACAATGAGGTAGAGGTATATGTTGATAATATGATTATAAAGTCCAAAGATAGAGGGGGTCACATAACCAATTTGAGGAAATTCTTCGAAATGATCAAAGAGTACAAGCTAAGATTGAACCCATAAAAATGCACCTTTAGAGTAACTACTGAAAAATTACTAGGCTTCTTAGTAAGTGATAGGGGGATAGAAGTTGACCTGTCAAAGATCAAGGCCATATTGGACATGCCTCCACCTAAGAATGAAAAGGAGATAAGAGGATTCTTAGGCCGACTGCAATACATTAGCCGATTCATCGCCAAACTCACTTCCACTTATGAGCCCATATTCAAACTTCTGAGGAAGAATGAACCCCATATGTGGAATGATGAATGTTAGAAAGCCATCAAGGTTAGTAAGGAATACCTTCTCCACCCACTTGTCTTGGTACCTCTAGAATCTGGAAAACCCTTACTCCTCTATCTCGCAATTATAGAAGATGCGGTAGGAAGCATGTTAGCACAAGAAGATTATCATAAGAATGAGAGAGCCTTGTATTATTTGAGTAAGAGATGCCATGACTATGAAACTAGATACACACCCATAGAGAAATCTTGCTTTGCTCTTGTATGGGCTATATAGAAACTGAGACATATCATCCTACCATTCCAAGTATGGATAGTCACTAGAATGGACCTTTTGAAGTACTTATTTGAGAAGTTTGCCTTAAGCGAAAGGTTGTCGAGATGGTTGATCTTATTGGCTGAATTTGATCTAAAGTATGTGGCTAGAAAAACCATCAAAAGAAGCGTCGAGTCAGATTTTTTATGCTAAGAACCTCTTAAAAGGAGAAAGTGGAAGAGAGGATTTCCCAGGTGAGGACATTTTGGACATAGAACTAGGGGCATGTAAGATGTATTTTGATGGAGTGGGGAATCAATATGGAAATGGGATAAGAGTACTTTTAATCATCCCTGATGGATCTCATGTACCTTTGGCCGTCAAGTTGAATTTCAAAGTAACCAATAACATGGAAAAATATGAGGCTTGTATCATCGAAATTGAAGCCCTATGAAAGCTAGGGGCAAAGGAAGCCGAAGTCTTTGGTGATTTGACCTTGGTCATAGCACAAGGATAATAAGAGCAACGGTGAAGCCCAACCAAAGGTACACATTTTTCCTTGAAACCACAGCTAGTCATGGCCTCAATACACCACCATTCTACCAACCATTGGATGTCCACAAAAATGAGATGCTTCAAAAGTTCAGTAAGCTTTGTAAGATCCATCTCTTTGTCCTTGACCTTGCAATCATGATAATGCTTCAGTTGGTCCAATTAGATGGAACGAGGGGAGGATGAATCAGTTTAAGTTTCTTATACAACCATATTTGAGGAAGAGAAAAATAGAGCATGAGAATTGAGTGGAAAAAGGAGAGATAAAAAGAAAAAAAAAAGATAGGGAAATATACAAAGATGATATAAGGAACCTCAATGGGTTGAAAACTGAAAGGAAATCCATGCAAAATTAGAGGAATCTCGCTAGGTTGAGGAAATCTAGGCAAAAATTAGGGATCATACCTGAAGAAGAAGAGGACTTCCTACAAAGAATGTTGCTTCCGCCCTATGAACAACATCCAAACCATTGAGGGTTTCAGCCAAGATAATGGCTATTGGGCACCCACTCCTTAGATTCTTAACCACATGAAGAATTCTAGGATCCACACGAGGTGTTTCATGCACCAAGAAGAACCTTGCAAGAAAGCAAAGGCAAAAAGCATTGAGATGATGAGAATGCTTTACCCCAGTCAATGGGACATCTTTCTTAGAGAAGTACTTGAAACCATGGAGACATTCAACTTGTCGGACTTACACCATCTCTTGGCCATAGCTAGATTAACTCCTAAAAGTTGTTGAGCCTACTATTCCTCCTCCTCTCTCTCTTCGTGTTATGATGGAGATGTTTATGACGACTCAAGCAACACTTGGACAGCTTTTGGTTAAGCTTGTTACTGAGGTTGCTGCTTTAAGAATGGATTTTTCTTAGTATAGGAGTGTTTTTCCACCTCCTCCACCTTTTGATCCTTGATGATTGCCTTTGGCAATATGTAACAAAAAAGGGGAGTAGATAGTGAGAGCTTTTGTACTTAGGGGAGAGTAGATTTTTGGTAGCTTTTGTAGCTAGGGGGAGAATAGATTATATTTTTTATGAATATTTGTTTTTATCTATTGTTCTTTTGTTCTTATTTCACAAAAATGATATGTTTTGTTGATACATTGATTATATTGATGGTATTGATTATGTTTTTCATTTGATATTTGATTCTGTTTTATGTTTGTGAATTCAAGTTCAGTTTTTAGATTTTGATTTACACAGTATTTTCCACACAAGTGTTTTATGGATTGTTTTCAGTGTTTCAAAAATTTATAGGTTCTTTTCTTCATCAACTACTGCCTATTCTAGCAACTTATAGATAGTAGATTGTGATAGAATTGTAGTAGGGCAATATCTTGTAATTGTATTAGTTCTTGAATTGAGCAATTCATGTTTATGTGTGTTTTGTCACAGATTGCCAAAGGGGGGGATTGTTAGGTTCTAAATATTTAGGATTAAATGTTTAGTTTCCAAATATATGTATGTTGGCAAACCAAAACTAAAACATGTCTAGATTAGGTGTTAGACATTGCTCAAGTTTGTTCAAGTCAAGTTTCAACTGTCAAGCTGTAGAAAGAAGAAGCAAGCTACTATGAAGCTTGACTGATCAAAAGATAGGTTCAACCTATCGAAAATCGTATTCTGCAGAATTTTAAATCAAGCACAGGCCTACGAAAACGTTTAGGGTTTCAGTCCAACACTACTAGGTATAAAAGGAAAACCCTAATCAAGTTTTAGAAGCTCGTGGAAATCTTTTGAGTTACTCCTATGAGATCTGTGAGGTTTCTGTAACCTTCTAACTCTACAAGTGTCTACAAGAACGAGATCTACAATTAAGAACTAGTGGAAACAAGTTGTTGCATAAAGATCTACTACTGATGGTGATATGAAATCTTTGAGTGGGATCTCAAAGTGACAAATGTGGGAGTTTATGTTCAACAAATTCAAGATAGAAGAGTTTTTGGAATCGAAGCTGCATGTAGTCGTGTTAGTAAGTTCTTCAAGAAGTAATTTTAGATTTTTCAACTTTCATTCTATCATAGTGGATTTGTTTACTTTAAGGATAGTTAGGTTAAATTCTCCTCAAGTTTTTTACCTTGAAACTGTTGGTTTCATTGGTTTTCCTAGGTCATCATATTGCTGTCTTCTTTACTTTTTCGCACTAAGTAATATGATTGCATGAGTTTAACCTAAATCTGAATAATTAATCTAAGTAACTACTTGGCTAATTCATTAGGTTAAACTACTCTGGTTTAAAAGGGGTCTAAATAGAACAAAGAGAATGAGTATTTTGACAACTGCGATAATCGTCGGTCTTATGTTGACAACTGCGATAATCGTCCTTTGTCAATTCTACTATGGCACCATACTTTTTTGGGATGCACAATATGGGTGGGAAACACAATTCCATAGAAATAAAGTAGAAAACTTTTGAGGGATTGATGCAAAGTTTTATCACTTCTGCTCTTCTTTTCCTAATCTTTTTAAAGGCACACTTCTTTCCTAATTTTAGTTTCTAAAATTTTGCAAACATATGATTCTACTTGGGTGTTACACTTCGAAGATTATTCTAAGGTTGGCATTTTGTTGGGGATGATAGTCAATGTTGTTCAAAACTTGTTGATGAATTTATAGTTTAACATAATACAATCGTTCACCTGTACGGCTAAACTTGTTGACAATGGTTGTTCAAAATTTCAAAGTTTGAGATTTTGTTTTGAATGACAATTAGTGTTGTTAGTAAAATAAGTTGGTAAAAAATAAGCTATCCAAACGCAACCTAGATTGGTATGATCTGTACTGCATAGTTGTCTTGAATTTTCAGTGAGCTGTCATGAACAATTGTAACTTTCAGTATCAAACAAAAAATTATATGTTCTAGGGTTGGCATTGTTGTATGATGAAAAGAAAAAAAAAATGCACTAAGAATATTCTGGAATTTTGGTAGCATTAAGTATGTGGTGTGTGTTGTCTAGTCATATCTTCCGTAGACATTCCCAATCCTTTTATACTAGAGAGCTTGCATTGAGTATGTGGTGTGTGTTGTCTGGTCATATCATTTAGCACATATAGGGTACCCTATTGGTGGAAGAATTAGATCACTACTTTTAGAGATGTGAGAGTTTGAATAATAGTGAAAACTCATCCATAAAGTATTTTGTCATTTCAATTAGAAAATAGTGTAGTCAGCACATCATGGATTCCCTAGGCAATTGTCCCTTCTAAGTGGTAGTGTAGCCTAGGTAAAAGTGTGCATTTTCACCTTTGTTAATCTTCACTTCTCTTATATATTTTTATATGAATTCCCCTTGCAAAGTGCAATTGACTCAAAGACGAGCAAAACTAGAGGCAAAAGAAAAAAGGAATTATGTTTTTTTGTTTTTAATTTATGTGGGGCCACTTTTATATGATTTAATTGATGTTATCATATTGAGTCTTACATGAAGGTTTCTTTCTTGAGTATTTTGTTAATTTACTTTTATTCATGTATGAGTTTTACAATATACAGGGTAAGTTGGTGTCTTTTACTGTTGCTGGAATGGGCTGTGCTAGTAGCCCATGGAGATCTATTGTTATTCTTAGTTTAATCTTATGGGCTTTGTTGTGTCATTGACCTCTCGTGGCCTTTGGTTTAGCCTGTAATTCAAAATGTTTTTATCTTGGGACTCTTACTTTCATTGGAGCAAACAGTAGCCTATAATATTCTTTAGAGATCAAAATATTATTTTTATTATAATAAAATAATAACAATATGCAAATTTAGTGTACTTAATTTTGCGGCTTTACTTCACTTGGAACTAATAAAAGTCTTGCTCAGCCAAAAAGAATTACGGAACTTGCTCAGAGTAAAAATTTGTGTCAACTGTCAAGCTGAGTACTAAATTTTTGAAGACTGTTCGTGAGTCAAGCAGTTGCCTGTTCAAATTTAACCTTATGGAGCTGATTTTTAGCAATGCTAAAGTAGTTGGTTTGATTTAGAGCTGTGTCTGTGCTGTACTCATTGAATATGAATTATGAAAAGAAACTATTACATGATTAAAAATTGGGATTAACCATGAACAGTAGGTTCCATGCCATATTGGTGAAGATGCATCTGAATAACACCAGGATAAAACTACCTACCAATCATCTCCCAGCCCTTGCAGCAAAAGTAGGAACTTTGTGCACTAGGTATGACCGTTTCTTATGAGGCCTGGAAGAAAATTTTCAAATTGTTTCAAGTCATTTCTTCCTGGATGGTAAATTACCAAGGTTAGCTGAACTATAGATACAATTGATGTAATCGTCTAAGGCCCTCAAATAAAAGAAGACCTCAAATAAAAGAAGACTCTACGTGTAAAAAAAAAAAAAAAATTTATATATATTTTTTTAATTACAAAAAAAAAATTTTGAATCCTTTTATTGGTCAATAGAATGGATTAAAAATGCCCTGTTGTATCCTAAAATACAAAAGATTAAAACGGAAAAAACAAAAATAGTCAAAAAAATTGGCTAACAAAATTAAATTCTAGGAGACAAATTTATTACCTCATTCTTGAAATATGCTAAAATCAAATGAATACTAGAAAAATTCATTAATAATACAATTAAAATGTCTTGAAATATGCTAAAATAGAGACTATAAATTTCCAAAACAAAAGAAAAAATCTCTCATCTCTCTACCTCTCCATGTATATTCTTACCTTTCTTTTCTTCACCTTGATTCTTGAATCCTTGATGTTTTTCTATAAGCTTTCTTTTATTCAGTCATTCTTTGCAACAAATTCACTGCCTTCATAGTAAATTCAAGATTAAAGAGTGGCGGTGTGGGCATGGCAGAGGTAACCCCTTTCTCCCTACCCTCTCCATCTTTCTGAAATTTTCATGTAGATTTAAGATTGAAAAGTGTTGACTTTTTATTCAATTTCAATATTTCAAATAATATTTTTTAATCTGCCTGCCAAGACAACACATTAGCTGATTGGCACTACACAGTGCACACAGCACAATACAGTCTGCACAAAGGTGAAAGGCCAGAGGCCCATAGCTCACAGCTGGACCCCACACACTAACCCACTCAAACACAATGTATAGTTTTTTTTTTTTTTTTTTGGCTGAATAATGTATAGTTGTTTACGCACACACCCACTCCATCTTTTACTTTTACTTTTTTTTTTTTAATGCAAAAATTTTCTTTATCAATTATTATAAATTATCACACCAATTAATGATACTAACTTATTGAACCATATAATTAATATTTAAATATAAAAAAATGCCTCACTTATCATTTTACTTGCCCCCAAAGTTGTTGAGTCAATCCTCTAAGTTACAAATGTACCTAGCGGGTCTCAAACCCACAACCTTAAGCTTCACCTTATTCTTGTTGAAGGAGAAAGTTTTATTTGAGCTAGAGCTCATTCGCCTCTGTTAAGTCATTTCTTTGTGGGTAGATGCTTATATTGCCCGTTGTTAGGTGTGATGTTCTTGGTGAGGATCATCAACTTAAGATTAAATATTCTAGATTCTCAAAAAACTAACAAGAGCGTTTAAAATATTATATGAACAGGATCCTGGTCAAATAGATCAATATGCCAAACCAATACCCTTTATAAGTGGAAAAACTTTATGCAAATATTTGTTAATTATAGTAACACCATTCATTTTTCTTGTTCTTGGCCAGATGTTTTCCTTCTTCAGTGGTTGCTTGAGTGCATGTGATTAACTGCCCCAATGGAGGTAACGATCTGAATATTTAAGTCAGGGGATTGGCTTGGTTCTAACCTTGACTGGTTCAGTTTAAGTATAATTTTTTAGTCTATTCACATTCTTGACTTATTAAATAGTAAATATGATGATCTGACTTGAAAGATAAAAAGTGGAAAATGGTGCCGTGTTTATCTATGTCTATACATGTTTCTTCTACCTTTATTTGAAGTTCATTATGTGCCCAAATATTAGTTCTTTTCTATATCAATGTTGTGTGTGTAATTGTTAACTTGTGTTTAACTCTCTCTGTTGAGAGAGAGAGATTGGGTCATACACATGCAGTAGTGTCTATTAACTTTCATAGTGTAGCCTCTTTGGCCAGTAGAATATATTATGAAATATTTAGCGGCATGGATCTTTTTCCAGTAGCATGTTTTGTTTTATTAATGATATTTTTATACTTTTATTCCTTTACACCTAGTTTTGGGTCCATCGGAGGTTAATTATATCTATGGAATACATATCAAGAGTTTTCTTTACCAAGGCATTCTTAAAAGAAAGTGCTTTGCTTTACCTATGATTTTTCTTCCTCATTCTAATTTTTGTACCTCAAATTCACATCCCTGCTAATGGTGGATTTAATCTCAATGCTTAGGTCTGCCATGAAGATTAAATGGAATTTCTCCCTTTCCGTCTCTGCACTCACACCCCATCCTTAAACAAAAAGAAATACAAGAAGATAATAAGCATGATACATGGACTCATACTCTCTGATTTGACTCTTACTTAAAAGCTCATCCACCTGCCCCAGTAGAATTTGACTCTTTAATTTAAGGATTCATCCTATAGTGCGGTAGATTTGGTAGACTAGCTCCAGGAGCTAGATTAATGCAATGCTGGATGTTGTGCATTGGTGGTAAACCTGTAGGCAGCTCCTCTGGAAAAAGCTCCTCAAACTCTTTGATCAATGGTTGAATTGCCTCAGATATCTACTTCCTTCAGCTCTCCATCTGTCACCACTACTGCATAAACTTGTTTCATCTCCTTACGCTCTTTGTTAAACTCATCCTCATTGTTAAATATGAGAAGAGATGGCTTCCCCTCCACTCTATAAGCTTTAGGCACACTGCTATCCTTAATAGGACCAAGGACAATTTTTCTACATTCTTAAAGAACACATATACATTATCCTTACACCTATGAGTAGCATCTACATCATATTGCTATGGTCTACCCAATATTAAATGACACGCATCCATTTCAACAACATCATAAAGGACTTCATCTACATAGCATTTACCCATAGAAAAAGTAACACAACATTATTGAGTAACAAGAGTTTCCATACCTTTCTTGATCCAACTTATTTTGTATGGAGAGGGATGCTTTTCTATCTTCATTCCCAGCTTGGTAACCAAACTCTTAGATGCGATATTCTCTACATTGCCACTGTCAATGATTAAATCACAGACCCTCTTAATGATGGTGCAACATGCTCAAAAGACCTCATTCTGCTAATCAATGTAATCCACCCTTGGTGTGAGCAAAAACCTCTGAATCACTAGGGATCTCCCTAATGGCATGCCTTCTTCATCATCTTGGATCTCATTGAGGTCATAGGCATATGGATCAACGTCATTATACACCTATTTGCATTCTTGTTCACCTTCTGCCTCTCCCTCTTCTACCCCTACCAAATTCACTTCGACTCATTTAGGGCAAGTACTAGATCAATGCCCTAGTCCTCCATACCTGTAGCACTTATTCCTAGTTGGCTAAGCATAAGGGTTGTTGTTTGCTGTCAGTTGTACAGCGGAACCTGCTACTACCATTGTGGACTGGTTGACACTGCTATTCTCCCTAACCACGGGTTGTGATCATGGTGTAAACGTGGGTTGTGTCATAGTCTCATTTAAAGTACATAGGGTTTGTAAGGATACTTGATCGAATGGACATTTGCAGCCTGTATACAAATTTGAATATTCATTGATCTTCAGTATCCTCCAAATCGCAGTTTTTTTTTTTTTTAGAGAGAGAGAGAGAGAGAGAGAGAGAGAGAACCTCCAAATCATTGTGGTTTACCAATCTATCAAACTCCATGTACTCATTAACTATCTTGGTACCTTCCCTACAATCCTAGTACTGTTTGAACAACTCCTTCTAGTAATCTGGTAATAAAAACCGATCTGCCATTAATCTCTTCATCCTCCTCCATGATCATATTAGAAACTTTCTCTCAAAAGTATGGTTTAACTAAACATGCTCCTACTAGGCAAATGCTCCTCCCTTCAACTTGTATGCCGCCTAACACACCTGTTTATCATCTAGAGTACTCATATAATCGAAAATTTTCTTAACCTCACTGACCCAATCCAAAGACTTTTCAATGGAGACATTACCATTAAAAGATGGTAATTCTACTTTCATACGATAGTTCCCCTACTCCTAATAATCTCGGCCATTATCCTTCGCAAGACCACGATGATTCCTAAGAACTCCTTCTACATACTCTTCGTCCTCACAATTCTCTTCATTGTAGTATTGCCACCTATTCCGATTTGGACCACGATGGGGAGGGCCATGCGCTAGATTATCACTTTGCCCTTCATCGTCACAATTAGGGTTTCGAGTAAGTAGGGTGGCAAATGTTTCATGAATCCAATCCAGATTCTGTTGGGTTAAATCATGAAACTGTTGATTCTCATCATGAAAATCAAGGAACTCAGCCTAGTGAGGATTGTGTTGTCGACATCATTGCCGTTGTCGTTGTTGTGGTGGTCACCATCTCACCAATTAGCCATCAGACCAGGGTATGTCAAGGCTCTGATACCAACTAATGTCACAAAAGCCTAAATAAAGTACACACGATGCTCTCTTTAATGAAAAAAAATAAAAATAAATAAAAATAAAAACACTAAACTATTAGTTTCTAGGTAGTAAATCTCGAATCCATGAGAGGTTCCTTGAATCCACAAGATGATAAAATTGGAATCCATTAGAGAAGAAAATTGACAAAATGTCTGTGTTTATTGATAATAGTCTAATTTTCCTCTAAAGGCTACAAAACATATAAATACTAAGAAAAATGTCTAAAACTCTAATTTACACTAATTACGCAATTAGGGGTGCGTTTGGATGTGAATTAAAATTATAAATTATTTCACTATTCAACTTATTTTTGCCACTATCATAAGCCCCACTGCACTTTTTGGCACTATTCATGAGCCCCACTGTACTATTTCAACTAACTTTTACTTTTATCTATAGTACTTTCTATAATAAGTTTTCAATTTTAGTAAAATAAGTAGTATCCAAACAGACTTTAGGTGACAAAATACCGAAATTTACCAAAAAAGACAAAAATTGAGTTAAATGCAATCATAAACTACTAACCTTAAGGGTCATCTCAAAACAAGTGGGACATTATTCTAACTTTTGAGTAAAAAGTTATTAAAGAAACAAAAATTACTATAAATGGTAAAATTGCAGTTTTCAGGCCTAAATGGAGAAATTCACCATTTTCAGTGGGTACCTCATGGCAATGCAACGACTATTACTCAGAAGGTCATTTTGTTTCAGCCTGCCAAATTTTATGCGATTCCAACTCTATTGCCCAAATGATTTCTATTGGTGCATTTTTCCCTTGCACAATTTTAGGCGTGCTTGGGACTCCAGAAAGGCCATGGCAATCTGTTCTACATCACCCCAACACAATAGGTGTTTTTCCCCCCTGTTTTCCTCATTCTGGTTGTTGCATAGACAAAAGTAGATAAGTAAATATGATAAAAGTATCTAAATGCTTACAATAATCGGATATTTTATTTTGCTAATTTCTTGACTGAAAATGTTTGTGCAGCTGTCCCAATTTGTGTTACTTTGGCCAACCCCCTTACAGATTGTCAATTCTGTTTCCTAATATTGTGGCTTTCAAATTGTGTAATAGTAAAAATGTCACTCTGCAAAATTACTTCAGCTATCTCTCTCTCTCTCTTGCTCTTCTACCAATTCTTTTTTGCAATTCCTGCGTCCATATTCACCACTTATTCATATTGGTTGATGTAACTAGGAAAATGGACATTTTAGTAAAAAGAAACGAGGCTGTATAGAATTTATGCAATCTTCCTAAATTACATTCATCACAAATGATAGATATTGTCACACCATTTGCCAGTGCTAAACCTCTACTTCACCTATCATTGTTCCACATCTGACCTTATTATGCTACAATTATGACATAGTAACATGAGCCCTAGCAAATAAAAACATTGCTGCTGGCCTAGTGCAACTAGTCAGTGCTCGCTATGAAACACTCACATGAGTACAATGATACAAAATCCTCCTTTTAGTACATTCTCATTTGATTTGAAAGTACATAGTGGTTTCACCCTCAGCTTCCATTCAATTTATGCTCTATTGACCGGATGATCAACATCTTTCAATTTATTTCTTTCTTGTTTCCAATATATAGGAAAATTTGGATTTTTCCTGGAACTTATTCCATTGTGTTTGCATGAAATTTGATATTAGCACATTTCCTTTTCACACCACGATGAACTTTGAGACTATATGGCTGCATGTGTAGGTTCTATCCTCATAATTGCTTGAAATAGCATTATTCTAGACTTGTCTTGTAGGGAATTAATTTATTGCCTTGAAGATGATCCGAAGAAAAAAAAAAATGTAAGGATTTTGTCTTCCTGGGATATCCAAACACGTCATTGACAAAAACTATTCTAAGGTGTTATTGTTGTATAATTGCAATGCCCTTTACCATATGGTATATACCATTATTAATATTATTATGCAAGTTAGTGCAAAAGGCACTATTTTAAAAAATTAGTGTTTTCTACTTTCAATAAAAATAATTAAAAGAAGGGAAAATACTCTGGTTTGTGACTCAGCTGAATGGCCGCTCCCTCAACGACTCTGAGGTCTGTAAGTGATTTGCCTTCTCAGAATCCTATAGTTAGCTACTTGTTGGACTTGCTCCTAGCTTTATTGACTTTGCTGAGCTAATGACGGAACCCATTCACGTTCGTGGTTCATTTATTTATCCCTGAACAACGAATGTAATTTTGATTTTAATATTAGTGTTCATACATTTGGGAAGAAAAATGAAACAAGTCAATTTTATTCTATACAAACTTACAATATGCACTGCACTTCTTGCGGTTGGGTTTGTGACCTTAAAAAGGCCTTTTAGGCACAAGGCTAAACTACATCTGCCATATCATACAAAGTATATACCTATGTAAGTCCCCTATAATTACATATCAAACCTTCCGGTTCCAGTGGTGCAATGCTTATGGTGCTTTCATTCACTGGTGGAGGTGGTTCTGATGAGCTAGCCTGGCTGCAGCTGACGATCTTTTGGCAGGTCTCAATCAGGCAGTGCCTGCATTTTGGGCATGATGAGTGTGAATTTAGCCACTTATCGATGCACCAGACATGGAATCCATGGTGGCACTTTGGTAGAAGGCGAACACGCTCACCGGGTGTGAAATCTGATAGGCATATCACACACTCGGTGTCCAATCCTGGCAGGTTCAGCTCAGCTGAGTAACTAACTGTTGGGAAAGTCTTGAGGGCCTTTTTCTTGACCCCAGTATTGGCTGTCCTAGCTGCGGAGTCTCCACCTGAATCAGAAGCTACTAACCTTGAGCACCTTAAGGCATATCTAATGATAGAATTAAAGCCAAGGGAGCAAATCAAGGCACATAAAAGAACAGAGAGGACCATAATAACATTTGTATCAAAGCTGTTGTCAACAGGGTAGCTTTCCGATGACTCATGGCTATATCCAGGGACTGGAGGAGATGCTGTAGCTGGTGCTTGGTTAAGAGGGTTGTGATAGAGCAGTCTTCTTGAATAGAAATCTCCCAAAAAGTCTTGGAAGAGCTGAGTAGGTGTGAGTTTAGAATCAGACATGTTTGTAGTGTGTATCTTACGATTCTTGAGTTGAGAAATTGAGTTAAGAAAGCACTTCTTGAAGGTGGGCTTTAGAAGGGGATTTATATATAGGAAAAGATTAAAAAAAAAAAAAGGGTTTAAACTTGCTTTTTTTTTGAGTTATTGGTATATTTTTTAAAAATTAGTATGGAATTTAAATGTGATGATTGAGAATATCCTGAGTGTTTTAGGGTTTTATCTTTAACAAATATGAAAATATTGATTTTCAACCTTGTGAATCTTTCACTGAACATTTTATAGTTTAATGGGCTTTCTAATCAAAATGAGTTCATCCCACTTTCTGAGGGACAGAAAGTGACACATGGTATTTGCCTTTCATAAATCATATCTCTAAATGTCATTTGGGACCCACTAGCTCAATAACTAGGCCCAATGGGTTTTGAAAATCACATGGAAAATATGTTTTACAAGTTGATATGAGTGGGATTTTGCATATTTGTCAAGAGAAGAACGTTTTGTTTTTTCTCTTGGATTTTTGTTTAAGCTTGTGTTTAGTTTAGTCATTAGAATTCCTCCAAAAAAAAAAGTTTAGTCATTAAAATGACATATAATATAGGCCGAAATGTATTATTGAGTCAGACTCGGCTCAAGTCATGAAACTGTATTGGTCACTATGAGAGTGTTCAACAAGAATTGAACTGATCATATATTGCAATCACAAAGTTTAACCATGTAGCAGGTCTCATCACTATAAAAGCCTTTTCCAACAAGCATATTTACCTACCTGGGTTTGAATATTCTCGAGGCACAAATATCTGTTATTGTTGAAGGGTCTTGAAAATGACAAGCTGGGCTAACACGAGTAATAATCGAGTTCAAGCAATAGAGTCCTATATACTTTGCTTCTAATTGGTAGATTAGTATAATTGAGATAACCAACAACTAGTGACTGGCTAGCTCACTGTTTTTCTTCCAATTAAGTCATATGTCTTTGCATTTGACACCGATGAAACTGTATGCACTGAGGTCGTTCTCTACTCTTTTACTAATTAATTTTTTTTTTTTTTCTACTACTATCACAAACGAAACACCAGTAGTTAGGAACACTTGGCTCACACTAGTAAGTTGTACCACAATCCTTTGCATACAACACCTATTACCTTTTGCCAGTGTTATATATATGCGTTGTTACCCTTTATGTCAACTCCTATATTTTTAACTACAATACATTTATATATCAACTTTCATCTTTTTTTATTGCAATACTGTTTACTTGGTACGGCAAATGTCGGAGACCTTTAATCAAACCTCTTATTATATATCAAATCTGATTACAGCATATATGATACGGAAAATGTCCTTTTAAGATTTGTTGTTTTATCGTATGCAAACCAAGTTATGATCTCTTTATTCTCCCAAAAAAAAAAAGTTATGATCTCTTTTCAATGCAAGTTGGCAGATTGCGATCTATTGCAGTAGTAATAATTAACTTTTTCTTGTGGCTTCCTAATTAAAGTAGCATTATCTATAAGATTTTTGGAACAATCCCTGATATAAAAAATATATATATAATAATAATAAATATATATACATATATATATACTAGTATTATGCCCGTGCGATGCACGGCTTAATAAAAAAATATTTTGATAATATAATTAAATTTAATAACAAATAAAATGAAATAAGAATTAATTCAAAATTTAATATTAAAAAATAAATTGTGCTTGTACACTTAAAAGAAATTTAATTTTTATTTCTTATTTTGATATTTAAATCATTTGTTTTAGTATTGATTTCATTCAAATGGTTATAAGTTATATCAACCCTAAACCAGCATATGTATCCATATGTAACATTCTAAATTAATAATAAATAAAAATATAATACTCTAACTTAATGTAACATTCTAACTTACTAATAAATAAATAAATATAACATCCTAAATTAAAGTTGTGGGGCCCAATAATCTATGGGCCAGGCCCATTTGCTCGTGGAGAGTCCGAAGGCCCAAGCCGAGGAGAGCTATGGCCCAAGCCCGCTAACATAGAGCACAAGACTGTTTTGGAATACAGCCGAGGACAGTTCAGTCCTCGGCAGATCTAAAATCTCACCGGAATAAAGGGGTAAAACTGGTATAGGACTAAACTTGAAAAGAGACCTAAAATATCTTGGGAAAGTTACCCTTATGACCCTTCCCAGATAAGACTCTGCACCTAGCAGAGCCGTATTCTTCAGCCTTATCAATCATCCCCAACAATTCCGGGATTAGACTGATGGGACAAATATCAGTCTTGTAAAGGTTGACCCTACACGTGGACGAAGGACAGTTAACGCAGACGAGTATAAAAGAAGAAAGTAAGTAAATCTAAGAGGAGGCCCCATTCCACCTCCAAAAACAAAGACTCTACGGGGGAAAACATCAGGAGAACACCTGCACATCACAGAAAAACCCACTGTCGGGTAACCGGGGTAAGACCTTAATGACCCTCAGATCAAGTCCGAGGAGTCCAACCCCATAGGATGCGACCCTGCAGAGTTTAAATATTCAAACCCAACTCCTCTTGCTATATGAATTCCTCTAAAATCAAGACCAGAGCATCGCCCCGTGACCAACGACTAGTTTTTCAAGTCCACTCTCTACAAATCATATTGTGAGGGATCTTTCATGCGCGAGCCCAACATCCTTATTGGGCCGCCAAAGAATCGTGTCCTTACAAAAGTAATGTTTGTAATTGTATTGTATTTTAGCCTTTAAGAACACATATATTGTTTTTTTTTTAATCATAAAAAAACACAAATATTAATATTACACATGAAAAAATAATGAATTCAATAATTGAAATGGTTGAAAACAAAATTAAGCCAAAACCTCAATTCATTAATGAAAAAATATCCAAATTTTTGAGCTTAAAAAACACGGAGTTAAGTAAAGATAAACTTACATAGAATTTTGGACGGATGGATTCTTTCGTATCAAATTTCATGTTTAACAAGCAAATTTTGCCTTTAATTAAAGAATATAGATTACATGGAACAAAGCACCAAACAAAAGCCATAACAAATTAAATCCACTATAAAATATTGATGTCAACAACAAATAATCATGTAATAAGAAATTAAAAAATACAAATATATTGCTTGCTATATTGACTTTTAAAAAAAACACTAAAAAGTGTGATCAATCATAGAATTTCAACCTATCTATAAAACTTGTTGATAAAAATCATATTATATATAATAAAAAGACAACAAATACACAAAATCTATTCAATTTGATGAAAAAAAAAATTACCTGCAAGGTTGTAGGTAGGGTAGAGAGGAGAAAGGAAGAATATAACAGATAATTGTAAAGTACGTAGTAGAAATAATGAAACACCAAAAAACTCTGTGTATTTATAGTGAGAATTTTAGGTTGTAAAGAAGATGATATGAACAAAAAGAAGTAGTTTAAGTGAAAGTCAAATACCTTTTTTTTTTTTTTTTCTAACTTTATTATTAGGAAAAAGATGACGTGTTCCCTCCTTGGTGAGATCACTGGGCTACATTACGTGTTGGGGCCTATGATTTTAGGCTTGGCTGTACCAGAGGTTGGCCCTTAGGATCAGCAATAATTGATAAGCTTGAATCCTTCGTTTCGTTAATTCTCTTGCCAACTTATTATGTGCTCAGTTGCGGGAGCTTGGTATGCAAGTTTATCTTTTTTTTCCTTTTACATTTTTTAAAGAGACGTATGAAAAAAAAAAACAAAAAAAAAAAAGAAGCAAATTTGATTTTTTTTTTCTTTTACATTTTTTTATCTCTCTTTTTTTATTTAAATTCTATCCTTAGGTAATTTTATTTTATTGATTTTAGGCTTTGTTGATAATATTTTAGATAGACACAACTATTATAGTTGTAAATGAAATACTACTTTCTTTCATTACTTGATTTGTCATATTTATCCAAAAAGTATGTATATATCTATTTTTAAAATCTAAAATTTTATTAAAATTTTTGCAATTTGGTGAAGCCACTTGATGCAACCACGACATCTAAGCTCAACTTTTATTTATCTTTATTTTTTTATTTAAATTCTATCCTTAGGTAATTTTATTTTATTGATTTTAGACTTTGTTGATAACATTTTAGATAAACACAACTATTATAGTTGTAAATGAAATACTATTTTCTTTCATTACTTGATTTGTCATATTTATCCAAAAAATATGTATATATCTATTCTTAAAATCTAAAATTTTATTAAAATTTCTGCAATTTGGTGAAGCCACTTGGTGCAACCATGGCATCTAAGCCCAACTTTTATTATATATAATATGATTTAAAAACCCCAAATTGGTTTTAATGGAAGTAATATAAGGTTAACAAAGTTTATCTGAATCATGTGCATACAGAGGTAATGACTTCAAAACCATCAGTATGACATATAAAGTACAATGCTCATGGATTGGATATTGTAAATTTATTCAGAAAAACATATTGCCTTTGAGAACAAGTGGGGGATACTCTTTTTATTTTTAATAAACGAAAAAGGGTAGGGGGAGGGGGAGAGGTCATCAACGTAGCAATCCTACCTGGACGTGACCATAGTAACACCCTATCCGCTGGATCCGAGACCCTACTGGAGTGTGTGGGTGGGGATACTTGTTTCTTCCTTATTCACTTTCATTAATTTTTATAATGAAAGATGAGAAATGGGCTGAGCTTGAAGAGTTGCTTTTGTTTTTTTGTTTGTACTAGAAGTACCACTACTTGGATCCATATCTTGTTGGTTAGCTGGATTTCACTAGGTTGTTGTTATGGGTCCAACATTCCAAGTTACACAGATGGATATAGAGAGATTATCTTGTTAAATATATGGTGATAATAAAACTAGTTACTTAAATAAATTAATTAATTAATTAAAAAAAAAGTATAGTGATATCTAAAACAAATGTGATCCACGTGCTAATCTACCACTGACGAGTGCTAGTATGGTTCTTTGGCCACAATAAAAAAATGCCAAAGAACCACATAATGTGATCCACGTGCTCATCAGCTCTCTTCTAAAAAATGTCATTTTGACACACCAAAAACCTACTTTACTATTTTATCACATCATTTTACAATACGCCATTTATCAAATATTCTATTCTTTCATTCTAAAGATTAAAATAATATATACAATACATTAAAATAATATATTTACTCAAAACCCAACAATATACAAACACACAGCCCCGTGATAGTCACCACCAACCAAGAACCAAGAACCACCGCTACAACCACTGCCATAAACTACAACCACAATCACCAGTCCTCCAACAAATTCCAAATCCAAAAACCTCAAAAAAAAAAAAAAAAAAAAAAAAAAAAAAGCCCTCAAAACCTTCAACAAAACCCCACCATATGCAGCACAGCCCGCCACCACCATACCCAAGCATAGCCCACCACCACCACCCACAAGTACAACCCACCACCACCAACAAAAATCCACCAGCTGCCACCACCACCCAATACTACTTTAAAAAAATCCCCAAAATCAACACAAAACTATCCCAAAAAAAAAAAAAAAGAGCTTGAAAAAGAACCTACTCACCCATAATCACAATCACATGGAATCCACAACTGAAGGAAAAAAAGAAAAGAGGGAGATCAAAATCGGAGATCTCCACGGCGACGGCCTCATCGGTGAGGTTGAACTCCACAACAAGGCTGAACTCCATGACAATGGCCAATCTCAATGGCAACGGCCTAGGTGGAGAAAGAAAGAAAGAAAGGATAGAGAAGGCGCAAAGAAAGTGATAGAAAAGAAAAAATGGGGGAAGAAAAAGAAAGAAAATGGAAAGGTGGAGGTTCTGGAGAAATAAAGAAGAAGAAAAAAACGAAAGAGAGGTGAGAACTAAAAAAGATGAAGTGAGATGGAGAAAGAAAGAAGAAAAAGAAAGAGAGAGAATAAAGAGTCATAAATGAAGAGAGAGAAATGGAATTAAAAAGTATTTTTTTTAGCACATCTGTCCATACCGGTCCAAAGATGGAACGGTACTGTTCACGTGTGTCAAAATTTATAGGATATAGAACACCTCATGGGAAAGGTTTTTTGGTGTTTGGTATGCCAAATGCCAAATATTTGGCATTTAGCACACCTGATAAGAATGCTCTTATATTCCATTTGATGAAAATGGCATGAGAAGTGGAGTAGGGAAGCACTATTAGAAAACATCTATGATATACAAGCAAACATGTAAAATTTCCATGCTTCTCATTTTGGTTAATATTTCACTTAAATTTAATTAATACCGAAATATTGGGAAAGGATTCCGAATCTTATCCCCGAAATGCATATTATCATTGCATAAAAATTCATATTATCATTTCATAAATTTGCAACATCCCTTAATAGTTCATTTTTATCAGTATAAATTGATATATGACTAATGTGACACAATAACTACTCAGGACAACAACGGATGCCTATGGAAATAGGCTCACATTCAAACAAGTTGTTGAGTACTTCATCCAAAAAAAAAAAAGTTGTTGAGTACTTCTAAAATGAAAAATTATATAATACTCTTGAATCTACTATTCATGTGAGAGGAATGAATACACATCTATTGTATTATTTGAGTACTTTATAACAACCTAAATGCTCTAAATTTTTAAGCAAGTTTCATTAAAAGTATATAGTTCCCCACCCCCCCCCCAAAAAAAAAAAACTATTAATTTCTATGAAATCTATAAGCACTTCTACAACCTTCTCTCTCTCCATTGGTCTTTCCCTAGCGCTATTTTTTTTTTTTTACTTCTTTCAAAGGGGAATGAAGGCCTTCCTTAGAAGTTGTCGCTCGATCGAAAGGATATAACACTCTCGAGCTTTAGCCAAATCAGACTTCGCCCTTCACTTAAGCCTGCTCTATTATTAATTTATGAACATAACGATTTAAAAGTTCAGTAAGATTTGTTTGAAAAGAAATTTAATTTAGTATTTCCTACTAAAGATCAAACAAAGCTATGGGGTGCCTCCCTCTACCAAATTATTACATTTAGGGTAAGAATTTGGCATAGTTCCTAAAACTTGGCTCCTAAGAACTTTATCATCCGGTATCTTCAAACTATTTTATTTTACTATTTCAAAAACTATTTTATCTATTATACCATATCATTTTACAATATATCCAACATCCCAAACTCTATTCTTTTATTATTTTTTTAATCTTTCTTTATTATTTCTCTCTCTCTCTAGCAACCAAACACAAAACCTATTTCTGTGTTCTCTCTTCCTCACCATTTTTATGTTTGAGAGAACACCACCCCCATAAATAAATAAATAAATAACCCAGCCACCACCATTAAAAAAAAAAAGGCATAAATGCACTTTTAGTCCCTATATTTTTCACTTTTTCCATTTTGGTCTCTACATTTTATTTTTACCACTTTTAGTCTCTAAACCAATTAATGCGTGACATTTAAATCCTTACCCTTAGCCAACTAACAGAAAAAGCTGAGATGGTAGACAAAACACCCTATTAGCTTACGTGGCGCTGATGTGGCATTGATGTGGTGATTAAAATATTATTTGGAATTTTTATATGCCACGTCAGCATTTTAATTTTTTATAAAAAGCCATATCAGACAATTTAAACCAAAAAAGAAAATAAATTAAAAAACAAAACTTAAAATTATTTTTTAATAAGAAAATAAGATCTTGTTCTTCATGTTCTTCCCAGATCCAAGAAATAAACCCAGCACCTCTAGCATAGCTATTCCTTTAGAACTATAAATTAAAAAAATAATTTTAAGTTCTTCGTCTCTAATGCAGCCGCCTCTCCTCCCTTCATCATTCACTCTCACTCTCACTTTCACTCTAGCCTCTCTTCCTCTCTCTAGAATACATGGCTAAACCACCAAACCACTGGCCTCTCCTCCACCTTGCCGCCACCTCATCGGGCTGTAGATCACACAAACAAAACCCAGAAATCACCGGCCTCTCCTTCACATGCGTTGCCACACGATCAACCTATTTTTCACCCTCCGTCGTCACCAACAACGGTGGGATTGATTGGTTTTCTTGGGTTTTATTTTTCTGGTTTTCTAGGTTTTCTGGGTTTCATTTTTCTGGGTTTTCTAGGTTTCATTTTTTTGGTTTTCTGGGTTTTATTTTTCTATTTTTTATTTTGTGAGTTGATTGGGTGGGATTGACTGTGATGGTGGTTGGGTTGTGGTAGTCTGGTGGTGGTTGGGTTATAGGTGCTAGGTTTATTTCTTGGATTTGGGAAGAACATGAAGAACAAAGAACAAGTTCTTATTTTCTTATTAAAAAAATAATTTTAAGTTTTTTTTAATTTATTTTCTTTTTTGGTTTAAATTATCTGACATGGCTTTTTATAAAAAATTAAAATGCTGATGTGGCATATTTTAATCGCCACATTAGTGCCACGTCAGCTAATAGGGTGTTCTGTCTGCCACCTTAACTTTTTCTGTTAGTTGGTTGACGGTAAGGACTAAAATGTTAAGTGTTAATTAGTTTACGGACTAAAAGTGGTAAAATAAAATGTAGGGACCAAAATGGAAAAAGTGCATAAGGTAGGGACTAAAAGTGCATTTATGCCAAAAAAAATAAAAAATCCAGCCACCACCACCCACCTCTCTCTTCCTCTCAAACTCATACAACCAGTCAAAAAACCCAACCATCCAATCCAAAAAATCTAGCCACCACCACCACCTATTAGCAAACCCACCACCACTGATTAGCAAACCCATCACTACCATCGATCAGCAAACCCACCACCACCACCGATCAACAGCCCATTGCCCATGACCCAAAACAACCTATAACTACCAATAACCTATGACAAAAACTGACCTATGGCAGCAAACTCACAACCAAAACCCATCCACAACGGCAAACCCATGACAAAACCCACCCACGGCAACAGACCCATGAATAAAACCCACCCACAGCGGCAGACCCATGACAAAACCGACCTACGGCAGCAAACACATGACCAAAAACAACCCACAACACAAAACCAAGCCATTAATTCCCATCTCCATCATCGCTATTGCTGCCGCCACCTTCAACCAAAAATAACACCTTCAATTAGAGTGAGTGAGACTCAACAATAAAGAGAGAGAAAGGGAGAGAAGCTTCAAAAGAGGGAGAAGAGAGGGGAGTGCCTTGAGACGAGAGAGAGTCAAAGTGAGTTATAACATATGATATATAATTTTACAATCTATGAATAGTAAAGTGTAAAAGTAGAAGTGTAAGAGCAATTACATCAGTTGATGCAAAAAATTTTGCATTTTACACATCTAAAACCTACTTTTTCTATTTTACACACCTATTTTTACAAAACACCCACATCAGTTTGTCTATTATACACATTTATTCAAATAAAATTTTCACTTCCTTAACTGTTATACACATTTATTCAAAAAAAAAAAAAAAAATCATTTCCTTAACACTTTCATCTCTCTTAGAGACCCAACACAACCCACATAGCCACCATCTCTCTCAAGATCGACGCCTTTGGCCTCCGATCACACCAGAATTCCAAAGAAAACTAGTAAAAAAAAAGAAAAAAAAGAAGAAGAAGAAGAAGAAGAGAAACAAACCCAGTAAAAAAAAAAACCAAAAAACTCCAAAGATTGATGAGATGAGAGAAAGAGAGAATTGCTCCTCGGCGTCTAAGTCTTTGTCTTCGTCAACATGGTGGTCTAATTTCTACTCCTCGACGCTCAGAACAAAGTCTCAAGTTTCTCCGTCGGAGAACTCCATTCATGTTGTAGGCAATGGACTTGTCCAGCGACTCGGCTTGCTCGATCTTGTAGGCGACGGACTCGACTTGCTCCTTGACAATTGGTGGAAGCTAGAGCAGGCCAAATTGATGAGATGAGAGAAAGGGAGAGCTGTGTGCCTGAGTCTCGGATGAAATGAGAAAGAGAGGGAGGTGAGAGTCAGTACAGAGAGGAGAGAGAAAAAACAATAAAATATTAAATACACATGCTACAATAACCGTGCATATATGCACGGTTACTGTAGCAATTGTGCATAAATGCACAATTTTACACCCACTGATGTGGGTGCTTTTTTGGGCCAAAATGTGTAAAAGGACTACCTTTTTCTATTTTGCAAAATTTTCCACCATCTGATGTAATTGCTCTAATGTAGCAGGATTGTAAAAAATTTAGCAAATACACATCCGGGTAATGCCTGTATTTGGTGGTTTGATGAAAAAAATATAGGATATCTGGAGTTTATACTAATGCTGTTTATCAATTATATCATACCATTTTACAATACACCCAACATCCCAAAATTCTATTTTTTTCCCAGTTTATTTAAATATTATCTTTTTACTATTTCTTTCTCTCTCTTTTCCTTTTCGTCTCTCTCCCTCAACCTCTAGCACAAGAACAGATAAAAAAAAAAAAAAAAAAAAAAAAAAAAAAAAAAAAACAACAACAACAACAACCAGAAAGTCTCTCTGGGTCTAAAACATCACCACCACCGTAAAACCACTGTCACTCACATCCTAGGAAACCCACCACGCCACCGCCACGCCAACCACCAAAACCCATTAAAAAACCACCAAACCCACCACCAACAACAACCACCGCAAGAAAAATCCAACACAAAAACCACCAAGAGAAAAAAAAAAAAAAAAAAAAAAAAAAAAAAAAAAAAAACACAAAGAAACTACCAAAAATCACAACCAACAACCACGAGAAACAGCCATTACAAGAACCACCAAAGAGAGAGAGAGAAAAAAAAAAAAAAAAAAAAAAAAAACACACACACACACACACACAAAGTCGAACCCAGAAACCACGGCAAAACCACCACATCAGTGATCTGCAAAACTCACTTTAAAAACCACCCACGGCAAAACCATAACCCCCACGGCATCGGCGATATGCACGGACTCAACATGTGAGCTCCAATTCGGCATGAGCTCTGATCTGGCTTGGTGATTCGGAGAGAAAAGTGGGCTTGGTGATTCAGTGAGAAAGAGAGAAGCTTGACAATGGCGATAGAGAGAAAGGGGATGAGAAAGAGAGAAGGAAGAGAGAGAAAAGAAAGAGAAAAAATGAGAGAGGAGAGAGAAATTGTCAGGTTAAAACGGTTTGAGAGTATTAAAAAAAAATATATTTTTTTATCCCATTCAACTACAGTACCATCTTACATTTGAGATGGTACTGTAGCTATATGTCAAAAAAAATTTGGCCTTTTCCCATTGGCCTTCCCATTGCTAGGACTTTTTGGGCCTGTATGCCAAATGTATCTGAGCATCTCCATCCGGATGCCATATCTCATCTTATTTTACCATCCCAAAAAGCTACTTTGTCAATTATAGCATACCATTTTATAATACGCCCAACATTCCAAAATTCTATTTTTTTCCCCAGTTTATTTAAATATTCTTTTTTATTATTTTTTTACTATTTCTTTCTCTCTCTTTTCCTTTTCGTCTCTCTCCCTCAACCTCTGGCACAAGAAAAAATAAGAAAAAGAAAAAAAAAAAAAAACACAACCAGCAAGGTCTCTCTGGGTCTAAAACATCACCACCACCGTAAAACCACTGTCACTCACATCCCAGCAAACCCACCACGCCACTAGCTAGAACCACCACGCCACCGCCATGCCAACCACCAAAACCCATTAAAAAAAACCACCAAACCCACCACCAACAACAACCACCGCAAGAAGCAGCCACCACAAAAACCACCAAGAGAAAAAAAAGAAAAAAAAAGAAAAAGAAAAAGAAACCGCCAAAAATCACAACCAATAACCATGAGAAACAGCCACTACAAGAACCACCAAAAAAAAAAAAAAACACAACACAACACACACACACACACACAAAGCCGAACCCAGAAACCCACGACAAAACCATAACCCCCATGGCAAAACCACCATATCAACAATCTGCAAAACCCACGGCAAAACCCACTTTAAAAACCACCCATGGCAAAACCCTAACCCCCACGGCACCCGCGATCTACACGAACTCAATGTGTGAGCTCCGATCTGGCTTGGTGATTTGGAGAGAAAAGTGGGCTTGGTGATTCGGTGAGAAAGAGAGAAGGAAGAGAGAGAAAAGAAAGAGAAAAAATGAGAGAGGAGAGAGAAATTGCCGGGTCTAAACAAAGATTTTCAACCATCCTCTCTCTCTCTCTCTCTCTCTCTCTCTCTCTCTCTCTTTGATGCCATGTTCACCAAAGCCCTCAGTCATCACTGGTAGATGCAAATCTAAGGGAAAAAAAGAAAGATCTTTGATGCAAAATTTTTAGTTTCAAATCTATTTCACCCACTTTACAAAACTATTGCAAAACTAGTTCAACCATACTGGTTCTCAATTTTTTTGGTTGAACCTCTGGTTACTAGTTATTTTCGATTTTTATGAATAACTAGACCAGATTAATGTCTAATTCCCAGTTCAACTGGCCAAACTAGTTCGGTTTTTAAAGTCATGGGTAGAAAAATTTAAAAAAATTCATCAAAAGAGAAACAATATTGAAGAAATAAAGAGAGTATCATCTTTTTTCATTGTGGATAGAAGTTGGAAAAAGTAGGTTAAAGAGGTAGAAAGGGAAGTTATACAAAATTTAAATGAAAAATAAGATAGATAAATAGGATTGAAGAAGATGAAAGGTTGGAAAAAAATAAAGAATTTAATTAAGAAAATATAAAGGAGAAAAATTAAGAATGCATAAAGGGAATGAAATGGAAAATTTAAAGATGCATAAAGGAATTGAAATGGAAAATTTAAGAAGAAATTGGTTGGAGAGAAATATTTTCATATTTATAGGTAAATAAATGAAATAAATTGGTGAGTTGATCGAAATATCTTTCTAGGTATATACGTGTATTCTCCAAAAGTATCTCAATGTTTTTCTCTATTTTGTAGTCTTGCATTTTATTTATTTATTTTTGCTTAGATTAAATAAATTATGAGTTTAATTATTTAACTTTCCATTTTGATTTTCCATGAATTGGAGGAATCATACTACTCACTAGTGGCATGAAATGATTACTGGAGCAATTCTAGAGGTTCTGATTTTGTTGCAAAAGTATAATAATGAACAAAAAGCAGAGCTGAGCTCTCATATTGATCAGAAGTTGTGGGAGAAAAGTGAATGAGATGGAGCAGCAAATGGCTTGGGAAATCCTTCTGCTAAAGAAGATTTGGCAAAGGCGAGTATGAATCTATTAGAGTAGATGTTTCAAGAAATTAAATTGTTGAAATACAAGTTAATGAAGGTGAGGAGTTGCAATAAGTTTGAGATGAAGTTGAACTTTCAGTGACATCAGAGTTTTATTCCCAAAGGCAGTATTGCTTGACCTAGTAGTGCTAATTGATGTATCATGATATTTTTTCAATAAGTTAGTTGAAATCCTTCTACCAAAGAAGATTTGGCAAAGGCGAGTATGAATCTATCAGAGTAGATGTTTCAAGAAATTAAATTGTTGAAATACAAGTTAATGAAGATGAGGAGTTGCAATAAGTTTGAGATGAAGTTAAACTTTCAGAGACATCAGAGTTTTATTCCCAAAGGCAATATTGCTTGACCTAGTAATGCTAATTGATGTATCATGATATTTTTTCAATAAGTTAGTTGAACATTTTTTTTTCCTATTTTTTTATGTAAAAAATTATAAAATAAGTCACTGGTAGGGCTAGTGCACAGTTGTAAATTGTGGTATGGTGAAAGTAAATCTCTTTACTTGGGATTTTCTTCTTTTAGTATTTGAAATTGTGGCAACTAATTAAAGAATGAAATTCTGATTTGCAATGGTACAAATTTTGAATTATTGTGTCTCATATTATTCATAGAAAATTCTAAACATTATAGTAGAGAAAAATTATTATGGCTTGGACCATCTGTTTATGTTTAAACATACACATAGCAATACATTACAAACATAACTATATTCCCGACAATACACGACCACAAGATGGCCAATAGGAAGGGATGACCTTCATTTAGTGCAACCATGATTCTTCTATAATGGCATTGTATGGGGAAAAAGTATCAGTTATTAAAATTGAAAATGACCAAATCATAGATTAAAATGAAGTTTTAAATGAAATTGAGTAGGCCCTATTTTTCTAATAAATTTACTAAATTCTATATAATAATAAAAAAATTGTTGTATAAAGCACTAGTCATAGGCATCTGTGTTCGAGTGATAAAATATTTATTTGGGATATGATACTATTGTGTATTATAGGCCAATAACTATGGAATTGGGTGGATATGAAAAAAAAGAAATTTGGACTCAACGCAAGTTTGTTAAACATCTTTCGATCGCTTGCTACCTTAATTTTAGCATACTCATTTGGTTATAGGAAGATCCTCATTTGTTCGCTATGAATCAAGATTATTGCTTTGATTACTATATTTTTGGAGATTTATTTGGCAGTTGTAAGTCTTATTTCTATCATTCTTTCCTTATTGATACATGATTTCATATGTATTACGATTTTCTTCCATTCTCATCATCCTAAATTCTGAGATTTATTTGTCAGATTTAAAGCATAGTTTAAATGTCTAGCATTCGTAATATTTTATCTTGAATACAGAACTGTACCCTTCAAAGTTTAGGATGTTGAGAGCCGGAATAGCAACAATTGTTAACTCTCTCAATAGCATTTACCGTAACAGTTTGTATTATTATTATTATTATATTAAACTAATTATTTTCCTCTCTTTCATGCAATATGATTCAATTAATTCTTTTTGGAATGCATTGTTGTATAACTTATTTATATTTCTTACAATTAAATGATCTATTATTTTTGAAAAAAAAATGAAATCTATTTGTTCAATGTATTTACCTATTAACCTTTAGTTTTGTATATTATTGTTTATCCTTTATGTGTTGAATTGTTCTCCAAGCATTCACTTAGCATATTCACATAATGAAGGTGTTTTTCGTGTGGATGGAGGAAAGATATTATAAAACTTAGAGTGTCTCATCAAGTTCGGATTTTTGAACTTCATAATATTGCACATGTTAGTATCTTCACCCATTCTAGCAACCCTTATAAGGATTCCGAGTTTCTATTCTTTGTTTAACATAAACACTATTCATATAATAAATTTTGATTCATAAATTTCCTTCTTTAACATATGATAGATCAAACCTTATAAGGAGCAGAATTGAGAAAAATTGACTTAGAATTGATTATATGTTTAAATATATGTTTACATACATATATAACAATAAAATGGCAAACATAATAATAAGCACTACAATGGAATGAATTAACACCTTAATTTAATTCTACTCTTATTATTTATTAAAGAAAAACTCTATTAACATTTAGTAGGATTTTTTGCGCTTTGGGCAATTTTTACTAACAATTTCGTTATGTGGCATAAAACAAACATATCAGTTAAGTAGCATCTTGAGTTTTAGAAACTCGAGTCTTAAGTTTCGTTTTAGCGTTCATAAAGGAATAGAAAGGAATGATAGAATGTTCATAAATGAATGAAATGGAATGGAATGTATTTAAGTAAGGGATAGGAAATGAAAAAGAATGGAAAGGAATGAAATTAAGTAATCTTGATTGGATGTTTTAAAATAAATGAATTGAAAGGCATGGAAGATAAATAACTTTATTTGGGTGTAACATGGAGGGAAATGAATGAATCATTTTAAAACAACATTACTATTAGACCCCTATTTTAAAATAAATGGCTGACTATATTGGGATATTTTGGGAGTTTTAGTAAATAATTCATTAAATCTAACTTCATTATGCTCAATTCCTCCCAATTTGATGGAAATGCAAATTTGAGATTTTGAAATAATAGAGAAGAATGATTGCTTCCTCCTAATCATTCCATTCCCCCCAACTTAAACTTTCAAATAAAGGAATGGACATTTCAATCAATCCATTAAAACATCCAAATAAGGGAATGGAATAAGAATGACACTTATTCAAAAAAAAACAATGGTTAGTCAATTGAAAATAATTGGATAAGTGACATATTTTGGCTTTTGCAATTGGAATTTCATCATTGTTAAATATAAAAATAAAAATAAAAATTATTAAGAGTACATTCTCTACAAAAGTTACAAATTTCTTCATCCAAAAGGATAAAAAAAAAATAAAAACCTACAAAACCTCATAGTTCAACATCTAAATGGATTACTAAAAGAACTTAAATTTTCACTTCCAAAAAAACTAATTATTAACCCAAACTCAAATTAAATTGAAAAAAAAAAAAAAGTCTAAAGGTATGAGTTGAAACACCTAAAAACAAATGTGATTAAAAAAAAAAAATAATAAATCAACAATAACAAAAAAGGAACCATCCGTGGCGGAAAAAGTGGTAGAAAAAATTTTAAAAAATCCATCAAGAGAGGAACAATACTAATGAAATAAAGGGAGTATTGTCCTTTTTTGTTGTGGATAAAAGTTGGAAAAAGTAGGTGAGAGAAGGGGGAAGTGAAATTATACAAAATTTATATGAAAAATAAGATAAAAGAGAGAGGGTCGAAGTAGATGAAAGGTTGGACAAAGTAAAAAGATCGAATTTTACTAAGATGATATAAAGGAGAAAATTTAAGAATGTATAAAGGGAATGAAATGTAAAATTTAAGGATGCATAAAGGAAATGAAATTGAAAATTTTAGGAAGATAACGGTTGGAGTAAATGAATGGTTGAACTAAGAAGTCAACAAATGAAAGAGATAAAAGGTACAATAATAAAGTGGGGGGAAAAGTGGGTAGATGTTGTTGATATGGCACATCAGGTGTTTTGCAAAATTTATTACAAGGCTTCCATTATTAAGTATATATAGTACAGATTAGAAGACATGGTTTATGGGGCTAGCTTTTGATAAAAATTACGTTTGCTTTGAATCAACTTAGTCACTTTAGTGTTAGAATGATAATCTAGGCTTAATCTGCTTTAGTTTACTTCAAATTACCTTTCTTGGATTCAATTCAATCGAATTAGTTCACTTTGAACCATTTTACTTCAAATCATTAACAATGAATATAACGTAGAATCAGAACTTCTTTTTTCTTTCATTTTTCATTGTTACTTGCATATTCAACAAAATTTCTTCTTTAAGTGAGGCATATTCAAACCCCTACCTTAATCCATGAAGTCAAATTTTATTTTGAACCATAATTTCATCTCAAATTTTATTTTGAACCATAATTTTATTGTGGTGATTTAAATTTTTTTGTGACCACCCTAAATGAAATGTATAGAGCCCCCACTGATTCAATAGAAAAAGAAAATTTATATAGATTTATTGACAGCTGTGTTTACTACTAGTTTTTTATTTTTATTATTTTAGAAAAGGCTTACGGCTAGTTAGTATAGAAGAAAAGATAATAATAATTTGACCTAACTCAACTATTAAATTCATTTAAAAAGAAAATTAACAAGAGAAATGATATGTCTACAACATTTTTACAACAAATCCTAAGTGACAAGTTGTTACTAGTTGTTATTTTTAGGGCAAAAAAGTAATCTTAGTGTTAGTTTCAAATTTGAACTAATAACAACTAACTACCTGTGATTTGTTGTAAAAATGTTGTAGACGTAGCATCTCTCAATTAACAAACGAAAGAAATAGGACTTTGTCAGATATTTATGAGAAATTATTTAATTTTTTTTTTTTTTGAAGCAAGAAAGTATTTAATTATAAACAATAATAGTTTAGGATCACAAATCTTTCCATAACTTTTTTTGTTATAACTCTGATGTGGCAGATTGTAAATGATTAACTATTACTTACACATAAGCTCATCATTTTTTTTTTATCAATCAAATTCTACCGCATCACAGAAGTGGTAAAAATTTGTAAAAAATTATGCGGTCCTGGAGCAAGTTGCAGCCTTAAAATATTAGAAATAAAGCATGCTCATCAAAAATAATAAAAAATAAAGCACGCATTAATTATACTTCTTCCTTCTTGGCAACCTGCAAAGAAATATATATATATATATATATATATATGAATTTGTCAGCTTTCATTATTTGTACTTACTTCTTAGTATAAAAAGTATTGGCTTGGCATTGATGATTCACACTCACATTCATTATTATTATCAGAGAGAGAGAGAGAGAGAGATGGTGCGAACTGTGTTTCAGATACTTTTGTTATTGGGATCAATTAATACGGTGGTAAAAGGAGCAGGTATAGCGAAGGGCTCATGTCAAGCACAATGTGGGGACGTTGATATTCCATACCCTTTAATTTGGAATAGGAGCTGGTTGCTACATCAACGATTGGTTTGCGATAGATTGCAACAATCAAAGTGCTGTGGCCTCATCTCCCAAACCTTTCTTGAAGAGCTTCAAACTGGAGGTGCTAAATATTTCATTACAACATGGCACAGTTCGTGTCAACTATCCAATTTTTTGGATGTGTGCAAATGGTACTAAGACAGAAGCAAGTGTGGATTTAGCACCAAGCCCTTTTGTGTTCTCGCAATTCGCAAACAAATTTCTTGCTGTGGGTTGTGACAATTTCGCGTCATTGACATCCCCAGATGGTACAATTGTTGGTGGCTGCATTTCTGTTTGTGAGGAAAGCACCACACTTAACTGTTGCCATACCTCGATCCCTTCAAATCTCCACCTGTTTAACGCAAATGTAGAGTCAATAAACAAGGGATCTCCACCATAGGTTGCAAGTATGCATTCTTAGCAGAACAGATGTGGTTCGAAGCCAATTTAATAGACCCCTTTAAAATCCAAAATATGTCCCAAGTTCCTGTGGTATTAGATTGGGTATAAGTACAACCTCGTTCCCTCTTGTTACGGGAAATAACCAATCATCAATTTATAACTCATCAACCTATACATGTTCAAGTAAATCTTCTACCTTTACATGTTTTTGCAAATCCGACTTCGAAGGAAATCCATATCTTCCTCAAGGATGTACAGGTAAACTGCTTCTCTGAGTATATAAATTTTAAGTATCATCAAATCAATATATGAATTTTAATTTTGATATTTCATAAGGTAGTAAAGGTTGAAATTTTCAAATCACTCTAATTATCAAATTATTATTAAAAAAAAAAAAAAAAAAAGAGTTGAAACTTTCAAAGGATTGTCTAGATCAGCCAAAAAATGTAAGCTCTAATAGTAATGAACTTCCAAATTTATTAACTTTTTTTTTTGGGGTAAATCAAACTTAGATGTTTAAAATGATTGTTTTTCGATGATTGTCAATGTGGCTTTCAGTTTTGTTGCTCAAATTGTTCTAAAGCTGTGTTTTTCATTATATATGTCAGATATTAACGAATGCATAGATTCCAAAATGTGTTTGGCTGCCTGGAATAACTCTTCGAGACCCCGCTGCGTAAACACTTATGGGTCATACTATTGTTTACCAGTTGATGCAATCATCGAGCCTCGACCTCCTCCGACCAAAGCGATCACAGTAGGTACGTCTTTTTTGTTTAACAGTTACTTTAATTTCTTCAGATTTGCTACCAAAGTTTTGGAACTTTTCCTGCTGTTTTTTATTTTAAAATTCGTTTAGCGATTTGAACTTATCTTTCTTGTCACCTACACAGTTTCTCAAAAAAAAAACTATGTTATTGTTTATGTAACATCAAGCCACATGTCCCATTCCTTTGCTAGTTTTAAATTTTATTGTGTAAAAACCTGTATGCTTTGTACTAATTTTTAGGCAAACAGCTCGTATTATCAGATTTATAAATAAAAATAATAATAAAAAAAAGGTCGTAGAATCATTTAAACCATTTTTGGGACACTATAAAAGAAGCAAATGAAGAGTAATAGAGAGAACAAAATGGAATGGAATATGATGTAGTTTTTTATAGTATGCTTAGAAGTCTATAAATGAAATATTCAATTAATTTTATTAGAGTACCAGCATTGGGGTGTAAAAACCCTCCAGTTGCTACTTTAGCAACTAAACAAGTCAAAACCCACCTCTAGACCCACTCACATCTGGAGGTGGGTCTCTCTATTTATTTTTATTAACTGTGAATAGTTGGTTCTCATATATGAGAACCAACAGTTCACAAAGATGTAAAAAAAAATAATAATAAAAAATAAATTAATTAATGAGAAAACAGAGACAAAATGGTAGAGAGGAAAAAGAAATAGAAGAGAAGAGAGAAAAACCAAATTTTTTATATTATTTGTTAGTATAGTTTAGGGTCTGTTTGGATATCGCTTATTGCTGAAAACTGAAAACATTATAGTAAAATAATATTTAAATGTATGAATAGTACCATGAGACCCATTTTTAAAGTTGATTTTGCCAAATTCAGTATTTGTAGATCCCGTGAACAGTGCATGAGACCCACAAAAATGAAACGCAGACGCAAAACTGAAGGCTTAAAACACAATCCAAACATACATTTATATTATTTTAATGAGTTATAACTTATATGTAAAAATAGAAACTAAGATGTTGGATGAATTGTAAAATGGAATGATAAAATAGGTAAAGTATGTTTTGAGGATGTAAAATAAACATTTTTTTGCATCTCGGATGCTAGTGCTCTTAGTATTTTATTTAAGTTCCATTTTTTTTAAATAGGAATAAAATCAATATTTCATGTCAATTTTATTAAAATAAAGATTATTATTATTTTGAGAGTAATGGGATAAAATGATCATCCCTTATAACCATTTCAAATAAGAGAACAAATGCAATATTCTTGAAAGATCAATTCTATTAGATTGATTTCCATTCATTTCTCTCATTCCAAAGGAACTTAAGAGGTAAAACATGTTTCTTACATAGTTGGTCTCTATATTTTAGTGTTACAGTCAATTTGGTCCTTATATTTTGGCAGCATTTAATTTAGTTTTTGTTATTTTCAAATTATAGTCAATTTAGTCTCTACCATTAACTCACTAACAAAAAATACTTACGTGGCAAATTATTTATTCGATTGGCATGACTAACATTAAAAAATAAAATGAGATAATGATGTGTCTAAATTTTATGAACCATGTTAGTGCTTATGTCAGTGCTTAGTTAAAAAAACAAAAACAAAAACAACAGCCTTTATAAATATATTTCTTTTCCTTTCCAATTTTTTCCTTCAATTTTCCTACGATTTCTTTAAAAGTTCATTTTATTTTCCCACATGGTTCACTGTTCTTCTTCCCAAACCCATAACATTCTTCATTGTTCTTTCCCCAAACCCAGGACAGCCCTCTGTCTCTCCAAATCTCCTACTCCTCACTTAACCTCTAGTTCTTGTGCCACCTCTCTTCCACCAGAATCGCACTCACCGCCACGATTATCTCTCTAGATAGCACAATCAATTCCTTTATGGCCTGTTTGGATGTTAAAAAAAGGAGGGGGAGTAGAGTAGAGGGAATGAGAGTAATTCAATCATCTTATTTGGAAGTTTTTTAAGGAAGGAGGTGGAGGGGTTTGGAGGGGTTTCAACTACCTCCAACACCTCATTTTTAATTCCCCCAAATTGGAGAGATTTGGAGGAAGAGTAGAGCACATAAATTATTGAATATGTAAATTACCTAATTTACCCTTATTATATTAAAAAAATTACAAGGTATTTTAACGTAAAAAAAAAAAAAAAAAAACTCTAACCCACCAGCTCTCTCATTTCTCTCAAGCTCTCTCGTTGTCTCAGCTCTGTAACCCCCAAATTTCTCTCAAGCTCTCCCAGCTCTCTTAGCTTACGCTAGCTCTCTCTCTCTTTCATGACTTCTTCACTCTTGGACTATCTTTCACTCTTCTCTCTCACGTCTAGCATTCTCTCACAAAGGTAAACTCTGTTTTAATTTTTGTTTCATGGGTTTCTTTTAAGTTGAATCAAATAACTATGTTCTTAAAATTGTGATTTTATTGGGTAATTTCTTATTAATTGTGATTTTATGGGGTAATAACATGTTATTTGTGGGCGGGTTTCGAATCTGAGGGCTTTTTTTCTTAAATTTTAAAGTTTCAAAGTATTGCTCATAACGTGTTTGATAAAGTGCTTGAGTGAGTCTAGATTGTGAACTTGCATAAATTTGTATATTTTGGCTATATATGGATCTGTGTTTCTTGCTTATTTTTATTGGGTAATTTCTTGTTTTTTGTGAATGGTTTTCTGATTTGGGTAATTTCTTGTTTTTTTTGTGAATTGGTTTTTGATTTGGCTCCTCCTAAGCCCCAACCAAAATGGTACTCTCTCAGCTTTGTGATGTTCAAGTTTGAACTTGAAAATGGATCTGATTTATGTTTTTGGCATTTGGGTTTTGAGAAAACTGTTAGCTTTTAGCTTGAAATTGTGTTTGCTTTCATTTTTCCCTATTGTTTGGTTGCTGAGAAAATAATGATGTTTGGTCCTTAAAAATGTCTCCCCAGGAAGAACTCTGGTTCTTGCAATTAGTGCTGCCACTAAGGAACATAGAAAAAGAAAACTGAAATTGAACAATGAAGACAGTCCAAAGAAGCATAGGACTGATAAGGGAAAATCTATTCTTAGTTCTTCTAAGAAATGTAAATCCAAAGCAAATACTGCTAGCCCTGTAACTAGTAAATCACTGCAGAAGCGTAAGTCTATCAACCATGAGGTTTCCACAGCTTTGTCAAAGGAGGATCTTAGAACAAAGAGTTCAAATGCTCAGAGGAAAGATGAGTTATCATTTTGTTTCCTATTTGTGTGAGTATTTATGTGTACATTTGTTCTATGTCTTTTCCAGAAAAGATTAGAAACCCCTGGACACTTGAAAGCATGGAGAATAAAAATGGTAGCTGCTGCAATTTTTCTGTTGTTTTTGTCTTTGAATATGATTAGTAAATATATTTATTTTGATGCAGAAGCTTCCTCAGGAAGCAACAAACCTATCACATGAGTTAAACAAAAAAGGTCATGTTGATGAAATAGTAATTTGTGGAGAAAGTGTTGCCACTGAGACTCTACAGGTAAATGAATCTCTTCAGCACAAAGTTTGTTAGATTTCTTGTATTAGCGTCTTAAATATAGGCTATGTGGGTCAATTGTGAATATCATGACATATTTTTGTATTTCTTATATGTCTACATGCAGGTTGGTCGGGTTCTGGGGTGTCGAGTTCAAGGCAATTACACAGGCCTTTCACGTCACTTATCTGTGAATGTAGCTAATGACCTATGTTCTGAGGACTTACTAATTTCAGAAAATCAAAACAAACTCTCAGAAGAAAATTCTGCTTGCGATACTGATTTAGATGTAGGAGCTACTGAAAATCATATTGAGGGTTGTCAGAATATTGATAAGAGTTTTGACAGGGAAGAAAGCATGAAGAATGAAATGAAAGTGGATAAAATACGCGCTGATTTTTTTGCTAGATTAGGATTACTGCTTGACAGTGAGTTTGTTGTGTTTTCTAGTCCACCTGTGGATTTAACTAGCTTGTTGGAGGCTGATGCCGTTGGGCTATTTGTAGGTAGGCTCTATCCTACCCCTGTGTTTGCTGTTTAGTTTGTTAATGAATTTCCCTTTCAACCAAAAAAAAAAAAAGAAAGTGGATAAAATACATGTATACAGAAGATCTGCAACCAAAGAATGTAAAAAAGGAAATGCCATGGATCTTTTAAGAAAAGATATCAAGGATTCAAATTCTTGTGCTATGAATGGTAAAGATCAAGATGAATCTGCTATAACTACAGAGGATTTTGAAAAGGCAAATGAAAGAATGGTTACGAAGGAGAATACTGATGTCAGTTTGAGAAATCAAGATATTGATAAAGTTCCAAAAATTTATGAAACACATGTCTCTAATGAAACCAAAGACGATAAAGAAGTGGATTTAGAAATGGGAATGAGAAGCTCTGTAGAAAACAAAATTCAGGAAGCCACCCTAGTTGAATCTGCTTGTGTTGATGGAGAGAAGGTATCTTATGAGTTTTTAGTTAAGTGGGCTGGAAAGTCTCATATTCATAATAGTTGGATTTCTGAATCTGAGCTCAAAGTTCTGGCAAAGAGGAAACTTGACAATTATGTTAGTTAGGCAAGTAATGTTCCAAGACAATTTCAACTTCTAAAAACCTTTTCAATTGATCATTGAACTGTAAACTCTTGGGATTAATTTTTCTTTGGCACCAGCTTGTGTTTATTTTTAGTTTTCTTTCTAAAACAAGTCTATTGGCAATTACAGATATGGTCATAGCTCATTGTAACACTGTCCTTTTTTCGGTGGCTTGAAAACTTTGTTTGCTTACATTCATTTTTATGCTTTTCACTTCTTAGTTGTCTGGCATGATACAATGTCATATGAGGCCTTTGATTCAAAAATTTGGTTGTACTGCCAATGTTACTATAGCCTGTGGGTCATACTATGCTCCTCCCACGTGGCTTTGTTGAAATTGAACGTTACATGAAATTGAGCTTAGCTACGACGAGAGAGAGAGGATGAGAGTGAGAGAGGCTGTGACCAAGAGCTCTTGCATTAGCTCCATGGGGTTCAAACTTCGAAGAAAGTTACAAGTTACAACACAGAGTCAGAGAGATGTTGAGACTTAAAAAGAAAGTGCGTTGTCAATTAAATTCACGTACTAAGAAAAATAAAAATAAAATATTAAAAAAAATAATAATAAATGAAAGAAACACTCAAAATTCAATATTTTGTTGAT